>NC_135338.1:98493685-98811534 GCF_023851605.1 Tamandua tetradactyla
GATCCTTAAAGCTGCCAGGTAATTATTATACATCCTGAATCTAACACTCCTCAATTTTTCTAGAACAGGGATCGGCAAACTGTGGCCCATGGGCCAGAAGCCTGTTTAGTAAAGTTTTATTGGAACACAGTCATTCCCATTCATTTGCCTGTTGTCTACAGGTGCTTTCTGGTTCCAATGACAGAGTTGGGTAATCGAGAGAGAGACCATATGGCCTACATAGCCTAATATTCTTTGGCCCTTTAGGATAAAGTTTGCCACCCTCTGCCCTAGATGACTATTTCACACTTATTCTTTTTCCTTCTTCTATTCTCACAGTCAGCTGCTAACCTTGCTTCCTACTTCACTGAGAAAACTGAAAACTGTTACAAGGGAGCTTTCACAAACCCCCATCACTACAGTCCATCTGCCCCCACATTTTCTTACCTTCCATCTGCTACTATAGATTCCTATCTAAAGCGAATCTCTCTACTTATATACAGACCCCCCCATTGCCGACTCAAAGACACTATTTTAGCAATTCTCTTTTTCCCTACATATCAATTTTTCATCTTCTATAGGCACATTCCTAGCATCATCCAACCATGCTCTTTCTCCTGTCTGTTCTTGACTTCACTTTCTTTGCCGGTTACTGTTCTGTTTCTCTGCTCATCTTTGCAGCAAAACTTAAAAGAGTTATCTGCTCATTCTCTTAAACCTATTCCATGAATCCTTAGCCTCAATCCACTGAAATTGGTCAATTTGACGTCACCATGATTTCTGCAGTGAATTCTCAGTTCTCACCATAATTAATTTGGCAGCAGCTTTTGACAGATACCACCCTCTTCTCCTTCAAACACCTTCTGCCTTAAGTTTCCCTGGTTTTCTACTTACCTTCCCAGTTGTTCTTAGTCTCCTTTCTTACTTTTTTCTCCTCTCCTCAACTTCTTAATGATCAAGAGCTTATTCTTTGGTTTTCTTCTCTTCTGTCTAAACTTCTACTCCTGATGATTTCATCTGTCTTTAAATACCATCTATATGCCAACCACTCCCAAATTTATATGTACCACCAGTCTTTTTTCAGAACTCTAACACATGTAGATAACTCAACATGTCCCAACTGAACTCTTGATTTTTCTCTGCCCAAACCTGTTCCATCCTCAACCTTCTCCATCATGGCAACTCCATTTTTCTAGTTACTTGGCCCCCAAAACTTGGAGTCATGTTTGACTCCTTTCTTTCTCTCGTACTCCATCCAATACAGAAATCCTTAAAACCCATCTGGAATCTGAACAGTTGCACCTTCTTTATCACTACCAGCCTGGTCAGAGCCACCATTATCTATTGCCAATAGCATCCCCAACAGGTCTCTCTGCTCCTGCCTGCTCCCACTCCAGCCCATTCTCTGCCAGAGACATCCTTTTAAAACTAAGACAGATTATACCTTTCCCCTGTTCAAAAATTCAGAAAAACTCCCCATTTCATTTAGAGTAAAAGCTAAAGCCCTCATAATAGCCTCTAAGACTCTACTGCTTTGACCCACTATTAGTTTTCCCACTCACTAACCCTGACTCTCTCAGCTGCCTGGGCCTCTTTCTCCCTCACACGAACTAGTCATGTTCCCACCCTGGAGCCTTCATTCTAGCCAACGCTTCTGCCAAAAAGGCCCTTCCCCAGAGAGCTGCTCAGTTAACTCCCTTATCTTCAAGTCTTTACTCAGATTCACCTTCTTAAAAAAAACTTTCCCTGACCCCCTTATCTCACATTGCACCCCTCACCTACTCATTACTCCTGCCTCCTTAATCGGTTGTTCTTATCCCTTAACACACTATTTACTAATTATACATACTGCTTGCAATTTGCCTCTCTCGACTAAAATGTAAGCTCCCCAAGGGCAAGGATTTTTTCATCTGTCTTTTTTTCGAATGGGTAGGCAATGGGAATCAAACCTGGGTCTCTGGCACAGCAGGCAAGAATTCTTCCACTGAGCCACCATCACACCACCCTATCTGTTTTGTTCAATAATGCAACCCAAAGTCCTAGAACAGCGCCAGTTACAGAGTGGGTGCTCAACAAATATTTACTGAATAAGTGAATTGATTAGTAACGTCTATAGGGTTGGGTGGGTGGGAATGGCATTGCATTTGCAGATTCCACATCAAGAGTAAATCACCCTCTGCTGTGGCTAGTGCTGCATACCTCTGTAACCACACTCACTACATTAGCCATGTGAATACATACATGTTTATCTCCCTTTCATCAATGAATTGGTCCATATCACATTCATTTGCAAATCCCCAGTACCTTGCACAGAGCTTAGCACATATTTGGTTTCCAAATCTATAAAGTGGGCACGGCTAATATATTTGCCCATCTATTTCACAGGGTATATTTAAAATAATATACCAAATCTGAAAATGCTCTGTAAGCTTAAAGTACAGTAGCCATTAATATGTAAATTTACCATGAGGGGCATAAAAAGTACCCAATGATTGAATTTAACAATCCAAGGTTATTTTTAGACAGATAATAGTGAATTCATCTAGAAATCATTGCCACTGTTTCTCAGTTTTTAAAAACCAATTTACAGAATAATGTAATTGATCTGAATTAAAACACACAGTATACTGGTTGTGACCCTTCTGAGAATGTAAACTTTAAATATAGGTTTTAGTTGAATTAAAAAAATTCTCCCTTCCCATGCTGGGTCTTTCTGGATGTTTACACTACATATTCTGGCATTTCTAAAACAACCTATGACTATCACTGCACCTGTATGAGCCCAGAATTCTGGACAGGTGAATGTTCAGTATATATATATATCTTTTTACAGGCTTCTAATTCTAAAGAAAAAGAGAGTCTAAAAATTATTTTTATAAAATATTTCTATATCAAATTGCTACGTTGAGGATGCCATATTTTCCTTGTCTAGTCCCTTGGGGCCCATCTATTATAATCTAGCCTGTATCAACTTTTCCAAGAAAAAAATCTTGCTAATTTCCTTAATTATAAAGAATTTTAAATTCTCTTAGTTTACCTTCGTTTTACAGCAATTATCACAAGAAACATCTGGGTATTTCTTACAAAAACCAGGATTGAAGTCATTTTCACCAAAGTAAGACAAAAGCTGCATTCTCCTGCATTCTGTTATATTTTCACAGTAATGTACCATGCTGTACAAATTATTGAAGTGAGTCTCTTTTGTATGATGGTTTCCATCTTTTTCCACTAAAAGAGATAAAGAGCATAGCAAAATGTACTTATCAGAGTAGACAGAGAATATAACAGAACTATTTAGAATAGATTCGTATAACTTCAAATATTTAATGAAATGAATAAAACTATTAACAGCATTAAATCAGTATGACATCATTCTGTCTCATAATTAATTGGGTACTTATGTATGTTCACCCCTCAAGACGTTTAGGTTTTACAGAGATAAATGCTTATCAGGAGAAACTGAGTTTTTTTTTCCCAAATCTTCATTATTCTTCCTGATGAAGATCTGACTTTTATTTATTATATTTTGATATTGAACAGAATATCAAAAGATACTAGAGCATGGAATCCTGGGTGGTAGTCCACTTTCTACACATTTACAGTCATAGTTAAGCCAGTGGTTGCAAAACTGTGTACCAAGGAGCTCTGGGGTGCTGAAGTGAAGTCACAGGGGTATTGCAGGAAATTCTGAACTCAGGGGAAACTGCAATACTTGACACCTATTGAATACCATGCAAACTACTAGCTTGAGGTAGGTCATGGTTTTAACCTCAGATCTTGCTACATGTCTCCTCATAATAAATCTCTGCAAAGTTGGATATTTGGCAGAGTTGAATTTGATTTTGAGGTTTGAGAAAAGGTGCATACTTTCCATTAGCAAGTAATTACGGTTAAGAATGAATTAAAATTATAATTTTTCTTTCAGTTTATGAGCATTATCTTTTCAAATGGCAACTAAATCATTAGGATTTATTATTGAGTTAGAGGACTTAAACACTTACTACATTGCTTGGACTTAATTAGTTCTTTCTTTTTAAACAAATGGGCAAATCAATTATAAAAGTCTTAGCTATTCACTGAGAATCATCTTGGCATAGTGCAATGAATATGGACTTTGGAGTCGAGTGAACCTGGGTTCCGGAAGGCCTCTGCCACTTACCAAGTCTGTATTTCATTTTCTGCCTCTGTAAAATGGGAAAAACAACAGTACTATCTTTTAGGGTTAAATGAGCTGATATATGCAAACCATTCAAAACAGTATTTGCCAAGTGCTAAGGAAATGCTACCTATATAACTAAACCTGCTATTGTACTGTTATCACTGCTGCTGTGCTGCTCTATTAGTGATCATGGGGTGTGGCAGCTAGGTTCAGGTGTCAGTCTGGTTAGGTGAAGGTGCCTAGTTCTATTGCTGAGACATTAGCTGATGGCATGTGAACCTTATCTGTTACTGATTACATTGCAGTTGACTAGGAGGCATGCCTGCTGCAATAAATGATGCTTGACTTAATTGGCTGGTGCATAAATGAGAGATTCAACGTAGCACAGGCCAAGCCGCTCAGCATACCTCGTCTCAGCACTCGCAGCTCAGCCCAGGCCTTTGGAGATGCAGAAAGGAATCACCCTGGGGAAAGCAGTTGGAACCCAGAGGCCTAGAGAGAAGGCCAGCAGAGATCGCCCTGTGCCTTCCCATGTAAGAAAGAACCCCAGTTGAAAGTTAGCTGCCTTTCCTCTGAAAAACTATATGTTAACTAAATAAATTCCCTTTTATTGAAAGCCAGTCTGTCTCTGGTGTGTTGCATTCACGCAGCTAGTAAACCAGAACAGATTTAGTACCAGCAGTGGGGTGCTGCTGCAGTTTGCAAACACCAGATATGTTGGACCAGTTTTTTTTGATGGATAAGGGGAAAATTTTGGAGGAATTGTGAAGAGAATGATGGAGAAGTCCTGGAGCGCTTGAAGAGACTGTTGATGTAAATGGAACCAAGGCCAATCTGGACAAAGAGGGACACAGAAGGGACAAATTGGTGTTTGCAGAGTGAGAACCATGGAAGCTCGGGTCTGAAGCCAAGAAACCTTGGCCAGGAGAATGGACCCACCCATATACATGGAAAGGATGAGTCTCCCACCTTGTTGAAGTGGAAGAGTTGTGCCACCTCAGGCCTTGGAAAAGGAACAGCACACTCCTTGGGGACTGGGGAGAGCCTGGCTGCCACCATATGGAGGGGCTGAGTGTGTGCCCCAGAAATGGCAGAGAGCCCAGGTGTGGCCCTGATGCTTGGAGAGGGTAGAGCCGAGAAAAAAGATGGTCTCCCTAATGTCCCCCGAGGTTGATTCAGAAAGTGGGCCATTGCATAGGCCCTTGGAAAGGGTGGGACTGCCACTTTTTAAAGCTGAAGGATAAATGACTTTCAGACTCTGAAATCCAATGGTGTTTGCCCTGCAGGTTTTCGTTTCATTTTCTCCCTATGGATTCTGTGACTGTCCATCCTTTGCATATTAGCACCAGATAACTTGTTTTGACATTCACAGGTCCACAGCCAGAAGAGAATTTTTCATACTTTAATAATTGTTTAAGGTGATGAGTGTAATTGCCAAGTTGACAGGGGGTGGACATGTGATAGTTAGGTTCAGGTGTCAACTTGGTTAGGTGAAGGTGCCTAGTTCTATTGCTGTGGACATGAGTCAATGGCATGTGAACCTCATCTGTTGGTGATTACATCTGCAGTCGGTTAGGAGGCATGTCTGCTGCAATGAATGATGTTTGATTTAATTGGCTGGGGCTTAAATGAGAGAGCACAATGTAGCACAGCCCAAGCAGCTCAGTATACCTCATCTCAGCACTCGCAGCTCAGCCCAGGCCTTTGGAGATACAGAAAGGAATCACCCTGGGAAAAGTTGTTGGAACCCAGAGGCCTAGAGAGAAGGCCAGCAGATATCACCCTGTACCTTCCCATGTAAGAAAGAACCTTAGTTGAAAGTTAGCTGCCTTTCCTCTGAAGAACTATACGTTAACTAAATAAATCCCCTTTTATTGAAAGCCAATCCATCTCTGGTATGCTGCATTTCAGCAGCTAGCAAACTAGAACATGCAGCAAGGTAGAAAAACCTTTCTGAAGCTCAGTTTTCTCATGGGAATAACTTTACCTCAAAAGGTAGCTGTCATGAGCAAATAAGGGAATGCATGAACGTCTGGACCAGTGCTCACTAAACACCATTTCCCCACACTCAGTTATCTCTGCCAGAGTTAATTCAAAAGTAGTCTCAAAACAGGTAATGAATCTGGGAATTTATTTGGGAATTATATTTAACTATCATAACCTAGTAGAAAATGGGTAAAGGACATTGTCAAGTTCTAAAATAAACATTAATTTTGATACAGCAAGTCTAAATCTAGAAATTTATCCTATATAAATAACTGTACAAATGCCCAAAGACATATATACACAAGGATGTTCAATCTTGCATTGTTGATATCAGTGAAAAACAACAAACAACCTAAATATCTATGAAGAGGGGACTAGTTAAATAAACATGAAATAATCATACTCTGGCATTCTATAGTCAGGCTATGTATACTAATTGGAAAAATAACTATACCCTAGTACCGAATGAAAAGATTAGGTCATCATATATGAAAAAAGCATGCATAATATAATTCCATTACATTTAAAAATACATACATTTGGGAAGGTCAAACACCAAATACGAAACATTTCTAATCTCTGACAGGGCTGATAGAGGGACTAGGCAGGAGGGGGAAATATATGGAGCCTTAGCTCTATTGTTTGTGTTTTATTTCTTATGTGGTATTTCAGAGTTCACTACATTTTTTACCTTTACCTTTCTGCATGTTTGACGTGTGTGTTATGTTTAAGGATGCATGCAGAAATTTGTTCTGGAAAGATAAAAAGGAAACCAATAACCAGAGTTATTTCCTGGAATAGGACTACAAGGTATGTTCTGGCAACTTTCTGCTTTATATATGTCTCTATTATTTGAGCTTTACATAACAAGCATGCACTACTTTTATACTAAAAATGAAGTAAAACACAGGGGTGCATGAGTGGTTCAGTGGTAGAATGCCTGCCTTTCATGCAGGAGACCAGGGTTGGTTTCCCAGACCAGGCATCCCACCCCATCCCTGCCAGAAAAAAATAACAAATAATTTTTTCGTATCTAAATAAGCACTTCTGTTTTTTCTATGACTACTTAAGGAAAACTGGATCCAAAGTACCACAATAAGCAGGAAAGCAGGAGGAGATTACTATCATGAGACTGAACAGGACAGACCGTCTCCACAATGAAGCTCTGCTTACTCAGTATAAGTCTCTTCAGCCTGGTCACATCATGATAAGTGTAGAAAAGCAGGCAGTGAGATATTTCCCCATCTCTTCCAGCTCTGCCCGATTCCTGGTAGTAGCCCTCCATGGATTTAGGGAGAGACGCGTGGATCACAAATCGTACATCAGGTTTGTCGATTCCCATTCCAAATGCAACCGTAGCACAGATAACCTGATGTGGAAGCAAAAGCCTATTAGAGCCACAGCGCATTTAAAAGGCGATTAGAGTAACAGGTGCTTCTGAAAGCTCCACCCCCTTTTACTTTAAAAAGTACCCCACACAACAACCTAATATCTCAACTTAATCCCACTATTTAGCATGATTAATACTAGATTTTCTTACTGAAAATTCGCAATTCTATTAAGATTCAAAAAAAGTAAAGAGACGAAGAGATGCTCAGTGTGGCAGTGACTTGTGTGATTTGGTATTATCACATAAGGAAGCCAAAACCAACAGCAGTCACTCCTTGATGTGTTGCCACTGTTGGTCTCTCACATTTTTTGATGCTGAGGTGTGGGGTTGTTGCCCACACAGCCCTGATATCCAGGTCAGGGGTCATAAAAGTGTTGCTCAGAAGCTCCGGGGTATTCCCAGGGCTTGCACTTTCAGAGCCACTGCTGCCAGCTTCTCCAGTGATTCAGATGCAATGGCATTCTCACCTACTCCAGAGCTCACTGGCAGTTTTCCCAGTGGCATCACCTTAAAATTTACCAACTCTTTTTATTCATCAGCTGATGTGTTGTTTATATGGAGAAAAAAAAAAAAAAAGGCTGAGGACCATGGGTCTTGGCCCACACAAATTACTTAGTTGAAGCCAGGTGATGGTTAAAATTCAGGAGCTCAATAATTTTTTTTTTTTATCTTGACAGAGTTTTCAGCAAAATATCAGTTTCGAGTATACCCATTTTAGTTGCAAACTTTGGTCCTAATTAGCCCAGATAAAAAAGTTTTATCTCCAGGCAAAATTATATTATACAAATAAAGCTGCAAGACTTTTTAGTGCTTAAAAAAATGAACTGCTACTCTAAGGATAGTATTTCAATGGCAAATGAAATATCTGGCAGCCAGACTGAAGCTCTTGACATGAATTTAGTAACTGTGAGTACTAGAAAAAGGAACTGCAAGCTATGGAGTATGCAGACAGAACATGGGTACATTTGTCAACACTGTGAATGGCAATGGGCTGCACTGGAGGTTAGTTTTCCCTCTTGGATCAGAGTTGTATCTCCTTGGGAAGAGAAAGTCTACCATAGGCTCTAGTGGTGAGCAGGGAGAGGTTGTGCAGCGACCGCTGCAGGGTGACAGTGAAGACTGGGGACATCTCCAAAGGTTCACGTGGGCACACGATTGTGAGGTAGAGTCCGCAGGCTGCCAATAAAGCCACGATGATACCAACTCTTTCTGAAAGCCCTTAACTCTTATAACTGGGAAAATCTGCTTTGTTGAGTTATTTCCTTCTTTATTTTTATGTTGTTCTTTTTAAAACTTCAGAATACAACGATTTCTTTGTAAACTAAAACAACCAAGTTTTATTCTGTCTCTGACAAGATCGAGGCTGTCCAGTTGGCGTAGGATAGCATTATACCTGACTATTAGGTTTAGCTAAGGTGAGAGTAGAAACGATTAAAAACAAACAAAAAAACAAAACCTCACCATATTTTAACCAAAATTTTTCATCAAAGTAATATTATAGTCAATGTAGAATTTTTGAAATATACATAAAGATTCAAAGAACTTTACAAAATCACTTCAAATTATATGATTAGGAGCTATTGCTCTTGAATTCTAGACTATTTTCTTTTAGGCTTTCTTCCTTTCACTCTTTCCTTGTTTTTTTTTCTACTCAATTTTCTTTTTACACACTTGAAATTATATATGTTTGAATCAGATTTCTCCCCACACCATTAGCATTTGAACATCTTCAGGGCTCTCCTAAGCACTACATGAAAGCAGCTTTTATAACATCATCACCAATACTTTTAAGCTTAGAAAGTTCTCATTTAGAGATCATATATTTTAAGTATCAGTATCTTTATTTATCTTTAATTTATATTGCTGTGAAACCAAAATCCTCATTAGATAAACAATACTATTAGTTACATAATCTTTTCCTTCCTCATTTTTTTTTTTGTATGCTCTATGGCAGGGGTGACATTTCATTCGTTTTGCATGTGAGTATCCCCTTATTCCAGCACCATTTGCTGCACTGTTGCTCGTTCGGTTTTTCATTTGTTTGTTTGCTTATTTGTTTGAGAAGTGCATGGGCCAGAAATTGAACCCAGGTCCTCTACATGGCAGGCAAGAATTCTACCCTTATTAAATTTTAATGTCTTCCTTATCACATATCAAGTTTTTATATGTATTTCAGTTTATTTCTGGATTTTCTGTTCTAGTGATCTATTTTAATGTACTGCACAAAGCCAGTGTTTATGTTGTTATTTTCTTGCTAAATTCCTTTAGCTATTCTCATTTGAACATTCTTCCAGGCAAGCTTTAGAAAAAGTATATTATAGAGAAAAAACAACCTGGAATTTTGATTAATCAAATGTATAAATTAATTTAGAAAGACTGACATCTGTAATTACTTCAGGAACAATACGAGTAATATATATATTTTCTGAACCGCTGCATGTCTGAAAATGCCTATCTGATGCTTTCAACATAAACGGCAATGAGCTGGGTATGGAGTTTCTCAGTCCCAGTCTTCCCTTCTCTGACTCTGAGGATGTACACCATGCCTTTCGTACCTATTACAGCAGTCTCAGGCATGTCTGCTTTTGTTCTTTGTAGAGTAATCTATTTCTTTTACTTTTGTGCACAGAGATAAGCTCTTTTAGCTTTGTGTTACGGATAGAACCATGCCCCCAAAGACACATGTTCGCGTCCCACCCCCTGGTTCTATGGGTATGAACACATTTGTAAACGGGATCTGAAGATGCTGTTAGTCCAGGTAAGGCCACATTCAGTCAGGGTGGGCCTCCACCCAAATCAACTTGAATTCCCATAAGCAGAGGCAGTTTGGACATGGAAGGTAAGGAGGCAGAAGGAGACGCTGCAGACTTCAGAGGAAGCAGGATCCTATCGACACCCTGATTTCTACTTCTAAGCCTCCTGTGAGAACAGTAATTTATGGCTGATTATAGTACTTTGTTATAGCAGCCTGGCAATCAAAGACACTTTATAATTCGATATGCTGAACTATGTCTACATGTGAATTTTGGCCCAGTGATCTTGTGACAAATCCTTAATCCTGTTATATGTTTACTTATAAATTGTGATTAATGCATTTATTTCAACTACTTTGGGAACACTTATTATCCTTAGGCTGAATCCCCATTTCCTATTACTAACAAATGTAATTTTCCCTTTATCACTCAATTATCACTTTCCTGTCTTTTTTTTGGTTTTTTTTTTCCTGTTTTTTTTTTCCCTTTGCACTCTCAAGTTTATTGGTCACTATATCACTAATTCAAATGTCTGCACTGAGTCAACCCATTTGTTTCTTGACATATAATTCTATTTGCTGTATTCTTAAATTTTCTCCTTTGCATAAGCTGTACTTTCATTTCTTCCTACCTCTCAGCCTGTGATCTCCTTACAGCAAACTGTCCCTAGCTAATATAAGCCATGGCATATATGTTTCTGAGGATAGTAGGCTGCTATCCTCTAAGATTTTCTTCTCTTTTTGATTATTCTAAATCTTCTATGTAATGATTTCTATTTTCTGAGCCAAAAAAACTTTTCAAAGTCTTTAAATAATTACTAGTTGTTTTTCTCAAATTCATCCTTATTTAGAGAGGGATTTACCCAAAACTGACATTTGCCACAAAATGGGATGGCTAGTGTTTTAAGCTTCCCTCTTGGCCTACTTGGGCAACAGCAAATTACAGAAATCTGATTGGATTGATAAAGAAAAATACAGAAATCTGATAGGATTAATAAAGAAAAGCACAGATGGGGATGGAGCAGGTAAGTCAAGCTAACAGACTGTTCCAGTGCGGTAGAAAGACTTGTGCTTATTCCCTTGACTGGTGTCACCCTCTGTCCTGGAGTCAGGGCAGACATGCTGCTAGTAAGTCAATGACTTCCTTCTTTTCTGTGGTTCTGCTTACTGTGCTGATACAGAGAGTAAGCAAATATACACACTGAAATGCTTCTTAATCCATTCCCGTTGATGCTGCAGTCACTGGAAATGCTCTCTGGACCTCAGCACGAACCTCTCTCTTATCCATACCAGTTTGTCCTTGCTGTGTATCTTTGTGGATATTTTTTCCCTCAGTGTGACCACCTCATTTTAAACAAGATTACTTTTAAATTTTTTATTGTGGTAACATATATACAACGCAAAATTTCCCATCCTGACCAGTTTCAAGTGTAATTTCAATGGTGTTTAACTATAGTCACAATAATGTGCTACCATCAACACCAAATATTACAGCTTTTCCATCACCCCAAGCAGAAACTCTGCACCCATTCAGCATGAACTCCCCATTCCCTATTCTTGCCTGTTAACCTGTATTCTAATTTCTGACTCTATAAATCTGCATTTTCTAGTTATTTCATAGAAGTAAGATCATACAATGTCTGTCTTTTATCACTCAGCACGATATAGTCATGATTCACCCATGTTATAGCGTGTAGCAGAACTTCATTCTTTTCTATGGCTGAATAATATTCCATCACATATACCACATTGTGTCTATCCATTTATTGACTGAACATGTGGGTTGCTTCTACCTTTTGGCTACTGTGAATAATGCTGCTATGAACATCAGTGTGCAAATATCTGTTTAGAGTCCCTACTTTCAATTCTTTGGGTTTTATACTAGAAATAGGATTTCCAGGTCATATGGTAATTCTATATTTAGCTTTATGAGGAACTACCAAATTATTTCCACAGTGGCTGCAGCATTTTACATCCCCACCAACAATACATGAGGGTTTCTATTTCTTTACATCCTTGCCAATATTTGCTATTTTCCACTTTCGTTTTTTCACTTTCTTGATAAGATACTTTGATGTACAAAAGTTTTTAATTTTAATGAAGTCGAATTAATTTTTTTCTTTTGTTGCTCATGCTTCTCAGGTAAAGTCCGAGAAACCACTGCTAAACACAAGGTCCTGAAGATGCAACCTATGTTTTCTTCTAGGAGTTTTATGGTTTTGGTTCTCATATTTAGGTCTATGATCTATTTTGAGTTAATTTTTGTATATGGTAGGAGGTAGGGGTCCGCTTTCATTTTTTTTGCTTGTGCATATTCAGTTTCCCAGCATCAATTATTGAAGAGACTATACTTTCCCCATTGAGTGGACTTGGCATGCTTGTCAAAAGTTAATTAGCCCTAGACATGATGGTTTATTTCTGAATTCTCAATTTTATTCCATTGGTCTATATGTCTGTCCTTGTGTCAATATCACACTGTTTCAATTACTGTAGCTTTGTAATAAGTTTTAAAATCAGAAAGTGGAAGTCCTTCAACTGTATTCTTTATCAAGATGATTTTTGCTATTGGGCCCTTCATTCTTCTATATGAATTTGATGGCTGTCTTTTCCATTCCTTCAAAGAAGGTTATTGGAATTTTGATTGGGACTGTGTTGAATCTATAAATTGCTTTGGGTAGGAGTGATATCTTAACAATTTTTAATACTCTAATTTATGAAATGGAATGTCCTTCCCTGCATTTAGGTTTGTAGTTTTCCAAGTACAAGTTCTTTACATCCTGGATTAAATTTAACCCAGGTATTTGATTCTTTTAGTTGCTATTATAAATGGAATATTTTTTTCTTGATTTCCTCTTCAGATTGTTCCTTACTATACAGAAACACCACTGATCTTTGCTTTGTTAATTTTGTATCCTGCTACGTTGCTGAATTCGTTTATTAATTATTAGCTAATCAGTTATTAGCTCAGTAGCTTTGTTCTAGATTTTTTGGGGATTTTCTATAAATGGCATCATACCATCTATAAGCAGGGAAAGTTTTACTTCTTTTATAATCTGGATGCCTTTTATTTCTTTTTTTTGCCTAATTTGTTCTGGCTAGCACTTCTTGTATAATATCGAATAACTGGTAAAAGTTGGTATCCTTGCCTTGATTTTAGGGTGAAAGTTTAGTCTTTTACTGTTGAGTATGATGTTAACTGTGGTTTATTGTATATGCCCCTTATCATGTTGAGGAAGTTTCCTTTTATTCCTACTTCTCTGTTTTTATCAAGAAGAGGTCCTGGATTTTGTCAAATTCCTCTTCTGCATCAGCACTTACTACAAAGCTGTAGCAATCAAGATAGTGTGGACAGACATGTAGGCTAAAGGAACAGAACTGAAAGTTCAGAAATAAACTGTCACACTTAAAATCAACTGATTTTTGCCAAGACAATTCAAACATGCTGACATACCGGACATCCACATGCCAAAGAAGGAAAACCTTCTGGAATTAAGGTAGTGGTGATGGTTGTACAACCTTATGAATGTACTAAAAACCACTGTATATGTTTGCTTTAAAAGGGTTTTATGGGAGGGTGCAAGGGTAGTTTAGTGGTATGCGTGCTTGTCATGCGAGAGACCTGGGTTTGATTCCTAGCACAGATATTTACCAAAAAAACAAACAAAAAATTCAACAAATGGTACTGCAATAACAGAATACTCACATGGAAAAAGAATGAAATGTGACCCCCTCGCCATACAGCATACAAAAAGAAAAAAAAAGGATTTTATGGGGGGATATAAGGGTAGTTCAGGGGTAGAAGCCTTACCTGCCATGAGGGAGACCTGGTTTGATTCTTGTGTATTCCCCCAGCTCCCCACCCCCCGCAGGAAAAAAAAAAAAAAAAAAAGCAAATTATGCTGCAATAACGGGAAAGAAACATGGAAAAAGAAT
Source organism: Tamandua tetradactyla (assembly GCF_023851605.1). NCBI lineage: Eukaryota > Metazoa > Chordata > Mammalia > Pilosa > Myrmecophagidae > Tamandua > Tamandua tetradactyla. The sequence continues at coordinate 98,507,885 of NC_135338.1, forward strand.
GAAATGTGACCCCCACTATACAGTACACAAAAAGGGTTTTATACTATGTGAATCATACCACCAAAACAATTCTGATTTAAGAAAAAATAGAAACAACTTTGGAAGGCTCAAAAAAATATCTGTTTTTCAATTTCAGTCTTATTTTGGTTATTTACTACCCCATGGTAAAAATAATTTGCATTCAACTCATTCAAACTGGTGCACATAATATAAAAAAATTGTTTCCTTAGTTTATTTTAAAGTCACCTGGCAGCCATCCTGATTAATCCACTTGTGCTGTACTTCGTCTCGAGCGGCATCACTGAGGCCGGCATGGTAGGCGAGGGCGGCGAGACTATCCTTCTGCAGTGTGTCTGCCATGGTATCACACTCTCGCCTAGAGAGGCAGTAAATTATCCCGGACTCATCTGTCGAGAAACCAAAACGGTTTCTTTTAACATTAATGACAACAGAATTTACATTATGTTCTTAGAAATATAGCTTAATTAAACATAATTTTTTAAAAATTAGAAATATCTTAATAGCCAACATTAGGGGACTAATTAAGGAAGTAAAATGTGAAATGAAATATATTGTAACTATTAAAAGTGTTATCTAAGTTTTTAAAAGACATGGGAAAATGCTCAAGAAACAAAGCAGGCTCAGGCTACAATCACTGTCACTATAGTACGGTCAAGGAGAGAAAAATGCACACATAGATTACTGGAAGGAACAGTGAAGCTTGTCTTTTGCTTCTTCTAAATTTTTATCAAGAAGTATACATTATATTTTTATTGTTACTATCTTTGTTACTTTTAAAATCAGAAAATAAAAGGTATTAAACAAAAAGTCAACGTTCTGTGGCAGAGCCAAAGACAGAGATGTACACTCTATATTAGGTGCCTTGGAGAGCTGGAAAGGGAGGTTACTGACTTCTCCTTGGTATACCTCCATATTTGCTTGATTTGTTCAAAAGCATGAATATTAATTTAAAAAAATGAAACAAATTTTTAACAAAAAAAATTTTCTATGGAAAAGTGGAAAAGGGGCTACATGGAAAACTGCTATACATTTCAGGATCTCAAATTAATACAACTCAAAGGCAGACGCTGTTGGGAGAAGGCACTAAAACAAGGAGCTGTACAATTCATACACTGATAGAAGCCAAAGGAAAGACAATGAAACCAAGAATTTTAATATAGTTGTGTAGGAGGTAGTATTTAATATACTTTTTGTTAAGATTTATTGTTATCAAACCAAATGAGATTTTACAATTACTAGAATAGAGAGAGTTACAATAATCTGCTCTCTAAATAGCAAGTTAGTGCTATCAAAATGAGAAAAGAAATGTTTAATATTCAATTTTACATATTCTATTGTGGCACCAAAAAGACCTTTTTTTTAAAACCACTTCTAGGCATAATTTGTCACATGGCTGTACTCACGTGGGTGATGCTTTCTGATCCATTCTAAGCAATCAAATGCCACCTTCTTAGGCTTTTTCGGCAATACATAGTATTTTAGATTATGTCTGTTAAAGCTCATGCTAAACCTAAAAAAGTCCCAAACAGAAAATGTAGCAGTATGAGAAAATACAGTTTGAACCATCTTCAAAAATGAAACATGGATTTTCCACAATGCAAGCCTAAATATTAAGTTGTCTTAAGATGAATATTGCTATTAGCAGCTTCCAGAACGGAACACTGATGTGGAAGAAGAGAACGCTGATAAGCAGGGAAAGGACACTGTGTATGAGAAGAGATGAACAAAAATTTAGGACTAAAGAAGAGAACTTGTAGAAAAGACAAAATAAGCCATATTTTGTATCATAAACATGTGTGATAAACATGTTTAGACCACCAATGCTCCCAAATTTTGACAGTGTACAGAAAGAGATGATCACAGGGACGCAGAAGGAGTTAAGCCTACAAATCATGGAGAAGACTTCAGATTATATTCTGTCTGGGGCTTGGAGGGGACACGGTTGACTCTGATTAGATGTGCTCCTCCTCTGGTCGTTTGCTCCTGGCATCCCATTTCCTCTGGAAGTTCAGTATCTTTATTACTCCCTCTCTTATCTTTTCTGCATTCTTTCCTTTTATCTCTGGATATGTTCTAGGATCACCAATCCTAAAAATGATAAAAGCCTGAATTTCACAGCAGCTAGCATTCTACTTCTCTCTTTCCTTCAAGGGCAAGTTTTTTAGAAGATTCTTAGGTCCCCAACTAACCTACTATACACCCAAATTCAACTCCCTTCACTTTACTACTGGCTTTTGCTGCCACCATTTTACCAAAATTATTTTCTCAGAGCTTTTAAAACTAAAGAAAGATGAGAGAATTGTTTAGGGTTCCTGGCCTTTCAGGGACCTTCCATATCCCAGGTTCCAATTATTTCCTATCCACAGGAAGGAGAGACAAGATTGTAAAACAAGTTAAGATTAAAGCACAAAGATAACTCAGTGTTCAAGTTGATAGAAGGAAACAAAATTGCAAGAAGTTGTCCTAGGGAGGCTGCCTTTGTCTACAGCAGGTAGGATCAGAAGGAGGAAAGATGGGGATATTATTTGCTTTCCATCTTTCTACCTAGATCCAAGATAAACGGGTGGAGGTTTTGAGGCCACTGGAAAGATGGCCAGTTTAGTTCTAAGACTAAAGTTGTCTCACACGTGGCGGGCAGCCTTACTCCTGAAGGGACTGTTACAGGTAAGAAGGCTATGTAACAGGCAGCAGTGATCTGCCCAATGCCTTCAGCCTCAGGAGCCTTTTTTAGACCTCATTCTCTCTGCAGTCTGTGTCACTCTACATTGCTGACCTTCCTTACATAAAATCCCCTATTAGCTCACAGCTTTGCGTTTTTGTGTTTTTTCTTACAACTCTGACATCTTCATCTCCTTCTCTTCTTACTTTGCTTATTCCTTAAGTGAAAGCCATCCCCAAAATGACCTTTTTGGGGCTCTCTTCCATTCCTATTCAACATTATTTCCTTCAGGAACCTTGCTCTCACTGTTTGAAACCCATAATATTGTTCCCGTAAGTTCCACCTTTTCCCCCAAGTTGGACTTCTTTCCAGACTCCTAAACCACATTCAAATTGTTTTTAGATCTGTGCTCTAAAATTGGGAATGCATAACCCTACAGGTTCAAAGACTTTCCAAGGGTACATGAGCAAAGAGTTCTTATCTTCACATGCTCTTATTCCTAAAGCTCATTTGTCTAAGAATGTATATGTAATCAAGATATCCCACTGGTTCCTCCTTTCTCACTTTTCCTTTTACAGTGGGGTCCTTCTCCCTTCCAAAAACAAACAAATTTTGCTTTCATCTATTCTAAATGTAAAAACCTCCAGGATACCAAGAAAAACAAATTGAAATATGGCAGAAGTGTAGGTGAATTTTTCTTTGTTCTGATTTCAGTTATATTGACAGTAAAGTGGTAGGAATAGAGATGATTTTCACTTTATGAAGTTTCCTCTTTCATTGATATTGTCATAGAATGCAGTTTTCCTGAGGTCTGGTGATACTGGCAAACAATACTAGGAAACTATTTCTCTTATGATGTCCTTTATATACAGAGAGTTCTTTTAGTGCTTGAAATGGCAGAAGATTGCCTCACAAATTGTGGAAAAAAGGCCCAGATAAAAGACTGATACGGCCACGGACCATCACTTCAGTTAATTATTTACATTTGCAGCTATAACAGAGACTGATAATATTATGGTATGAAGAGAATTGCCCAGGAATACAAATGATGGATATAATCTCAGAATTTATTTGAGCTAATCTGGGCTCAAGGCTCAGCGGAGGCCGTCACTAGGAAAGCTGCAATGATTCTGAACAAGAGGGGCCTTGCTGCTTCTCCCATGCTCTAAACTCTACTCTAATTTCAGAACAGTGTTTTAGTCACAAAAAAAAAAACACAACAAAAAAACTATTGATCAAAAAAAAAAAGAAACAATAACAAGTGTAACGTAAAATCAAATGGCTACTTGCACTGGGTACTGCTAGGACAGACCCTTTTCAGAGAAAATGGAAAAATGCAATGTACCCTATAGAACTGCAGACAAGCAATACTTGGTAATAAACTTGGTGCAGTAGAGAAAGCTTCTCAGAATGGGCAGGCATACCACACATATCAGTGCCTCAATATGTAAATCCGCCCCCTATGTAAAAGGTAAAATAGAAACTGGAACTTAACATTTCCTTGTTTACTTCCATGTTTGACCTATATTAGCACCCCCTTTCCAATTTCTTGGTGGGCCTCTCTATCAAGGAGCCTTTTGACTTTGTGCTGCCCAATTCAGGAATTGTTTGTTGCCCAAATAAACTTTAACAACATTTAAAAAATGCCTCAGCTTCTTTTTAACACAAGTGTTGGCAAGGCTGTAGAGAAATTAGAGCCCTTGTATACAGCTGATGGGAATGTAAAATGGTACAGCCATTCTGGAAAAGTCTGGTGTTCCTCAAAAAGTTAAACACGATTAATCTATGACCCGGCAACTCCACTCCCAGGTCTTTATCTGAGAGAACTGAAAACACATATTTACACAAAAACTTGTAAACAAGCAGCATTATTCATATCAGCTAAAAAATGGAAACAATTCAAATGTCCATCAACTGATGAATGATAAAATGTGGAATGCACATACAATGGAATACTACTGAGCTATAAAAAGTAATGAGGGTGGGTACCAGTGGCTCAGTGGCAGAGTTCTCGTCTGCCATGCCAGAGACCTGGGTTCGGTTCCTGGCTCCTGCCCATGCAAAAAAAAAAAAAAGAAGTACTCATACATGCCACAACATGGATGATCCTTAAAATACCATGCTAAGTACAGGAAGCCAGGCACAAAAGAGAGGGACAAGAATGGGGAGTTACTACTAATAGGTATAGGGCTTCTTTTGGGAGCAATGAAAACGTTTTAAATGAAGACCATGGGGATGGTAGTACAACTCCGAATATAAGAAAAAACACTGAATTGTACACTTTAAATGGGTGAATTTCGGAGTGTGTGAATTAAATCTTAATAAAGATTAAAAAAAAGTCTTGGATGCCAAAGAATTACATCTTGACTAAAGGGAGCAATAATGGGATACTGCCATTAAATGGTAACTACTTACCAAGGTGTCCAATTTATGTCCTTTTAAACTTGTGTGTGAGGAAATACAATCAACTTGTGCTCAGTTCCTATTGCTTTTGAAACTGGGATAGTGTCATTGGGAAGTATACTAGATAGTTTATTTGGATTGAAAAATGAAGTCATATTTTGGGGAGGGTGGATCAAAAAAAAAAAACAAGACTAATTTAGCCAACTGGCTTGGCAGTGAAGATTGGCTAAGCCAATTACATGTCACGGTGCTTATTTTCCATTATTTGAAAGGACTAAATTTATGGCTCCAAAGTTTTGACAAAACTGCATCATAAGCATATCATATACCTTATAACCCAATGTTTCTACTCTCATGGATACTTCACTCCTAGATATATACCTATTCAACCCAAAAGAAATGAAAATATATGTCTACACCAAAACTTAAACGTAAATGCTCATAGCAGCATTATTCATAATAGCCCCCAAATGGAAACAACCCAAATGTCTATCAACTGATGAATGGATAAATCAAAAGTGGTATATCCATATAATGGAATATCTATCATTCAGCCATAAAAGGGAATGAAGTACTGATACTACAACATAAGAGACTTAGAAAACATTATGTTAAGTGAGAGAAGCCAGCACAAAAAGTCACATATGGAATGATAATCATTTACATGAAAAAAAAAAACAAAACAGAATAGGCAAATAGATTAATGGTGGCCTAGGTCTGTGGTAAGGATGGGGTGGGGGGAGAATGGGAACTGAACACTAATAGGTTAAGGGTTTCTTCTTAAAGAGCCTAAGAATGTTCAAAAATTAAATAGTGGTAATGGTGGCACAATTCTGTGAATACGCTAAAAAGAAAAAAAACCTGAACTACACATTTTGGGTAAATTTTAAGATATGTCTACTATATCTCAATGAGTCGTTCAACTTTTTAAAAAGGTCATTTATCCTGTAAGTCAGGTTTTATAAGATTCCACCTGACTCCTCATCAATAGTTGTTACTTCTGAATACAGTTAATCTTGCCTTCCTGGGTTTCTGCAGGCTGTAATGTATCATTCTAATCACTCCTTACTTTATTCTGCAATTTGATGTTGCCTCTAGATGAATACGTACAATGTTTACTCAAACATAAATCACAAATTCTATACTTACAAAAAAGTTATTTAAAAGGTGAATGGAATCTATACCGTTTCTGTTAACTCTGCGCATCGGCCAATTAGTACAGCTGATCTAAAAGAACAGGAAATTGCATCTGGCACGAACTGATGCTGAAAAGCTAAAAACATTTATTAGATAAAAGAAAAACTTCATAGATTAATGTAGTACTTACAGAAGCAAATTTCTAGGCTATATACTAGAACCTAAAGTACAATATGACATTGTGTTAAAATACATATCAACTATGGGAGCAAAATATCTCTTTCTCCTCATTTTATAGAAACACCCCTTCTGAAAGTTAGATTAAATTAAAATATTCCATTTCAAATTTTTGAGATTATACACATAAAATTCTTATCCTATATCCTATATCTTATCTTATCTTATAATGGTCAAGTATGACCATTAGTGCCACATAAAGTAATTATTAGCAACAAAACATTTTAGGGCTGAATCAAACAACTTAAAAGCCGAAAGAAATCCAAAGTGTATGAATTCCCTATATGAGAACAGATAATTTAGAAGCTGTCAATTTAATCTGCAAAGGCCTAAGAATCTACCTTAATCACATGATTCCTTTCACATCCTTCATACAGAACTTTCAGTTATTCTTACTACTCTCTGAGAGTTGCTGTTGTTTTTACTGCTTACAATGTTTACAGATCCAGCTTACTGTCTTTATTCCCAAATGAATGAAAGCTGTGCTTTAAAAGTTTACCCCAATATATTTTTCAGCCATTACTCCTTTACAGACACTCCAGATTAATGTTTATACCTCAAACTCAAAGTGCCCACTAAAAAATTAGGATGAAAAAATACTCTAACCTTGGTACACAATAGATAGTCAATAAATATTTGCTGAGTCAATGAACCTACTAGGGAATGTACCTCTCTACAAACTCAGGTACAGGTACAAAACAACCCAGTAAAATCCATATATGTGGGATTACTTTATTTCTTTATTTTTCTTTTCTTTTTCATTTTATTTGGGATTACTTTTCATAGTAGTATTTGTTATTGAGCAATTATGAATTTGGTGGCAATAAGAAGCAATTTTTAATTTTTATTGTGGTAACATATACAATGCAGAATTTCCCATTTTAACCACTTTATGTCTTTGTAATACAGTGGCATTACATTCACAATAATGTGCTACCAACACCACCATCCATTACCAAAACTCTTCCATCACCCCAAAGAGAAACTCCCCATCCCATCCCCACAATCCATTCCCACCCCAATAACCTGTAATGTATTTTTTTGTCTTTATGAATTTGCTTATTCTAGGTATTTCGTATAAGAGAAATCATACAATATTTGTTATTTTTGTGTCTGGCTTATTTTACTCAACATGATGTCCTCAAGGCTCATCCATGTTGTAGCATGTATCAAAACTTGATTCCTTTGTATAAATGAATAATTTTCTATTGTAGGTATATAGTATGCATTTTGTTTACCCATTCATCTGTTGATGGACAGCAGTGTTGCTTCTATCCTGTCAGCTATTATGAATAATGCTGCTATCAACATTGGTGTAAAAAGTATCTATTTGAGTCCCTATTCTCAATTCTTTCAATACATATCTAGAATTGGGATTCATTAGCCCTACGTGAATTTTTTATTTCACCTGAGGAAATGCCAAATTGTTTTCCATACCTGCACCATTTTACATTCTTAGCAACAATGCATGAGGGCTCTTATTTTTCCACATGCTCATCAACACTGTTAACAAGAAGCATTTTGCTGTTGAGATGAAAACAAAGTAAAACAAAAACAAAAAAACCTATGGATAGTTTTCGTACCGTTTTCAATATCTTGGCTATAACTCAAAATTTAAGGGAAAATAACAAAGCAGGGTCATTTTTCATTTCATGAAGATTTCTCTGGGAGGCAGGAAGCCAAAATGAGATAAAAGTTAATTCATTACTGGGTCAATAAGTACAGCATGTAAGTTATCCCTACATCCAAAACAGGTGCTGGGATGGTGCTTTAAATTTCAGCAAGTGAAGAAAAGCCCCCGAGCCCTAGTTCCTAATCTTTGCTGCACATTGGTGAGGATCTTTCTTCTTTAATTTTTTAAATTAATTTTTTAATTTTTTAAAAAATATGAAAGCAAAGAAACACAAACATTCTTAACATATGATCATTCTATTCTACATATATAATCAGTAACTCACAATATCATCACATAGTTGCATATATTCATCATCATGATTTCTTAGAACATTTGCATCAATTCAGAAAAAGAAATAAAAAGACAACAGAAAAAAATTCATACATACCATATCCCTTACCCTCCCTTTCATTGATCACTAGCATTTCAATCTAAGTTTAACATTTGTTCCCCCTATTATTTATTTTTATGCCATTTGTTTTACTCATCTGTTGATAAGGTAGATAAAAGGAGCATCAGACACAAGGTTTTCAAAATCACACAGTCACATTGTGAAAGCTATATCACTATACAATCATCTTCAAGAAACATGGCTACTGGAACACAGCTCCACATTTTCAGGTAGTTCCCTCCAGCCGCTCCATTACATCTTGGCTAACAAGGTGATGTCTATTTAATGCATAAGAATAACCTCCAGGATAACCTCTTGACTTTGTTTAGAATCTCTCAGCCACTGACACTTTATTTTGTCTCATTTTGTTCTTCCCCCTTTTGGTCGAGAAGCTTTTCTCAATCCCTTGATGCTAAGTCTCAGCTCATTCTAGGGTTTTCTCAATCCCTTAATGCTATGTCTCAGCTCATTCTAGAATTTCTGTCCCCACGTTGCCAGGAAGGTCCACACCCCTGGGAGTCAGGTCCCACAAAGACAGGAGGGTGGTGAGTTGCTTGCTGTGTTGGCTGGAGAGAGAGGCCACATCTGAGCAACAAAAGAGGCTCTCTTGGGGGTGACTCTTAGGTCTAATTTTACATAGGCTTGACCTATCCTTTGTGGGGTTAAGTTTCATATGAACAAACCCCAAGACTGGGGACGCAGCCTATTGCTTTGGTTGTCTGCACTGCTTGTGAGAATATCAAGAATTCAACTTGGGGAAGTTGAGTTTTCCCCCTTTCTCACCATTTCCCAAAGGGGACTTTGCAAATACTTTTTTATTCACTGTTCAAATCACTCTGGGACCTGAGGATCTTTTAAAAGAAATAATAGCTTCCCAGCCCTGAACATTCTGGTTTAATTGGCATGGGGTTCAGCTTGGGCATTAGGATTTTTAAAACTCTGGAGATAATTCAAATGTGCAGCATTAGTGAACATCTGTCCTAGTTTTTTAAAATTCATAACTTTCAACAACTTACACCTGAGGTCTGAGGATCTTTAGCTGAGTGAGGATGTCCTTCTGCACTCTGGGATTGGCTGTGGCAGTAAGGGCCATCACTGGAACAGACGGGAACTTCTGGCGAAGCATATTCATTCTTCTGTAATCTTGACGAAAATCATGTCCCCACTAGTTGAAAAACAAAATACTGGTCAACAGATTAAATTTCAACAAAATGTACAAAATTATTAAAAACGGTTATCAATAAAACGTAGCCCCCATTCTTTAGTGAAACAGCAGAACAATTCACTCAATGCGTCTCTTCAGTTTTGAAAATAATGATACTGATGGTAGTATATACTCATTGATACTGCAAGATATAAAAGAACAGAATTTACCTGACTGACACAATGTGCTTCATCAATAACAAAACGTGCCAAGAGCTTCCTCTCATACAGATTTTCCAGAGTAGAAATCAACCTGTTACTTGCACAGATCTAAACCAGAAAGGTATTAATATAATTATTAGACATTTAAAAACTGTTAAACACTACATCACTTAATGATTCTGTTGTCTTTAAGTTCCACTATAACCTAAGTTGTATTAAAACGATATAAAACTGAGTCTCATTTTAATCTACAAAGAGAATAGCAGAAATAAAAGAAAATAGCAAATTAGACATTTTAGAACTTTCACCCACATTCAACAAACAGTTATGTATTAGGCCAGCGGTTCTTATAATTTTTTTCTGCCTCCAAACATCTGAGGGTTGCCACACTCCCTGTAACAGGGTTAGAGAGGGGGTACTGCCTGCACACATGCTGTAACTGAGAGAGAGTTCTCAAAATAACTGGCCTGCACTCTTCAGAAATGTCAAGATCATGAAAGACAGAGAGAGATGGAAAACAGTTAAGATTAAAGAGACATGAGATACTTATAGGACAATTAGTGAAGCTTGAATAAGATCTATAGATTAGGTAATAGTTTGTGCTGATGAATATTTCTTGACTTTGATAACTATACTGTGGTTATGTAAGAAATACTCCTTTTAGGAAATGCACAGTGAAGTATTTAATGGTTAAGAGATATTTTATTTACAACTTATTCCCAAATGTTTCAGAAAAAAACATATAAAGAGAGAAAACCAACACATTCGTAGTAAAACGTTATCATTTGGGGTTTCTAAGTGAGAGTTATACATCAGAAAATATGTAAAAATTTAAAAATTAGGGTGCACAGGTGGTTCAATGGTAGAATGCTCAACTTCCATGAGGGAGAGACCTGAGTTTGATTCTCAGACCATGTACTCCCCAAAATAAAGAAATAAAAAATAAAAAATCTGTATCTCTGGTGTGCTTTTGTATTCTACTTAAAAATAATGAATACAGGCTGGGCCATGGTGGCTCAGCAGGCAGAGTTCTCGCCTGACATGCGGAAACGTGGGTTCGGTTCCCGGGGCCTGCCCATGCCAAAAAAAGGAAAAAAAATAGTGAATACAAACCTTTTCTGGGGTAACATATAGAAGTTTTATAATTGGATCTTTTTTTGATAATTGGAGGTAAATACTTGTAGCTTCTGAGTCAGTCTTATCGCCTGTCAGATATGTAGCTGGAATCTAAGCATGAAAGTAATAATTGAAATTTTATATATTAATATGATTTAAGCTTATTATTATCCTTAAGTTGTATAAACATTTGATAAAATGTATCAAACTTGTCAAAGGAACTATGTATCTCCATGTAACAAAAATAAGAAATAATCAGTACATGTTAAAAAACAAAAATTCTTTTTAAATATAACTCAAACTATTCTTCACTTCCTTTAATACTTTACAAATTTGAAATAATTAGCCTACTTTAAATCCAGTGCTCTTTTGGTCTTTCTAATTATTTCATATTTGTAAGTTAAATATGAATTCAGTATCCAAAAGAGTCCAGTTCTAATACAGAGCTACATTTTTTTAAAAAAGTAAATGTATCTCCAGGTTTTTAAAGCATAATTACATAAAAGGGCTATAACATCATGAATGTTTATTGTTGCTGCATCAAGACATCCTTTGGAAAAAGACTCAAAGCAGTGGTCTTGTCGAGGGATGGCGGCACATGACCCTGAGAACAGTTCTGCTTGAGCACAATACACAGGGTTTCCTAGGGTGCAGTCACAGATTTCTCTTAACTTTGGCCACAAGGAAAAAATACCTATGTGTGTACACAAACACGTGCATATGCGTCTGAAGATACAAGAGAATGAGAACTATGCTTATTTGGCAGCAATAAAAAAAGAAATCCTCTCATAGTAATAAAAAAAAACCAAGATCAGCAAAAAACAGGGTAAAAGTTCTTATGAAAAATACATTCTATCTAATTAAAATCAGATTCAACTACAGATTATCTGTATTACAATGTTCAAAGACTTGTGCTTAAATGTACAGTAATTTCTCTGCTTTATTCTTACTATTCATGAACTACTAAATAAAAATGTTGTCCATAGTGCTAAAATATGATTGTTTTTATAGCATGATTTTATTAGAATTTTCATTATAATTCATAGTGTTTTGTTTTTACTTACATCTAAGGAAGTCAACTTTTGAACCTGATCTACTATTAGTGACCTCAAGGGAGAAATGACAATAGTGACCCCAGGAGAAACACAGGCAGGGAGCTGATAACACAGACTTTTACCACCTCCTAAAAAAGAGGGAAAAAAAATATCTTTCAGGTTCCATCTTGATAGCATGAAGGCTAAAGTTACAAAGTAGGTTACATATAATAATTAAAATAGTTAACAGGACACTAAGTGATATTCCCCACGGTGTGAACAATTTGCCATATTTATATGAGCCAAAATAGTTAGACAATTCAAATAACGTGCCAAAATTACCTTTAAGGACATCTGATATAGGCACATATGACAGTAAAATCAAGAATTCAGGGCAAGAAACTTGAGCGCAATAGAATTACTTTAAAAATCTACTTGAGATGAAAAAGTTAGAATGGGCACAGCCCAAATATCCCTAAAGAGTGGAAGAAAGATCAAAGGTGATGGAGATACAAAGAGAAGGTCAGGTTTAACAAATGAGTATGACTGCTGAATAATTATTTTGATATTTCTTTTAGTTTTCAATATCTTAGAGCAGCTAGAAGTAAACACCTAAAGTTGTAGAACTGTAACCTATATCAAACCCTGAAGATCTGTTCTACAACTAATTGTTATGACATGCTTTGAAATTTATTATTTTGTATACATGTTATTTCTCACAAAAAAGAAAAGTCGTTCATGATGATAAATGCACAGTTATATGATGGTATTGTGAACCACTGATTGTACAGCTTGGATGATTACATGGTATATAAATATATAATATGTATCAATTAAAAAAAATCTACTTGAGAAACCAAATACATCAAGCTTTCTATTCCTTTCAAGCACAAGGAATACTCCAATTAACATGAAACTCGGATTAAAATGATTACTTTCTATATAATATTTAATTCTTAAAGAGTTAGAATATACAACACTAAAAACTATGTTGAACATGGTTTAATATTTCTTTGATGATCCAGAAGGCACTTATAAGTTCTCATTTTTTTTAAACCATTAGTATGACTCTAATAGCAGAGCATTTACTTCTAGCACTCTTAACAATATGGTAATATTCCCAATCTTTCTCTGAAATATAAAAAGGGCAGAACTACATTCATGTGTACTAAACAGAAGGTTAAGAGAAATAAATTTTAAGAGACTAAAACCAAAATCTCTCGTGTGACTTTATTTCAAAATGGCAAAAGTCAGCAACATTTAATGATAACTAAATGCTGATTCCCTAGTTTCCAACTTTGATTTGTTTTTATCTTCATACTACACACTGCATTTTTTCTTTTTCAAATGTGTAGTAAGTACATTTCACTTTGGTGTATGCATATATAAATGAACAGGAGAGAACAGGGCACTGAGAAAAGGAGAGACAAGTTTCAGTGTCTGCTTAACCATGTAATCAGCTGTGTGAACACAGACATGCCACTTAGCCATACCATGCCTCAATTTTATCACCTGCAAATACACTAGGCTAGTGGTTTTCAAAACTTCTTTTGTCTAAAACGAATTTTATTTGGAGTCTTTATACGTATACAAATACAAATAAAGATAATCCAGAGGTTTCAATGGGGATGGAAGGGCCCCCCAAATGCCCTTAAAGGCCTGAAGATGCTGTGGAAAGTCCTGAGGGAAAAACCAGCGGACTAGATCTGTGCTGGAGCCCTTTCCCAGCTGGAGTTTTATAGTATCAAATTAGGGTTGAAACTAAGATCCACAGTGATCACCAAGTTAATGAAGTGTGAAATGCTGATTATTAAGCCCATATAGTCTACATTTAAAAACAGTTTGAAAAAATTCAGACACCCTGCCAACGTCATTTAATAACGATGGCAATAATCCTCTTGCTAAAGGGCGTTAGGAGTGTCAACAGCAGAAGGAAAACTTACATTTAGGCACTGAAACTCCAAATTGTCCATTCTTCCTCTCATACTAGCAGACAAATATCTATCAGACATCAATAGCTAGAGATACACAGTAGTGTTGTTATGGGACACTCATTCTTATTTAAAATTCTTACATGGATGACTATAAATCACTAAACAGCTGTTATAACAGCAAAATGAAAAGTCCTGGACTTTTTCAAAACTGGGGTCAAGAAAGAACTAGCTAATGTGTTTCTTGAGGATGCTTGAATAATGATATAGCTTTTACAATGTGACTGTGTGATTGTGAAAACCTGTGTATGACACTCCTTTTATCTACCTTGTCAACAGATGAGTAGAACATATGGAATAAAAATAAATAATAGGGGGAACAAATGTTAAAATAAATTTAGTATGAAATGTTAATGAAAGCAAGGGGTATGGGGTATGGTATGTATAATCTTTTTTTGTTTTTGTTTTATTTCTTTTTCTGTTGTCTTTTTATTTCTTTTTCTGAATTGATGCAAATGTTCTAAGAAATTATGAATATGCAACTAAGTAATGATATTGTGAATTACTGATTATATATGTTGATGTTTTAGTTCATTTGTTAGATTTTTTAAATTAATAAATAAATTTTTTTTAAAAAAAGTAAAAAAAAAAAAAAAAGAAAAAAGAAAGAACTAGCTAAATGATTTACATTTATTCCTCATGACAATCCTAAGAGTTAGATACTTTATTGATTATCCCACTGCCAGGTGAGGCAACTGGGATTTAGAGAGTTAAGTAACTTGCCCAAGGCCACACTGCTAATAAGTTGGCAGAGCTGAGCTTTAAACCAGGCCATCCCCCCAGAGCCAGTACAATGCTAGACTGCTAACAAAGAAACTACTAGAAATGGCCATATTTTGACAGTTATTTTTTGGTTTGCTTTCCAGATCCATTTAGTCCAGAAAAAAGAAAAAATCCAGAAGAAAATGTCTAAAACAATTCAACACAAGCTTTGAGCTGAAAATCTTAAAAGTGCTAGAAATATCACCATGTCAGCAAGAACAGAGGATGTGAGGTAATACACTTTCTTACTATGGCATGGGAGGGTTAGAGGTCCCAAAAGGATGAAATTCGATTTAGGTATTCTTTCTATTATTGAAGGGTTTTCATTTAACATCTGCCAATGCATTCTTGCCAATTCATATCTAAAAATACATACCAGTGGGCATTAAGATGAAGCAGTCTTCACCAAGCAGTGCAGCATTGATCGCCTCTAGCTGATTAGTTCTAAAATTATGCAATCCAAATTTTTTATGAAAAATCTTCATCATTTCTTTTGTATGAGGAAAACTAAGACTTTGGAAACACTCATGTTTCAGATTTTTGGATGCTAAATTTTGCTCGGACTTGCCTAAAAAAATAACCAATGTTAAGAAAAATCACTGCATCAATGTAACAAGTCAGTACATGCAGCACATTTACCAAGTGTAATAATTAGTTTCAGTGGTCATTTGGCCAGGTGAAAGTGCCCAGTTCTGTTGCTGTGGACTTAAACCATCAGCACATGAATTTCATCCATGGCTGATCACACCTGCTGTCAGCTAAGGGCAGTGCCTTCTGCAATGAGTGAAGCTTCAAAGACAGAGGTCAGAAGAGAGCTCAGTGCAGCTCAGCAGCCCAGCACACCTCAGGTCAGCACTCAGAGCCGACTCAGAGCCGGCTCAGACCCAGATGTTTGGAGATGCAGAAGAGAAATGCCCCAGGGAAAGCCGTCTGAACCCAGAAGCTGGGAGAGAGGGCCAGCAGATGTTGCCACATACTTTCCCACGTGACAGAGAATACCCAGATGAAAGCCAGTTGTCTTTCCTCTAAGAACTATAAATTTGTAACTAAATAAATCCCCTTTATTTAGTTATCTCTGGTGTATTGCATTCCAGCAGCCTTAGTAATCTAAAATACCAAGTTTTCCTCCTCTTCTCCTACTCGCCAGCTACTGTAACCTCAGTCACCAGAGATGTCCAAAGTGAAGTTTTTCCTTGACTCGTCATCAGCACCAACACTGCCATTTAGGCTGTCCTTCCTCTTCTTACTTCACATTTAAGACAATCATGAGTTTTCCACTCATTCTAAGTTCCCTTTCCTGGCCCCTTAAATTTGAGAATTCTTCAAATACTTTACTGGGCTCTTTACACGTTATTTTTTGGATTTTTCCTAGTCCTATGATTTTAAAAATCACCAATGTGCTGAGAATGTCTAGATTTCTCTCTTAAGATCCACCTGACATCCTCCTAAGTTCCAGTCCTCAATGTGCCTCCAACTGTCTGCTAGACATTTCTACCTGAGTGACTTCCAAACACTTTAAGCTCAACAAGTCCTAAAACAGCCCTCCTCAGTTTTTCTCCAAATCTGACCCCGCCTCCTGCTTTCCCTTTTTCTGTTAATAGTGTCACAGTTCTTCCAGTCACCCAAGTCTGAAACTTCAGAGTCATCTCAGTTTCCTCTGAATCGTCTTTCACAGCGTCTCTCACATTCACCCCTGCTCCGCACGCCTGCTGTCACAACTCTGGTTCAGTACAGAGAACAAGAAGTACCATGCCAGCTTTGGCACTTACTCTAACCCCAACACTCAACTGTCGCAAAGATAATTGCGAATATCAAGTATGACACATTCTAACAGGATACAAAAATAAATCCATTAATGGTTATTTTAAAGGTCAACAGCATAAGTGTAAGAACAATCTCCATGGTATTAAATCATCAATAGCAAAAATAGAGAGGGTTGTACTTTATAAAATCTCACACACACAAACTTGTTTCACTGAAGAAACATTCTGTGATAACCTTATAGAGTTGATGTAAGGTTTTAAAATTAATTTTGGCTTTCTTTTGCAGTCTTTTCAGTGGCTAATTTCACTCCTCCAAAAACTTCTCTCTCACTAAACTGTGAGCCCAAAGAGGGCAAGAACTATTCATTATTCATCTTTTATTACCTAAACCTAGTACAATACTTGGCATGAAGTAGACATTAAATAAATTACTGACATAACATTTCTGACTTCATATACTTTACCCTGCATTTAAAGACATAGAATACATTTCTCTATGATACAAATTAATCAATTCTCACCAATATAGAATTCTAAAAATACATATAATTACATTTTAGTATGTAAATTCATCTTTGCCTTTGCCCACCGTCAAAAATCATTTAAAATTTGGCTCTTATGTTTTAGGTTTTATTGTTTTAAAGACTAAAAAACGCTAAAGGCAAAGCACATAATGACTTTAAAGCTTTGCTACAATGGGTTATAATTACACATTTTCTAAAACTACAGCTGCTACAGAGACAAAAGAACAACTTGCTTTTGAAATTGTGATTTGTAATTCATATTATCAGTAGAAGTTTGCATAAAACAATGTGGTTTTCAAGAAATGATGGCTTGCTATGGAGTTTTTCCTATGCAATTCCCACTTTGGACAGTTTCGTTTTCATTTAATACATAAGCATTCAATTTATTTTAAACTTACCAGTGTAATTCTGAATTGACTCTGAGAAGGTTTTATTTTGAGCAGTAGATGCCAATGGAAGACAGTTTGTCTTGGCTGAGGAAATTCTTTCTGATACTGATTTAATAGGCCCACCTTCCTTAACAGGTTGATAGGTAGATGTGGAAGATTTGCTGGCTGCTAAATTACGCATTATATTTTCCCAGTCATCATCATCATCAAAGTCATCTATATTAAAATTATCAACATCACAGGAGGCCTGGATTTCTGAAGCCTCTCTTCTCTCTAAGTCATTTATTAGTGCAGTGTGTCTATTCTGGTCTTTCACAGCAGTGCTTGTGAGAACACTTCCTGGGAAATAAGAGCTGCCATTTCTTTTCTCTATCTTTGGTGTTTCAGCCCAGTCACTACCTACAAAGGACTTGTGTAAATTGGAGTTGAATAATGGCCTTTCAAAGAAATTCTTCGTGGTGGCTGAGAATTCCGTCTTTCCCGGGGCAGAAGTGAGTACACTTTCTCCAGTGGAAATGGAACTTGAGGAGAGGTGTAGAAAATTTAACTTCTTAACAGAATTCTGGGTAAGATAGGAATCACCTTTTGGAAATGAATAAGAGGAAAGAGATGCTACATCTTCTGCAGAGTTGTCTTTCCAAACTGAGCCAAGAACACCTGAATCAATTCTACTAAAATTTGCGTCAGCTAGGTGTTTCCTTCTGAAGAAAGAAAACAGGACACCATATTAAAGAGGAGTAATCTACTCATATTTACACAGGTGCATCTTCAGTTTTCATCCCAAACAAAAATTGTGGCAAAATATATCCTCTTTTGTACAATCTCAAAAATTTGAATACAAAAGCTAAAAGAACAGCTTGAAAAAGTAAATGAATTTAAAATAGTGGTGACATTAATGAGATCACCCTAACCAATTTCCTGGCTAGAATGCCTGGAAATTTTGCCCTGTCCATTCTTGGCTTAGAGTGGTGGAAATGTAAGGAGATATATCCTAGAAGAAGAAAAATCAAGATACCTCATGTTCCGCTGCTGAAGCAGTTCATTTCCACAATCCAAGGCTTTCAGTTCACCGGCAGGAATAGTGTCAACCAATTTACAGATGTCCTCCATCACGTGAATAAGCTGCTGCTGTAGACTTAACTGTCTAGCTATAAAGTAATTATGTTGTTATTCTTTACTTTGAAAAAAAAATAGTCACGCATAAAGTCATTTAAAAACAAGATCATAACATACAATGTCTTATCTACTCGTGAAATAGCAAAAATCAGATTGTCTCTATTCTTTTTCTCAAATTTATTTTATTTTTTTAAATACCAAGAAAACACCAAACAAATGCAAACATTCCTATTTTGATCATTCCGTTCTACATATATAATCAGTAATTCACAATATCATCACATAGTTGCATATTCATCATCATGATCATTTCTTGGAATATTTGCATCTATTCAGAAAAAGAAATAAAAAGAAAACAGAAAAAAAAATTATACATACCATACCCTTTACCCCTCCCTTTCATTGATCACTAGCATTTCAAACTAAATTGATTTTAACATTTGTTCCCCCTATTATTTATTTTTATTCCCTATGTTCTACTCGTCTGTTGACAAGGTAGATAAAAGGAGCATCAGACACAAGGTTTTCACAATCACACAGTCACATTGGGAAAGCTATATCATTATACAATCATCTTCAAGAAACATGTCTACTGGAACACAGCTCTACATTCTCAGGCAGTTCCCTCCAGCCTCTCCATTACATCTTTTTTTTTTTTTTATTGATAAATGAGAAAAGCTATGTTTATTTTTCTAGCAGTAATGTTTTAGACAATTTTTTATAAAGGTATTAAATAAGTCATAATGGAAAATATTCTAGTAGTTTTTAATTAGGAGGTGGAACCTTCACTTTATCCCAATATTTTCTTCAGAGGTAGACTTTGTTTTTATTTCAATAAGTTCTTCTACTCAAGCCAGTACACTTTCAATCAAATCAAATGTAAAAATTGCTGAATGTAAGACCTTAAGCTGCATTTCAGGAGGCATGTTAGGGATCTTCTCTCCACCTACTGTTATAGAACAAAGATCTTTACACTTCTGGGTTTCTTTGCTATTTTCTTGGCTATTTTTAATTTCTGCTTCATAGTGTGCCTTTGACATATTAAGTCCTGTATGGAGTGGCTTTAAGAAATTATTCTCAATCTTTCCAAGTTCTGTCCATAATCCAGTCTGACTGTCATTTTCATTATCTTTGATAACCAAATACCTCAATAAATTTAATGAAGCCATGATCCTATCTGAGTTTTGCAGTAAATCTGTTTCAGCACCTTCTGGGAGAAAGAGTACTAAATCCAGAAGGGAAATTAGCTGTGGTCCTGTAAACCATCTGTTGTTAGGTGTTCTCTTTAATGAAACATCAATTTGATTTTTGATATTCTGAATAATAAAGGCTTCCACACCCGAATGATTACTTGAATTCAATAAGCACCTAAACAATGTATATTTGCCTTGTGAGTCCAACTTGTTAATATATAGCTGAAGCATAGCTAAACCCTTTTTCCTCAATGTCTCAATGGGGCAAAGTGTCGTTACTTTCACTAAACTCTGAGGTACAGTAAGAAAACTCTTGATTTCTAAATACTGATGAAGTAGACTGTTGTCTTCCAGTCTCAATAAACCATCCTCCAACAGATTCAATCCCTTGGAGAAAACAGACTCTTCCGTTCTTTGCAAAAAGACTTCAACATGCCCCATATTAAGTTGCAGAAGGTACGATGGGCTGAAGACCATTGGAAGTCGATCAATACTGATACCCTGCACAAATACTAGATATGCCAGAGAAGCCACAGAGTCTGCTAATTGTTTGTCTTCTTCTTCCTCAAATTGAAGGTAATTCCAAATCCTCTTTTTCCTTCCATGATTCAAAATCATTTTGGGAAAAGAGTCTCCCATTGCTGATAAAAAACCTATTATTTCAGATGCAAAATACCTTAAAGGATCATTTTCAGCTTCTTCAGGCTGTTCAAGGAATTGTGCTGTCAGCAAAGGGTATTTCAAGCTCTTGAAACAAAATTTCAGTAATTCATCCTTTAACTTTTCCTAAAAGGTTGACAGCTTGAAGAAAAGACCAATGCAAGGGAAAGCAAAAAAAAAAAAAGACAGAAATAAATGGGGAGAGATGGAGAGATGGAACAGAAGAAAGGGGAGAGAATGCAGGAGTGAGAAATTCCTGATGACATTGTCTGAATCCAGCTAGACCACTGCACATCTATTTCTGTTTGTTTAAATAAGCCAGTTGAGTGCTTCTGTCACTTCCAATAAAAGTTATGACTAATAAGGGACTGCAACTCCTAAATCATGTTCATCATAACTCCTACTAGAGTAGGGAGAGACTGAGTGCTAAGGTATAGGGAGATATACCAACTAGATTCCAAACATACTTTCTGGGGAGAAAGTGCTATATGGTCAAACAAAGCAGCAATGCTGCCTCTTTCACAAAGGTAGCCTGCCTTACTGGACACGTCAGTCCAGTGGAGAGGCTTCCTACAAAGGAACATTCTGTTAATGTAGCATATTACATCAACTGATATTCTTATTTTGAACCATCCTTGCATATTTGGGATAAATTCCACATGATCATCATGGTGCACAATTATTTTAATGTGCTATTAGATTCAGTTTGCAGTATTTTGTTGAGGATTTTTGCATCTATATTCATAAGAGAATCGTTCTGTAGTTTTCTTTTTGTGCGCTATTTAATCTGGCTTTGGTATGAGAGTGAACTTGGCCTTGTAGAACGAATTAGGGGGTGTTCCTTCCTCTTCAACTTTTAGAAGAATTTGATCAGGATTAGTGTTAATTCTTCTTGGAATGGATAGTAAAATTCTTTAGTAAAGCTGCCTGTTGTTGGGCTTTTCTTTTTTTGGAGATTTTTGGTTATTGATTCAATCTCTGCCAGTTATTGTTTTGTTGAGATATTCTAATTCTTCTTGAGTCAGTGTAGGTAGTTTGAGTGTTTCTAGGAATTTGTCCATTTCATCTAGGCAATCAAATGTGTTGGCATATAGCTTTTTGTAATAATTCCTTATAGTCCTTTTATTTCAGAGGTGTTGCTAGTATTGCCCCCTTTTCAATTTTGATTTTACTTATGAATGTCCTCTCTCTTTTCTTCTTTCTTAGTCGAGCTAAACGTTCATCACTTTTATTGACCTTTTAAAGAGCAAAGCTTTGTTCTTGAAAACCAATGGTTTTGGTGAGGCAAAATTAAGCTCAGTTCAAATTAGTATGGTATACATGGTTTTCTGTATAGAACTTCATATGGTAATTCTTAGCACACTAAATCATAGGTACCTCTAAAGGTAAGCTGTGTACAGACATCAGGACATTCAAACCATTCTGCCTCTAAGATTATTATCAAATTCCAGATGAATGGGAGAATGAGTAGAAAACTGTGAAGTATTCCTTAAGACTTCACTCCATTATGTTTTTTTTTATTAAAAAAATTAACTAACACAACATTTAGAAATCATTCCATTCTACATATGCAATCAGTGATTCTTAATATCATCACATAGATGTATGATCATTGCTTCTTAGTACATTTTCATCAATTTAGAAAAAGAAATAGCAAGACAACAGAAAAAGAAATAAAATGATAATATAGAGAAAAAAAAATAAAAATAAAAAATATATAAAAAACAAAAACAAACAAACAAACAAAAAACTATAGCTCAGATGCAGCTTCATTCAGTGTTTTAAAATAATTACATTACAATTAGGTAGTATTGTGCTGTCCATTTTTGAGTTTTTGTATCTAGTCCTGTTGCACAGTCTGTATCCCTTCAGCTCCAATTACCCATTATCTTACCCTATTTCTAACTCCTGATGGTCTCTGTTACCAATGACATATTCCAAGTTTATTCTCTAATGTCAGTTCACATCAGTGGGACCATACAGTATTTGTCCTTTAGTTTTTCGCTAGTCTCACTCAGCATAATGTTCTCTAGGTCTATCCATGTTATTACATGCTTCATAAGTTTATTCTGTCTTAAAGCTGCATAATATTCCATACATAATATCGTATGTATATACCACAGTTTGTTTAGCCACTCGTCTGTTGATGGACATTTTGGCTGTTTCCATCTCTTTGCAATTGTGAATAATGCTGCTATAAACATTGGTGTGCAAATGTCCGTTTGTGTCTTTGCCCTTAGGTCCTTTGAGTAGATACCTAGCAATGGTATTGCTGGGTCGTATGGCAATTCTATATTCAGTTTTTTGAGGAACCGCCAAACTGCCTTCCACAGTGGTTGCACCATTTGACATTCCCACCAACAGTGGATAAGTGTGCCTCTTTCACCGCATCCTCTCCAGCACTTGTCATTTTCTGTTTTGTTGATAATGGCCATTCTGGTGGGTGTGAGATGATATCTCATTGCAGTTTTGATTTGCATTTCTCTAATGGCCAGGGACATTGAGCATCTATCTCTTCATGTGCCTTTTGGCCATTTGTATTTCCTCTTCTGAGAAGTGTCTGTTCAAGTCTTTTTCCCATTTTGTAATTGGGTTGGCTGTCTTTTTGTTGTTGAGTTGAACAATCTCTTTATAAATTCTGGATACTAGACCTTTATCTGATATGTCATTTCCACATATTGTCTCCCATGTGTAGGCTGTCTTTCTACTTTCTTGATGAAGTTCTTTGATGCACAAAAGTGTTTAATTTTGAGGAGCTCCCATTTCTTTCTTTCTTTCTTCAGTGCTCTTGCTTTAGGTTTAAGGTCCATAAAACCGCCTCCAATTATAAGATTCACAAGATATCTCCCTACATTTTCCTCTAACTGTTTTATGGTCTTAGACCTAATGTTTAGATCTTTGATCCATTTTGAGTTAACTTATGTATAGGGTGTGAGATACGGGTCCTCTTTCATTCTTTTGCATATGGATATCCAGTTCTCTAGGCACCATTTATTGAAGAGACTGTTCTGTCCCAGGTGAGTTGGTTGACTGCCTTATCAAAGATCAAATGTCCATAGATGAGAGGGTCTATATCTGAGCACTCTATTCGATTCCATTGGTCGATATATCTATCTTTAGGCCAGTACCATGCTGTTTTGACCACTGTGGCTTCATAATATGCCTTAAAGTCCGGCAGCGAGAGACCTCCAGCTTCGTTTTTTTTCCTCAAGATACTTTTAGCAATTCGGGGCACCCTGCCCTTCCAGATAAATTTGCTTATTGGTTTTTCTATTTCTGAAAAATAAGTTGTTGGGATTTTGATTGGTATTGTGTTGAATCTGTAAATCAATTTAGGTAGAATTGACATCTTAACTATATTTAGTCTTCCAATCCATGAACACGGTATGCCCTTCCATCTATTTAGGTCTTCTGTGATTTCTTTTAACAGTTTTTTGTAGTTTTCTTTGTATAGGTCTTTTGTCTCTTTAGTTAAATTTATTCCTAAGTATTTTATTCTTTTAGTTGCAATTGTAAATGGAATTTGTTTCTTGATTTCCCCCTCAGCTTGTTCACTGCTCATGTATAGAAATGCTACAGATTTTTGAATGTTGATCTTGTAACCTGCGACTTTGCTGTACTCATTTATTAGCTCTAGTAGTTTTGTTGTGGATTTTTCTGGGTTTTCGACGTATAGTATCATATCGTCTGCAAACAGTGATAGTTTTACTTCTTCCTTTTCAATTTTGATGCCTTGTATTTCTTTTTCTTGTTTAATTGCTCTGGCTAGAACCTCCAACACGATGTTGAATAATAGTGGTGATAGTGGACATCCTTGTCTTGTTCCTGATCTTAGGGGGAATGTTTTCAATTTTTCCCCATTGAGGATGATATTAGCTGTGGGTTTTTCATATATTCCCTGTATCATTTTAAGGAACTTTCCTTGTATTCCTATCCTTTGAAGTGTTTTCAACAGGAAAGGATGTTGAATCTTGTCAAATGCCTTCTCTGCATCAATTGAGATGATCATGTGATTTTTCTGCTTTGATTTGTTGATACAGTGCATTACATTAATTGATTTTCTCATGTTGAACCATCCTTGCATACCTGGGATGAATCCTACTTGGTCATGATGTATAATTCTTTTAATGTGTTGTTGGATTCGATTTGCTAGAATTTTGTTGAGGATTTTTGCATCTATATTCATTAGAGAGATTGGTCTGTAGTTTTCTTTTTTTGTAATATCTTTACCTGGTTTTGGTATGAGGGTGATGTTGGCTTCATAGAATGAATTAGGTAGCTTTCCCTCCACTTCAGTTTTTTTGAAGAGTTTGAGCAGAGTTGGTACTAATTGTTTCTGGAATGTTTGGTAGAATTCACATGTGAAGCCGTCTGGTCCTGGACTTTTCTTTTTGGGAAGCTTTTGAATGACTGATTCAATTTCTTTACTTGTGATTGGTTTGTTGAGGTCATCTATTTCTTCTTGAGTCAAAGTTGGTTGTTCATGCCTTTCTAGGAACTTGTCCATTTCATCTACGTTGTTGTATTTATTAGGGTAAAGTTGTTCACAGTATCCTGTTATTACCTCCTTTATTTCTGTGAGGTCAGTGGTTATGTCTCCTCTTCCATTTCTGATCTTATTTATTTGTGTCCTCTCTCTTCTTCTTTTTGTCAATCTTGCTAAGGGTCCATCAATCTTGTTGATTTTCTCATAGAACCAACTTCGGTCTTATTTATTTTCTCTATTGTTTTCATGTTCTCAATTTCATTAATTTCTGCTCTAATCTTTGTTATTTCTTTCCTTTTGCTTGCTTTGGGGTTAGTTTGCTGTTCTTTCTCCAGTTCTTCCAAGTGGACAGTTAATTCCTGAATTTTTGCCTTTTCTTCTTTTCTGATATAGGCATTTAGGGCAATAAATTTCCCTCTTAACACTGCCTTTGCTGCGTCCCATAGGTTTTGATATGTTGTGTTTTCATTTTCATTCGCCTCGAGATATTTACTAATTTCTCTTGCAATTTCTTCCTTGACCCACTGGTTGTTTAAGAGTGTGTTGTTGAGCCTCCATGTATTTGTGAATTTTCTGGCACTCTGCCTATTGATTTCCAACTTCATTCCTTTATGATCCGAGAAGGTGTTGTGTATGATTTCCATCTTTTTAAATTTGTTGAGACTTGCTTTGTGACCCAGCATATGGTCTATCTTTGAGAATGATCCATGAGCACTTGAGAAAAAGGTGTATCCTGCTGCTGTGGGGTGTAATGTCTTATAAATGTCTGTTAAGTCTAGCTCATTTATTGTAATATTCAAATTCTCTGTTTCTTTATTGATCCTCTGTCTAGATGTTCTGTCCATTGATGAGAGTGGGGAATTGAAGTCTCCAACTATTATGGTAGATGTGTCTATTTCCCTTTTCATTAATTGCAGTGTATTCCTCACGTATTTTGGGGCATTCTGATTCGGTGCGTAAATATTTATGATTGTTATGTCTTCTTGTTGAATTGTTCCTTTTATTAGTAGATAGTATCCTTCTTTGTCTCTTTTAACTGTTTTACATTTGAAGTCTAATTTGTTGGATATTAGTATAGCTACTCCTGCTCTTTTCTGGTTGTTATTTGCATGAAATATCTTTTCCCAACCTTTCACTTTCAACCTATGTTTATCTTTGGGTCTAAGATGTGTTTCCTGTAGACAGCATATAGAAGGATCCTGTTTTTTAATCCATTCTGCCAGTCTATGTCTTTTGATTGGGGAATTCAGTCCATTAACATTTAGTGTTATTACTGTTTGGGTAATACTTTCCTCTACCATTTTGCCTTGTGTATTATATATATCATATCGGATTTTCCTTCTTTCTACACTCTTCTCCATACCTCTCTCTTCTGTCTTTTCGTATCTGTCTCTAGTGCTCCCTTTAGTATTTCTCGCAGAGCTGGTCTCTTGGTCACAAATTCTCTCAGTGACTTTTTGTCTATAAATGTTTTAATTTCTCCCTCATTTCTGAAGGACAATTTTGCTGGATATAGGAGTCTTGGTTGGCAGTTTTTCTTTTTTAGTAATTTAAATATATCATCCCACTGTCTTCTTGCTTCCATGGTTTCTCCTGAGAAATCTACACATAGTCTTATTGGGTTTCCCTTGTATGTGATGGATTGTTTTTCTCTTGCTGCTTTCAAGATCCTCTCTTTCTCTTTTACCTCTGACATTCTAACTAGAAGTGTCTTGGAGAACGCCTATTTGGATCTATTCTCTTTGGGGTGCGCTGCACTTCTTGGATCTGTAATTTTAGGTCTTTCATAAGAGTTGGGAAATTTTCAGTGATAATTTCTTTCATTAGTTTTTCTCCTCCTTTTCCCTTCTCTTTTCCTTCTGGGACACCCACAACACGTATATTTGTGCGCTTCACATTATCATTCAATTCCTTGAGCCCCTGCTCAAATTTTTCCATTCTTTTCCCTATAGTTTCTGTTTCTTTTTGGATTTCAGATGTTCCATCTCCAGTTCACTAATTCTAGCCTCTGTCTCTTTAAATCTACCATTGTAGGTTTCCATTGTTTTTTTCATCTCTTCTACTGTATCTTTCATTCCCATAAGTTCTGTGATTTGTTTTTTCAGACTTTCCATTTCTTCTTTTTGTTCATCCCATGCCTTCTTCATGTCCTCCCTCAATTTATCGATTTGGTTTTGAAGAGGTTTTCCATTTCTGTTCGTATATTCAGAATTAGTTGTCTCAGCTCCTGTATCTCATTTGAGCTATTGGTTTGTTCCTTTGACTGGGCCATATCTTCAATTTTCCTGGTGTGATTTGTTATTTTTTGCTGGCGTCTGGGCATTTACTCAGATTTCCCTGAGTGTGGGACCCAGCAGGTTGAAAGACTTTCCTGTGAAGTCTCTGGGCTCTGTTTTTCTTATCCTGCCCAGTATGTGGTGCTTGTCTGTCTGCGGGTCACACCAGCAAAAGATGTTGTGGCTCCTTTAACTTTGGAAGACTCTCGCTGCCGGGTGTGTGGTGGAGACAGAGGAAAGGTTGTAGGTTGGTTTTAATGACTTCAAATTATGAAGTCCTGGGATCTGAATTTCTTGAGAGAGGGATTTCACCTGAGTTGTGTTTTCCCCCTCCCACGGGGAAGGTTCAGGTGGTAGAGAGCCCTGAAAGCAGCCCGCCTCTGCGTTCGGGGCAGTCGCAACCTGTGTAATCCCAGCGCTGAGCCCAGAGGCAATCAAGCCTCCGTAGAAACAGCCGCAGAAGGCTCTGTTTCGCCCCCTTTCCTCTTTTTCACTTAGCTCAATAGGCGACTTCCACCTTGATCAGTTTTGCCTGAGCTGAAGGTCTATTTTTAGTAGTTAGAAGTTGTTCATTAATGCCACTATTGGTGTTAGGTTGGACTCAGTCTCTACTAATGTTGGAGACTCTTTCCTTTCCCTTTGGGAAGCCACGTGTGTGGGAGGGGCTCTGGTCGCCGGCCACCGCGGCCTGGGGAACTGCCGATCCAAGGCTCCCAGCTGGCCTGGGAAGCCGCGTGTGTGGGAGGGGCTCTGATCGCTGGCCACCGCGGCCTGGGGAACCGCCGATCCGAGGCTCCCAGCCGGCCCGGGAAGCCGCGTGTGTGGGAGGGGCTCCGGTCGCCGGCCGCCGCGGCCTGGAGAAGCGCCGATCCGAGTCTCTCAGCTGGACCGGGAAGGAGGGAGGGAGGGGGGCCGGCTGCCAGCTGCCGCGGCCCGGGGAAGCGCACACCGCTTGGGGACCTCACCGCAGTGGAGTCTCGTAGCTGGTCCAGCCGTTCCAGACTGGGGTACACTGTGTGTCTGGTCTCTGTTGTGGCTCCGGGAGCTGTTCTGTACTGTTTCTAGTTATTTAGTAGTTGTTCTGGAGGAGGAAGCAAGACGCGCGCACCCTACTAAGCTGCATCTTCTCCGGAAGTACTCCATTATGTTTTAATACTAAGCACCTATAACCTAATATTTGTTAATGGATTTGTTACTTATAATGAGGACTGAAGAAATTAGGTATGTGAGAGCAGCTAGCATAGAACCTGGCACATAAGAAGTGTTTAATAAATGTTGGCTGCCTTTGATTGCTCAGGTCAACATTTCTTTGAAAAGCTGTAGAGAAGAAAGGGGCCATTCTTAAGATGGCATCCTTGGTCTCATGATATTTCCCAGAAGACTTCCCGTTTATGGGGGTGAGGGACGCTGAGTTTTAAAATCAGTGTGCAGGTCAAAACACCTTTATGCTTCTATTCCACGGCTGTGGTTACGGATCTCTTTGAGGCATAAAGACTTACTCATTTGGCATATATAGAAGGAAAGATAATCATCTGACTCCCTCAAAGGGGCATTTTCACATATGAATATTGGGATAGCTGGTTTCATTATTATTTAAAATACATGTTACGTCTGCTAGGAAGCAGAAGATTCCCTTCTAGCTGACACATTTATCTTTGCCTGCTCATCAACCATTCCTCCCACTTTTTTTAGTTTAACTTTTTTTATTGTATAATGTAACATATATACAAAGCAAAGAAAGAAAAAAGCAATAGTTTTCAAAGAACTCTTCAACAAGTAGTCACAGGACAGGTCCCAGACTTTGTCATGGGCTACCAAACCTTCATCTCAGATTTTTTCTTCTAGCTGCTCCAGAATATAGTCCTCTCACCTTTTATAATTGTACCTTGATTTCTCCAATTCTTGGTTCAGATTGGGCACATGACCCAGGCCTGGCCAGTGAGAGCACTAAAGAGTAAATGACTTAGTTATGGATACTTAGCCCAAGCAGGATCAATTACGAACATTACTTGGGCTTCTGTGCAACTACTAAGTAAAAAAGCTACCTTTCTCCTGGGGTGGCCATGTTGGTAAGAAATAAGTCTGCTGGGCACTTCTGGGGAAGATGGCAGAGTGGGAAGCTCCAGGACTCAGTACTCCCAACAAACAACTATTAAACAGGCAGGAACACCATGACACAACTATTTTGAAACTTCAGAGGCCAGAAGAACACTGTACAGTGTCTAGGAAAGAGTGGGAGGGAGAGGTAGATAAATTACGGTAGAGAACCAAAAATTGGTCTCACTGCCTGGCAGCTACTGGTGCCTATCCGCTACTCTCACAGCAGGCTGCCATGGGGTTCAGTCCCTGGCTAGTTGCTGGTGACCGAAAGGGACATAAAAAACTTCTTCCCCAAGAACAAGGGTGGCAAGGCCAATGTTGATCTCAGTTTTTGATTAGCAAATTCTGATTGCTCGTTCCTGGCTCTGAGGGCAGCTATAGTCTCAATCCTCCCCAGACGGGAGTGGAAGTGGTAGAGATTTAAAGACACAGTCCTTCCTCATGGCTGCAGGGGACAGTTAGCTGAAGGTCTGCATATGCTGGGCTGGCCAGGAAATTCCAGTTTTGGGGAGCTGTTGGAGAAGATTTTGAACCTTCCTGATCCCCTCCCCAGGGCACTTTGAAAGTGGTCAGCAAACCCTTCATGGATCCCTGGCCCTGTTTGAGCTTAGAAAGATTGACTTGGGAAAGTCCATTCTGAGGTAACTGTCTTCCCAGAATTTGCCCCATGGCAAAAGCAGTGTGAGACAATGAAAGGAGTATAAAAAACTATAGAGGCCGACAGTCTAGGACAAAGGCCTGTCAGTGTCAAATACATGGGAGAGGGAGGTCTGTCCTTTGGCAAACAGAGGGGACAACAAAACCACCATAAACAGGGTGACTCCAAAACAACTAATAAGCAAGAGCCCAGGACCAGGCAGAGGCCCATAAAGACAGGGAAACCACCCCCACCCCCCCCACCCCCCCCGCACACTGTATTATCCGCCTTAGGCAAAACTTCCTGATAGGACTAAAGCTAAAAAAAATCTGTTACATCATCAGCTAGTTACAAAACCAAAACAGATAGGCCAGGGATTAAATCCCAGAGTTAATATTTTAAATATTAAAAATTACAATGAGCAACAGAGTACAAGACAAACAAACAGGAAATGATGACCCACCCAAAGGAAGAGGACAAAAATACAGAAAACAACAGCGAAGAGGATAAGCACATGGATATAGTGAATGAAAGCCTTTAAAACTACCATCTTAAAAACACTCAAGGAGGCAGCCAGGTCACATCTGTCCCCAGCCCATGAAGGCATAATGCCGACCTGCTGCCATAGCTCTGTGCATGCGCACAAAGGGCCCCGTGCTTTATACCAGCACACACTAGGGTTACGCCGCCCAGACCCATGCACCCACACAGCTACATCTTCCCTGACTGCTGTGTGCCCATGTAACAAGCACCATTGTGTGCCTATACCTGCCCTGAAACAAATCACCACACTGATGTGCCCTGTCCTGTACCCTGCACCCTGCTACACATCCTTCCCACAAACACATGGTTTTAGACAACTGAAGGAAATGAACTCCCAAAGTAAATCAATCAAGATATTTACATGCAATGAAAACAGAAGATCACTAAGCATATCACAATGCAGACAGATATAACCCAGTCTAACGCCCAAACTAAAACACCAGAGGAAACAGACATTGGAACTAATCAAAGATGTTCATATAACTCTACTTAATAAAATAAGTGGGATGTGCAAAGGATAGACTAAGCCTAAGGAATAAATTTAACTAAGGATACAAAAGACCTATACAAAGAAAACTACAAGAAATTTCTAAAAGAAATCACAGAAGACGTAAATAAATGGAAAGGCATACCATGTTCATGGATTGGAAGACTAAATACAGTTAAGGTGTCAATTCTACCTAAACTTGATTTATAGATTTAATGCAATACCAATTAAAATCCAAAAAACTTAATTTTCAGAAATAGAAAAACCAATAACCAAATTTATCTGGAAGGGCAGGGTGCCCCAAATAGCTAAAAATATTCTGAGAAAGAAAAATAAAGTCAGAGGTCTCACACTACCTGACTTTAAGGTGTATTGTGAAGCTACAGTGGTCAAAACAGCATGGGTACTGGCATAAAGGTAGATATACTGACCAATGGAATCGAATAGAGTGTTCAGATATAGACCCTTTTATCTATGGACAATTGATCTTTGATACGACAGTCTAAGCCAACTCACTTGGGACAGAACAATCTCTTCAATAAATGGTGCCTAGAAAACTGAAAATCCGCATGCAAAAGAATGAAAGGGGATCCATATCCTACACCCTATACAAAAATTAACTCAAAATGGAATAAAGACCTAAACATTAGCTCTAAGACCATAAAACTGTTAGAAGAAAATGTAGGGAAATATCTTAAGAATCTTATAATAGAAGGTGGTTTCCTAGACTTTACACCAAAGCATGAACACTGAAGAAAGAAAAAAAGAAATGGGAACTCCTCAAAATTAAACATTTTGGTGCATCAAAGAATTTTGTTAAGAAAGTAAAAACACAGTCTACACAATGGGAGACTATATTGGAAATGATATATCAGATTAGGGTCTAGTATCCAGAATATATAAAGAGATTGTTCAACTCAACAACAAAAAGACAGACAACCTAATTACAAAATGGGCAAAAGACATGAACAGACACTTCTCAGAAGAGGAAATACAAGTGGACAAAAGACACATGAAAAGATGCTCAACTTCACTGGCTATTAGGGAAATGCAAATCAAACCACAATGAGATATCATCTCACACCCAGAAGAATAGCCATTATCAATAAACAGAAAACGATAAGTGCTGGAGAGGATGTGGAGAAAGAGGCACTCTTATCCACTGTTGGTGGGACTATCAAATGGTACAACCACTGTGGAAGGCAGTTTGGCGGTTCCTCAGGGAGGTAAGTATAGAATTGCCATATGACCTGGCAATACCATTGCTAGGTATCCACTCAGAAGACATGAGGGTAAGGACACAAATGGACATTTGCATGCCAACCTTTATAGCAACGTTATTACAATTGCCAAGGGATGGAAACAGCCCAAATATCCATCAACAGATGAGTAAACAAGCTGTGGTATATATATATGATGGAATATTATGCAACTATAAGATCGAATAAAGTTATGAAGTGTGTAACAACCTGGATGGACTTTGAGGACATTATGCTGAGTGAGATTAGCCAGAAACAAAAGGACAAATAGTGTATGGTCTCACTGATATGAACTAACATTAATGAATGAACTTGGAGAATTTCAGTTAAGAACAGAGGTCATTAGGAGATAGAAATAGGGTTGATATTGGGTCATTGGAGCTGAAGGGACACAGATTGTGCAACAGGACAGATCGTAAAAATTCAGAAATGGATAGCACAATACTACCTAACTGTAATACAATAATGTTAGAACACTGAATGAAGCTGAATGTGAGAATGATAGAGGGAGGAGGGCTGGGGGCACAAATGAAATCAGAAGGAAAGACAGAAAATAAAGACTGAAATGGTATAATCTAGGAATGCCCAGAGTGTATAATAATAGTGACTAAATGTGTAAACTTAAAAATGTGTCTGTATGAGGAAGAACAAAGGAATGTCAATAATGCAGGATGTTGAAAACAGATGGTTATTCATATTTTAAAACTTTTAACGTATGTGTGAGACAAGCAAAAAATGTTTATTTGGTACAACATTTATATTCTGACTAGCGCATTTCCTAACATAACTTATGTGGACAGCTTAATTGAATTATTTTCACAAATAAACAAATCCTGAAAGAATCTGTCAACAAGAGATCGGCCCTACAAGAAATATTAAAGGGAGTTCAGCTGGTTGAAAAAAGAGACAGGAGAAGAAGGTCTGGAGGAGGGCACAGAATTGAAGAGTACCAGTAAGGGTAACTTAAAGGATAAAAGAGAAAGATGGAATAGAATATATAGATTTGACAAATAAAATAAAAAAGATAAGATGGTGGATTTACAAAACACCTTTTCAGTAACAACTATGAATGTTAATGGACAAAACTAACCAATTAAAAGACACAGATTCACAGAATGGATTAAGAAATATAATCTAGCTATATGCTGCTTACAAGAGACTCAAGAATACAAATAGATTGAAAATGAAAGGATGGAAAAAGTTTTTCCAAGCAAGTTGTAACCAAAAGAAAGCAGGAGTAGCTATACTAATATCGAACAAAATAGACTAAATGTGAAGACATCATAAGAGACAAAGAAGGACACTATATACTAACTAAAGGGACAATTCACCAAGAAGATTTAACAATCATAAATGTTTATGCTCCCAATCAAGGTGCTCCAAAGTACACGAGACAGATATTAGTAAAACTGAAGGGAATGACAGACGTTTCAACAACAATAGTAGGAGATTTCAATACACCACTCCCCTCTATAGACAGAACAACCAGACAGAAGATTAACAAGGAAATAAAGAAGTTGTGTTAGTTAGATTCAGTTGTCAATTTGGCCAGGTGAGCATACCTAGTCTTGTTGCTGCGGACATAAGCCAATGGTACCTGAACCTCATCTGTTGCTAATTAATCTGCAGTCAGCTAAGAGGTGTGTCTGCTGCAATTAGTGACCTTTGACTTAATTTGGCTGGTGCTTAAATGAGAGAACACAATGTAGCACAGCCTAAGCAGCTCGGCATTCCCCATCTCAGCACTCCCAGCTCAGCCCAGGCCTTTGGAGACGCAGAAAGAAGTCACCCCGGGGAAAGTTGTTGGAACCCAGGGGCCTGGAGAGAAGACCAGCAGAGACCATCCTGTGCCTTCCACGTAAGAAAGAACCTCAGTGGAAAGTTAGCTGCCTTTCCTCTGAAGAACTAACAAAATAAATCCCCTTTTATTAAAAGCCAATCCGTCTCTGGTGTGTTGCATTCTGGCAGCTAGCAAACTAGAACAGAAGTTAAACAACTTGATGAATGAATTAGACCTAATAGACATACATAGGTGTTTGCACCCCAAAACACAAGGATATACATTCTTCTCTAGTGCTCATGGAACATTCTCCAGGATAGATCATATGCTGGGGCACAAAACAGGTCTTGATAAAGTTTAAAAAATCAAAATTATTCAAAGCACTTTCCCTGAGTACAATGGAATGAAGATAGATCTCAATAACCACCAAAGAATGAACATTTACAAGTATATGGATGTTAAATAACACACTCTTAAACAACCAGTGGGTCAAAGAAGAAATTGCTAGAGAAATCAGTAGCTATACTGGAGATGAATGAAAATGAGAATACCACATACCAGAACTTACGGGATGAGGCAAAGGCTGTGCTGAGAGGGAAATTTATTGCCCTAAATGCCTATATTAAAAAACAAGAAGAAGCAAAAATCGAGGACTTAACTGCTCACCTGGAGGAACTTGAGAAAGAACAGCAAACTAATCCCAAAGAAATATAAGAAGAGAAACAACAAAGATTAAAGTGGAGTTAAATGAATGGGAGAACAAAAGTACAATAGAAAGAATCAATAAAACCAAAAGTTGGTTCTTTGAGAAAAAGCAATAAAATTGATGGGCCACTAGCAAGACTGACAAAGAAAAAAGAGAGGATGCAAAGAAACAAAATCAGAAAGGAAGGCGTGCATAACCACAGACCCTGAAGAAATAAAAGAAATCATAAGAGGATACTATGAACAACCATACGCCAACAAACTAGACAACTTAGATGAAATGGACAAATTGCAGAAGCACATTGACAAGCTACACTGACTCAGGAAGAAATGGAAGACCTCAATAAGCCAATCACAAGTAAAGAGATTCAATCAGTCATCAAAAATCTTCCTACAAAGAAAAGCCCAGGGCCAGATGGCCTCACAGGGGAATTTTATCAAACATTCCAAAAATAACTAACACCAATCCTGCTCAAACTTTTCCAAAAAATTGAGGAAAAAAGAACTCTATCTAACTCAATGTATGAAGCTAATATCATTTTAATACCAAAACCAGGTAAAGATGCTATCAGAAAGGAAAACTACAGGCCCATTTCCCTAATGAACATAGATGCAAAAATTCTCAATAAAATATTAGCAAATCAAATCCAACAACACATTAAAAGAATTATACACCACAATCAAGTGGTGTTTATACCAGTAATGGAAGAATGGTTCAACACAAGAAAATCAATTAATGTAACACAGCACATTAACAAATCGAAAGGGAAACTAAATCACATGATCATCTTAATTGACGCTGGAAAAGCATTAGACAAAATTCAACCTCCTTTTCTAATAAAAACACTCCAAAAGATAGGAATCAAAGGTATCTTCCTCAATATGACAAAGGGAATATGTGAAAAACCCATAGCCACCATCATACTCAATGGAGAGAGACCGAAAGCTTTCCCCCTAAGATCGGGAACGAGACAAGGACACCCCCTGTCACCACTGTTATTCAACATTGTGCTCGAAGTTCTGGATGTTCCAGCTAGAGCAGTCAGGCAGGACAAAGAAATAAAAGGCATACAAATTAGAAAGGAAGAAGTAAAACCCTCATTATTTCCAGACAACATGATACTATACTTGGAAAATCCTGAGAATGCACAACAAAATTACCTGAGCTAATAAATAAATTCAGCAAGGTGGTGGTATATAAAATTAATGAGCAAAATTCTG
Organism: Tamandua tetradactyla; assembly: GCF_023851605.1. Lineage (NCBI taxonomy): Eukaryota > Metazoa > Chordata > Mammalia > Pilosa > Myrmecophagidae > Tamandua > Tamandua tetradactyla. Next base: position 98,543,815 of record NC_135338.1, read on the forward strand.
TAATGTTTTGTGCACAAGCAATGACCTAACTGAGGAGTCAGTTAAGGAAAAAATTCCATTCAAAATACCAACTAAAAGAATCAAGTACCTAGGAAAGAACTTAACTAGGGATGTAAAGGACTGTACATAGAAAACTACTAACATTGCTAAAAGAAATCAAAGGAGATCCAAATAGATGGAAAGGCATTCCCTGCTCATGGACAGATAGGTTAAGTACAGCTGAGATGTCAATTCCACAGACACTATGGAAGACTGTTTGGCAGTTCCTTAGGAAACTAACAATCGAGTTGCCCTGTGGCCCAGCAATAGCTCTACTTGGTATATACTCAGAAGAGCTGAAAGCAACGACACAGACATTTGCACACCGATGTTCATAGCAGCATTATTCACAATCACCAAAGGTGGAAACAAACCAAATGTTCATCAACAGACAAGTGGATTAACAAAATGTGGTATATACATACTATGGAATATTATGCAGCAGTAAGACAAAATGACGTCCTGAAGCACAAGACAAAATGGATGAACCTTGAAGACATAATGCTGAGTGAAATAAACCAGACCACAAAAGGATAGATACTGTATGATTACACTTTTATGACCATCGTAAAGGTAAAATCAGAAGCTTATAATACAGAATATAGGGGACTTAGAGATACATAGAAGCTAGAGATGGGTGAACGGTCAGCTAGTAAGGTTGAACTCCATGTAAGGGAACAGATAGAAATGAAGACGGTTCTCTAGCGGGTCTGTAAGTACTATTACCATATTGAAGATGAACAAGACTGAAAGGGGTTGTATAGACCTACGTGTCACACTGATTAACACTAGAAATAAAAATTAGTTCTTGCAAGAACTACTTCAAAGGTATGATTTGTGTACAAAAAGTGTTTATGTCCAGAGTACAGGAGGAAAACTGCTATTGCATGTTATGGGCTATGTTTAAAAGGAAAACATCAGACTACCACAGCAACGGCAGAGGTAAATAATGGGGGGAGGGAAAAGAGTTAAGAGGAGATTTATTATTTTTTTTTCCTGTTCTTTTAAATTAATTGTTAAATTTTTTTTAAAAATATAACAACAAACACAAACATTCTTAACTTTTGATAATTCCATTCTACATATATAATCAATAATTCACATCATCATATTGTTGCACATTCATCATCATAGTCATTTTTGGGAACATTTGCATCTATTCAGAAAAAGAAATAAAAGACAAAAATTCATACATACCATACCCCTTACCCTCCCTTTCATTGATACCTAGCATTTCAATCTAAATTTATTTTAACATTTATTCCCCCTATTATTTATTTTTATTCCATGTTTTACTCATCTGTTGATAAGGTAGATAAAAGGAGCATCAGACACAAGGTTTTCACAATCACACAGTCACATTGTGAAAGCTATATCAGTATACAATCATCTTCAAGAAACATGGCTACTGGAACACAGCTCTACATTTTCAGGCACTTCCCTCCAGACTCTCCATTACCTCTTGACTTGAAATCTATTTAATGTGTAAGAATAACCTCCAGGATAACCTCTCAACTCTGTTTGGAATCTCTCAACCACTGACATTTTATTTCAGTTTTAAGAGGAGATTTAGATTTCCTATTTGGCAAGGATGTGTTTATTGGTTTTCCTTCTCTTGGGAATCATGAAATTATCTATGATGCTCAACTGTGGACTTTGGGCTATACACGATGCCTGATGAATGCAGGCGGATGAAGGATGCACTGACTGAGAAGCAGATTGGTGAATGATCGTGTATACTTATGAATGAATGTTGTACTGTATAAAAAGAAACGAAGTCATGAGGCATCCAATGATGTGAATGAACATGTGGGACATTTGGTGAGGCAAAATCAGCCAGAAACAAAAGAACAACAATGGTCATGGACTCCTTTAGATAATGCTTATAAGAAAACAGGGGCCTAGATTGTAAGCTTTTATAGCAGACACATTTAGTCAGGTGTGGTAATTATTTCTGGATTTCAAGAGGATATATATAGAGAACACAGGATATATACATGTATCAGAACACAGAAGTAAGGAAGACATTGCATTTTAGAACCACACCTACTCTTCGAGACCAAAGGAAGAAAGGCTTATTTGGTCTGGAACTGAAATTTTCTGTAGCACATCATCTAACTCAACCTATCAGTATAGCTCAGATGAACAACTGAAACAGAGGAAGCCCAGAATTAGAAAGAGGCCCTTTAATCCTGTATAGATTAATATAATCTATATTATATTAAGCGGATAATCAAAAAATATTGGCAATGTCCCTTGAGGGATGGGAAAAAAATATGGAACTATTAAACTTTACCATCAGATTGGGTAACTGGAGCTGAAGGGATACAGATTGTGCAATAGGACTGATTGTAAAAATTCAGAAATGGATAGCATGATACTATCTAATTGTAGCACAATAACATTAGAACACTGAATGAAGCTGAACATGAGAATGATAGAGGGAGGAAAGCTGGGGGCACAAATGAAACCAGAAGGAAAGACAGATGATAAAGACTGAGATGGTATAATATAGGAATGCCTAGAGTATAAAATGATAGTGGCTAAATGTACAAATTAAAAAACGTTTTTGCATGAGGAAGAACAAAGGAATGTCAGTACTGCAGAGTGTTGAAAAGAGATGGTAATTTATATTTTAAAACTTTAATTTAAGCGTGAGACTAAAGCAAAAAACGTTTATTTGGTACAAAATTTGTATTTTGACTACTGTACTTCTTAATATAACTTAAATGGACAGTTTAACTGAACACCATAAGTACACGGAATCCTGAATAGGGCATGAGATTTTGTAGGTTTGTTGTCCAGAGGGATGCCTCATTAAATTCTAGACTGATGCCCTGACAAATCCCAGAGTGATTTGAACAATGAATTAAAAAGCATTTGCAAAGTCCCCTTGGGGGAATGGCAATAAAGGGGGAAAATTCAAGTTCCCCATATGGAGAACTCATGATATTCTCGCAAGCAGTAGGGACAACCAAATCAACAGGCCACACCCTCAATCTTGGGGTTTGTTCCTATAAAACATCCCCACAAAGGATAGACTAAGCCTACTTAAAATTAGGCATAAGAGTCACCCCCAAGAGAACCTCTTTCATTGCTCAGATGTGGCCTCTCTCTCTCAGCCAACACAGCAAGCAAACTCACCGCCCTCCCCCCTGTCTACGTGGGACATGACTCCCAGGGGTGTGGACCTTCCTGACAATGTGTGACAGAAATCCTACAATGAGTTGGGACTCAGCATCAAGGGATTAAGAAAATTTTCTTGACTGAAAAGGGAAGAGAGAAATGAGACAAAATAAAGTGTTAGTGGCTGAGAGATTTCAAATAGAATTGAGAGGTTATCCTGAAGGTTATTCTTAGGCATTATATAGCTATCCCCTTTTTAGATTAAGGTGTATTACCCTAGAGGTAGTGCCTGAAAATGTAGAGCTGTGTTCCAGTAGACATGTTTCTTGAAGATGATTGTATAATGATATAGCTTTTGTAATGTGACTGCATGATTGTGAAAACCTTGTGTGTGTTGCTCCTTTTATCTACCATATGGACAGATGAGTAAAACATATGGATTAAAAAGAAATCAATAACGAGGGAACAAATGTTAAAATTAGAAACTATATTTATTGGACAGATGGAAATACTAGTGGTCAATGAGAGAGAGGGGTAAGGGGTATGGTATGGATGAGTTTCTTCTTTTTTCTTTTTATTCCTTTTTTTGGAGTGATGCAAATGTTCTAAAAAGTGATCATGGTGATGAATATACAACTATGTGATAATACTCCGAGTCCTTGATTGTACACCATGTATGGAATGTTTGTATGTTATGAATGTATGTGTTTGTATGTTGTATCAATTAAAAAAAAGAATAAAAAAATTTATATTTTTGGTAGCACACTATCAATAAAAAAAAAAAAACCCCAAAAAAACTTTGCCAAGAGAATATCCCCTGATACCATGTCAAACTTTAGGGATACCCTAATCAATAGGCCATACCCCTTGATCTTGAGGCTTACTCTTATGAAGCTTATGTAGGTAGCGGAGAAGTTTAGCCAACCTATAAGTATGCCTAAGAGTTACTTCTTGAGGACCTCTGTTGTTGCTCAGATGTGGCCTCACTCTCTAAGACCAACTCTGCAAGTGAAATCATTGCCCTACCCCCTACGTGGGACATTACATCCAGTGGTGAAAATCCCCCTGGAGACATGGGAGATGACGCCCAGGGTAGTATCGGCCCTGGCACCATGGGATCAACAATTCCATCCTGACCAAAAGGAGTAAAAGAAGTGTAACTAATAAAGTATCAGTGGCAGAGAGAGCTTAAATAGAGCCGAGAGGCTACTCTGGAGGTTGCTCTAATGCAAGCTTCAGGTAGACCTTGCTACCTATCATGATCTGTCAACGCACAATCAAGACTATTCCAGCCAATCCTAAAGAACACCTAGGGCAATATATAAGATTCCATAAGGGTTCCAGGCACTAGAGTAACTTTTCAGAAACCTACACCCTCCAGATGGGTCCCTGGTCCAGTTAAGTCCTGAAACCTAGCCCAGCCTCTCCAGAACATCAGATAGTTCCATCTCCCTACCCTATATTAGTGACAGAACCTTCCAATATCAAAAGTTTAGAATGACCACAGCCCAAACAACCCTACAGAGAGGGAAAGAAAGATCAAAGGTGATGGTGGAGTTATACAGAGAAGATAGGATTTAACAAATGAATATGATTGTTGAATCATTTATTGCTGTTTTGTAAATATGTTATTTTTCACAAAGAAAAAAAAGTCAATTGTGATGATAAATATTTATGCCATCTAGCCTCCTACATTCTGGAGCAGCTAGAATAAAAAATCTGAGAGGATGGCATGGTAGCCCATGACACACTGTAATTGCTCGTTGAAGAGTGCTTTGAAAACTATTGCTTTTTTATTTCTTTGCTTGGTATATATGTTATAGCATACAAAAAAAAAGTTAAAAAAAAAAAGGGGGACCCACAGTATACAACATATACAAAAATGAACTAAGAAAAAACCGAATTCTTATATTAAGATTCTGAATAAAGAATCTTAATAAAAGAGTTACAACTATCAAACTCCTAGAAGAAAGTGTAGGGACGCATTTCTCAGCATGTGTTAGGAATGGTTTCTTAGACTTTATACCCAGAGCCCAAAACAAAAGAAAAAATGGCTAAATAGGATCTCATCAAAATTTAAAACTTTTGTTCCTCATAGGACTTCATCATCAAAGTAAAACAACAACCTACAGAATGGGAGAAAATATTTGGAAACTACATAATCAATAAAGCATTAATATCCAGAATATATAAAGAAATCCTTCAATTTAACAACAAAAAGACAACTCAATCAAAAAAATGGGGAAAACAGACATCTCTCCAAAGAAGACATACAAATGGTGAGAAAGCAGATGAAAAGATACCCAATATGATAAGCCATCGGGGAAATGAAAATCAAAACCATAACAAGAGGCCATTTAACACCCAATAAGAAGGCTCCTATTTAAAAAATGCAAAATAAGTACTGGAGAGGATGCAGAGAAATAGGAACACTCATTCATTGTTGGTGGCAATGTAAAATGGTACAGACACTATGGAAGACAGTTTGGTGGTTCCTCAGAAAGCTAAGTACAGAACTACTATAAAACCCAGCAATCTCATAACTAGGCATAGACCCAAACAAATTGAAAGCAGGGACTCTGACAGATACTTGTGCACCAATATTTACAGCAGAATTATTCACAATTACCAAAAGACGGAAACAACCCAAGTACCCAACAACTGATGAATGGATAAATAAAATGTAGTATATGCATACATTCAGCCATAAAAAGGAATGAAGTCCTGATACACGCGACAATGTGGAACAACCCTGAAGATTATGTTAAGTGAAATAAGCCAGAAACAAAAGGACAAACATTGCATGATCTCAGTGTTTGAAATAATTAGAATAAGCAACTTATATAATCAATATCTGGAATATAGGGGACAGCGTGGGGATAGGAAATGGGAAGTTAAGGCTTAAAATGTGAAGGGTTTCTATCTGGAATGATGGAAATGTTTTGGTAATGGATGTTGGTGTTGGTAGCAAAACATTATGAACACAACTAACAGCAATGAAATATATATATATATGAACACAATTAAAACGGGAATTGTTCGAGTGTATATATGGTAACAAAACAAAAATTAAAAATAAAAATCCATGGAACCACACTACACAAAGTGAACCCTAAGTTAAATCATGGACAATTATAAACATGTACATCATCAACTGTAACAAATGTTCCACACCAATGGAAGGTGGTGGTGGTGGGGTGGTTTATGGAAATCTTGAATTTTATGCATGATTGTTCTGTAAACCCACAACTTCTTCAATTGAAAAGAAAGAAAGAAACCTAGCTTACCTAGGGCTATCACTCAAGAAAAAGACTGACAATAAATCTAACAGAGTCAGCATGACACAGAAAGTGAAATTTCTGACACCATGTCTGGATTCAGCTGTGCTAACACTGAATAGTGAACCTACAAAATGCTACTCCCTTTGTTGAAGTTACTTGAGTTTCTGTCACTTGCAACAAAATGAGGCTTAACTAATACACCAACCCTCTCTCTTCTGAAATACTAACTGAAAGCTCTAAAAATGCTAAGTGTAACTTGAGATACTAAAGCAAACCAAACCTGAGAGTTGGTGTGATGGGATTCACTACTGGATGGCATCAATGGAAGGGTACGAAGAGAAGTGAAGTGACATCTTGGTCAAAGCCATATACATCTACAACAGAAAGACCACAAACCCGAAGGCAGAAGCATGTTAAATAACATCTTGATAAAGAATACAAGGAGGAAAGAAAGAACAGAAGGAATGTCACTAGGGATATGTCTATAGACCGCTGGCCAGATGGAAAACAGGGAGCCTTTAAAGCAAGTCATAAAACTGGCACAGAGGCATTCTTAGGTGGGAAACCTGAATTCTAGCTATCTTTTAGAAAGTCTTATCTAGCTAAAATGTTATAACTGGATAAAGTTGCTTGTGTCTTACCCAGAATTTCACTTCTTGGTATCAGGGAAGAGACCTTAGGACATAAGCCAGATTAATAAAGAGAAATTGGTTGGATGACTTGCAAGTATGGAAATTTAAGGAGAAGGCAGTCCAAAAAGGAAGATCTTGTTAAGTTTAAGGAAAAGGTCGGATAAAATGCAATGATAATGACCTCACTTATGTACTCACTTAACAAATGCTTATTGAATACCTATCTGTGTCCCAGGGATACAACAGTAACTACCCAGATAAAGGCCTGCTCCTCATAGTGTTTTTTTTTTCCGTTCTAGCGTGAAGAGACAGACAAAAGACATATGACTAAAAATTTCAAAGGAACTGAGGTTTTAGATGAAGGAAAGAAAAAAAATGGTTGAGGACAGCAAGGAAGATACCAACTCTTCCTCCAGGGCCTAAGGTATGTGGGAAAAAAAAAAAGATTAAGATTTAGAAGCAGCAGTATTGTCAGGAGAAAGAGAAAGGAGGTGACGAAAACATTCAGAAGAGAATAAGACGACAGGGAAATGAGCAAGGGCAGTCAGCTGAAGGGTTTGAAGGGAAGGAAGGAGGAGAGGGGACAAACCGGGGTGAACAGAGCAGCATGGAACAAGCGTTTGTGGGAGGATGATCTGGGAAATTTGGCAAACAGTGACCGAGGTAAATTGGGATGTGAGGTATGAGATGGTAAAGGAGGAACTGCTGAATTCCTGTTTTACTTATGTTTTCTCTGCAGAGAGAATGGGTATCAGACTGGAAAGAGGAGAATAAACAATGGTCTGAAAGAACTGAAAGCCAAGACAGGCTCAGAGAGAAATGTAAGAGCACCTAGCTGTTAGAAAGGAGCTCGAGTCTCCCTGCCCAGACAGATTACACATGAGACTATGAAGAACACACGCAAACAAGATCTTGAAGTCACTGTTGCATCCAGTGAATAGAAGAGTTGATGGAAGAGTTAAGACAAGGAAACATTGTTCTAATTTTCAGAAAACTATGAAAGTGATTGCCAAAAACTACAGCCTGGTGATCTTGATGTCAAGTCAAGGTAAAACTCTAGAACAGGTTATCAAGCGACTATTCCGTGAGCTCTAAGAGGAGGAAACAATTATAGAGTTAGCAAGAGCTCATGAGCTCATAAAACAAACCAGTCATCTTAATGCACTTCCTTCTTTGAAAGGATTACTGAACTGGCAGATAACATTAATAGCTACTATTTACTGAATGTCTACAGTGCAGTAGGTACTTTACGGTAAGTCCTGACAAGTGTTGTACAAGGAAGCTATTTTTTTCCCCCTCATTTTACAGAAGAAAAAAAAATGAAAGTTCAGAGAAACTTAACTAATTTGCTATAGTCACACAGCCAGGAATAGGAGGAGTCAGGTTTCTGATTCAAGTCTGCATCACACTAGAGCCAGTGCCCTATCTATGCCTCCTGCCATCTCAGACGGTGAACTTTGGAGAACCATGTGACCAAGACCTATGGCTTTTGCATCCCCATGGACTAGGAAGAGAAACACAGTCTGAAGGTAGATTTGTAACCGCCTGAAAAAGCAGTGATGATGAGCAGACTGATCTCAAAGGAGAGGGAGGCCTCTCAGACATTGTGTAGGACTTTGACTTTGCCCCTAGCCAATAGTTTTCAGTGAAACATAATGATTTAGAGACAATATGGTGCAGTGGGTATCTGTGAAGTCAAGACCCTCAAGATCACCTATGTTTGAGTTCATACAAACAGCAGCAGAAAGTCTGCTGCTTTCTAACTCTATGTTTATGCAATGATTTAACTCTCCTGTATCTCAGAGTCCCTATCTATAAAATAGGAATAACAGAAATGAAATTAAAGGACTATAGTGATGATTGAATGAGTTAATATTATAAAGCATTTAATAGTGTTTAGGACATCTTCCTCTAAAAGAAATTCAGAGACAAGCAAAAATTCAGAGCAAGCAGAAAAGCCCACAAAGATTAGAGTACTATGCCTACATTTACGCATACCCACAACCCTGAAGAAAAGTACAGCATCCATCAAACAAGAATAGGATTCATTACAGAAATATTCTGAGAACAAAAAGGAGTTGTTGGAAACTGATTTGATAAAAATGAAAAATTCCATGGAAGAGTTAAAAATAAAATTGAGGAAACTTTCCCAAAAAAGTGGAAACACAAAATATGAAAAATAGAAACAATAAATAATGGTAGCCTAACACCCGAATAACAGAAGGTTCCAGGAGGAACAAAAAGAGAAAGCAACAACAAAAAAAGAATAGCAGAAAATTTCAAGAGCAGGACACAAATCTCCAAAATAAAAGAACTGCAAGAAAGTAGAAATCAGGAGTGAGAAAGGGTACTGCTGTGCTTCTGACAATTCATTCTACATATTTAATAGAAATAAAATATGAATTAAAAGACAAATGAAACAATGAAAAAGTATTAAACTTTAAAGGGACACCAAGACCCAGAACTCGAGTATATTCAAGGGAAAACAACCAAGGATATGAAAGTTCCAGAAACCAATATCTATAATAGTTAAAAGACATAATAATGTTTAGTCTGGGGTTCCTTCTAGGAGTTTTCCACTGATCTCATAAGAATTAAATTTATAGGGAGGTAAGTTTTGGCTCAATCTGAAAATAATTTCCTAACTAGCAGCATTTTCAAAAGTAGACTACCTTGTGAGAAGATAAATTTGTGATCCCTGAAGTTGTTCAAACAAATGAGGGCTAACTAATGAAAAAGATGATTCTATAATATTAAAATAAAAGGAACCATACACTTGCTATTTTATACAATACAGCCACAGGTTTAGAACACAATCTTATTTTGTTTTCAAAAGTAAGTAGTTGATATGTGATGATATTGTGAGTCACTGATTGTATACTTTGGATGAACTGTATGTGTGTGAAGATACTCAATTAAAAAAAAAAAGATACAATCACCCTATGATAAAGAAGCTACAGAGGAAGGCCCCTAAAAAGCTTTTATAAGTCAACACTCTCACAGCTACCTTTTTATGCATGCAAATGAAGTATAAATCAAATAAAAGCAACTGTCTGTCAACAGGTTGCTTTAAATACCAGATATCTTTTTTCTTCCCTTTTAAATAAAGAGCCAACAGAGACTGAAAAGAAAAAAAATAAAAAATAAAAAGTAAGTAGTTGAAATAGTTGGTATATGTAAAATACTTCTTGTACCATCACAGTCTGTGCTGGCTCCTTGGCTAGGCTGCAGTGTGGTCACCTTCTGGTCCTCTGATGTGCTAACAGCACCCTTCTTTGAGTCAGAGCTGTCAGGGCTCTTCAGCATACTACAAATAAAAAATGCAAAGCCAGTTATAACATAGATTAGACCAAACAAATATAATCCCCCCCCCAATATTTTTCTACTATTGGTCAGACATCATACAACAGAGAAGAGATACATGTTTTTCTATTTCCTCTATTCTAAAATCTCTTTAGCTGGCTCTCAAAGTCCTCCAGCTTCTAGCCCCAAGAGACTTATTTCTAATTATACCCTTTCAATAACGTTAGGCTCAATTACATTGTACCACTTACATCCTCCATATGAGCCCTGCACTGTCTGCTTTAGGGATTCTGCCTCTGCTCCTCTCAATTTTGAAAACTGTCATTGAGATCTTTTCTTATCTAAACCACACGTGTCCTCCTAGGCCCTCCACTGGGTGGCTACTGACATCTCTCTCTTCTGGGATTCCAAAGCACATTACCCAGACTTCTCTCACTATGACAATATGTATATGTGCATGTGTGTGGGTATCTGTATATATGTATTTAAAAATAACTCATACATAATACAGACAAATATATATTAAAATATGTTTAAGATGATTAATCTGACTAGATGTACTTAAACTGACAATACTATGAAGGAGTGATAAAAAAGACATTTGCTTGATATCCTGGAATCACCTGGACTTACCTCAAGCAGAACTGTGGACTGCAATATTCTAATTAAATCAAAACAGTAATGTATATCTTTTAAATATCTCTTTGTATCTTTTGAAAAATGATAGCTTTTATAATTTTTTAAATCACCTCATACTTTAGTAATGTTTCCGATTGTTGATCTGACTCAGGCTCCCTGAAGCTGAGGCTTACTGAAAGGGCGACGGGAGACACAACTCAAAAGTAATCCAGGGCGAGAAGCTGGACGGCTATAAGGGCCAGTTTAGGAGGTTTGAGAATAGAAGAGATGGAAAATATTTCTCTTTTCTGTTATATATTGTCTGACCATTTGACCTTTGAAATTAATTTAGAGGTCACAAACAGCATTCTTTAAAAAATGAAATAAAATAGAACAGAAAACAAGGGCGCGGTACATAAGGTTATTTCATTTGTAAAAATATTTTCAGTTTTATAATCTCTGGTTGCAATATATATACAGGGTTGCAATGGAAAAAATACTAGTGAATCTATCTTGGAAATAACCATTTTCTGATTGCTGAAGATTTAGGTTAATATGGTATGACAACTCAAATTATGTAACTATTAAAAGGAAATATATAAAGACTATATAGTAATATGGAAAGTACTTAAAAAATAAAATTAGGAGATAAAAAGGAGAATATAAAATTACAGACACATTTTAATTACAACGCGAAAATCATATACACAGAGAAAAGGATCAAAATTGAACAAGGACAAAGAAAGAGTCTGGCTTGTTGGAACTGTGGGGCTATGAGTTAGTACTTCTCTCATATTTAGAATTCTGTTAATGTGGCTAAAATGTTAGTTGTGCAATGTACGTTTTTTAAAATAAGAAAAAAGTCAGGTGTTGCACAAGGAATCTATAGCACAGGAGGAAGTACCGCACTGGATCCTAGCCTGTTTTTCATTAATTGTATAATCCTGGACAGTTTTCTGTTCCTATCTGTACCTCAGCTGCTTCAACTGTTAAATGAAAATGCAAATCTAGAATCTACAGCTACTTTCAAATCTAACTATCTACAATTCTGTCTGAATTTCTATTGGAAAAGAGAGGATGAGAGGGGAGCTCTTACAGCTAGTTTGTTATTAAATAGTAAGCATGCTTCAGTTTTTCCCACCTCTTCCAATATCCCAATATAAAAGTTAAAGCACAAACCAAGAAAAACTAGGTTATGCACACAAACATCTCCCTCTCTCCTTTCTTTTTTTCCTCCCCTAAATAAGGTGATATACTACAAGGAATTGTTTCTCATCAAAATATGGGTAATAGTATAGTATATACATAACCACTCAACTGGACTGTGATTTAGATTGGGGAAGGAATGGAGGTGACAGTTACAATAAGTAATGTGATTCATTGGTGGGCTACAATGGAGTATTCAATTTCCCCATAATAGTACCATTAACTATAATCATGTCACCAAATTACTAAAATGCAGTGAATTACCAATACAACGGGCAATTTTATCCTGTAGGATTAAAAAAAAGGACATATTACAAACTAATTCACTTCCCAAATAATGGGTTAGCTTTGTATCATTTCAGGTCCAAGAATTTGGAAATATTTTTAGAAATACATTCCTTTTGTCAAAATCAACTACATAAAAGTGTGTGTGGGTCCAACATAATTAATCATAATGGGACTTTACATTTTTAGAATACTAACAATTAAATAAAATGTAGAAACAGGGATTTTTTGATGCTTTCATTTGGATGTAATATAAATAGTGCAGCATATAAAGTACATTTAATAGAAATGATACTACATGACTAAATTAAACTATTTAAGCTATCCCAGAAACAGACAATAAGGTTTATTAATAATTCGCTGTCTTACCTAACACATTTTAAAGAGGAAGAAGAAGCAGAAGTAATTCCTTCTTCTGGAGAAGGTGGGACACAATCTATATCAAAATCGTCCTCATCAATCTCTATACACGGAGGGTTCTCAATTGAGTGTAATTCGGTTCCTTCCAAACTCTTCTTTTCAATATTATCTAAAATAAAAGAGTGTGAACACTTAAAAGCAAGTACTTCAGGCTGTCATAAACAATAATACCACTCTGATACGAATCCTTTCCTTTTACATGTTAATATTGGCTTATTTCTGCATAAATGATCACTGAAGTCAACTAGACTAAATCCAATGAATTCTGGATTGAGGCTGAAGATTTGCTTCAGGATTATCATGACAGTTTTCAGTTAAATTATGAAACCTATACTTAGTATCAGCACTTTCATTTTTCTATTTTTCACTCATATCTATATAAGGGTAAAGTGCCACAAATAAGTCTGACAATTGAGAAACCCTGTTATTTCTACAGGTAAATTATTTTCTTTCCTCAAAGGCCTCCTAGCCATTTCAGTCTACCAGGTGTAGTGACTCTCTCTTGTACTCTGCTGGAAAATGCAATGCCCTTCAGAAATGGCAACACAACTGGTTAGTTATAGTTTTGCTTACTATCGGCCACTTTTTAGTCCTTTCTGACCTTGGTAGAATTCAGTTTAGGTCCTATATTTCATATTCAGTTTAGGTCTCATATTTAAAAACTATTTCATTAGGGGGATTACTTCCATATATGGCTAATTTCAGTTAAGTTTGGACATACATATACACAAAATAATTTTAATATTATAGTATTTTATTAGCATGATTAGATCATATTACGCCTCAGTATTGGGGGACAGCAAACCATACGGGAACTACAATTCAAAGGCTGAGTTTAACTTTCCAAACCTACCACTAACCAGCCATTAGACCTTTAACAAGCCAGTTGTTTAACCTGTCTGGGCCTTGTTTTCTTCATGCGTAAAATCACAAAGCTTTCCTTGGTACTAATATAAAATCCAGTGCACAATAAAACCTTCCATTCCATCAACATGCCAGCTACAACAATGAGGTCAACAGAATGCTCAACTGCACCTATACAGACACAAAGATCCTGAAGGACAAAAGCTGTTATCATATTCACCATTTTATGGGGAAAAGGGTTAAAAACAGCTGGCTAGCTGAGATCTGCCTAACTTTCAATACACAAATACAAGCAACATGCTAAAATGAAGATAAAATGATATTTACCTCTTTCATCTCTCAAGTGAATTTTTAAAGAGTGACTTTCCTGAGTATCTTCATTGATAAGCCCCTTGGAAATGGGGTCAACATCAATGCAGATCACACCGCTACTTAGCCATTCCGAGTCATATTGCTGTTCCTTAGTCAAATCTCCTTGCTTGTTCTCAGATGAGGAAGGAGACAAATCAGCTCTTACTGTATTTGTTTTAGGTAGCTGTACTTTGAAAAAGTTTCTTTTGGCCTTTTTTGATTTCTGAGCAGTGCTTACTCTTACAGAGCAAGATTTGGGTGGTGTAACAAATGCTTTTGAATTCCCAGAAATATCAAAGTCATCCATATCATCCCAATCATTGATGGTAATAAAAGAATCTGTTGAAGAACTAAATTCTAATTTCTTGAAAGTAGTATCACGGGGCTCCTTCTTAACAGGTGTGTTTGGGGCAGTACATAAAACTTCCTGTGAAAACTGCAACAAATCTGGTGACGATAATTTTGAACCAACTCTCTTGGTCTGCTGTCCAGCTGGAGCATGTTGACAGTCCCTGACGCTTGCATGCTGGTTTGGGGTGTGGGCTGAGGGCTCACTGAAGGAAAAGGCCTCAGCAACATTAATATCTTTATCACTTAACACAGGTGTCCTTGCTACTGACACACTAGTTACAGATACATCAGTATCAGATGTTTTCTTTTTAAAAGTGAAACCTCTGAAAAATAATTGAGAAAGTAAATTAGATTGATTCATTTAAACAACGTACCAATTCTACAAAGCAAAACATTAATTTTTTTCATTTAACTCATATACGTTACCTTGATTATATCACAAATGAACAAAGCATCCATCTCCCTCTGTGATTTTAAAACATATAATGTAACTTAAACAATACTTTGCATGCTCTGATCCTTCTTATTCAGAGGCTAATTATTTAACTTTAGAGTATCTAGGCCATTTTCACTCCTAAATTTCTCAGACTGGTAGACCTCAAATAATACCACTTCCACATGTAAGGGGCAGCATAAGTTAAAAAAGAGACTCAAATTGGATACTTGCTGCTATTCTGCTTCCAGTTTTATGGGGAAAAGAGTTAAAAAACACTGGCTAAGCTGAGATCTGAAGGACAAGTAAAAGAGGCAGGAGTCCTGGATTTAGATGGATTTAACAACATGAAAGTCAATGGCGACTTTAAAGTGAAGCCCCCAGAATAGTGCCTGGAACCTAATAAATGCACAAAAAGAATATAAATCATTGCTAGATATCATTACTAGAAAGATGGAATATAGCTTAGGAAAGAGGGCAGAACTGAAAACGATATAAAATTATATTAAAATATTAAAAACACATGAAAATTCATTATTCATACATTCAACAAATACTAATGGGGCATCTATTATATGCAAAGGTGCTGAGCAATTTACTCCCTGGTGCTGCTAAAATATACTCTTTTGCAATATACTCTTTTTTTATTTATATTGCAAAGAATATACTCTTTGCAAATTTCCATTAATTTGCAAAGTGGGAAATTGAAAGTGAGTGTTATTTCATCTGCACAATAAAAAGGGTTAAACTAGATTATCTTGTTTGTATGACACAGTGTTTGTGTTTGCACAACAGCAGGTAAGACAAAATACTTACGAAGATTTTGGTTTTGAAAGACTTAATTTATTATGAAGTTTTCTGGCTGAGTGACGTTCTAGCTGCTCCTGGAGATTATTTTGCGGAACAGCAGCCATGGTCCTAAAAGTGAGGGAGAAAAAGTGGAGTTATGCATTTTATATTAATCACAACATTTATTGGGGGGAAGAGGGAGAACTTGATTCAAAGAGGTATTGTTTAAACTATGCGCAGAATAATGGACTTTTTTAATGTCAAAAGTGTTTTGACATTTACAATTGGTGACACTGGAAATATATAATCTTTAACTAACTGAAGGCTCATTTAAATAACAAAATGACCAGGTTTCCCCTCAATGCTAAAATAAGCACAAAAGACATTAGGAAGGGATCAGTTTAAAATGGATTATTAGGGAAAGGCCTAGAGAAAAATGCGACCTAGTTTGGGCTTGAAAGATGTATGGAAGGTAGAGAAGAAGCAATGAGAGAGTAAATGATCAGAGAATAGTAAACTAAAAACCCAAAGAACAAACGAACTGATTCAAAATTCACTGCCCAACGGCAAAAAATCAGGTGATTTAGAGCTGATTTAGAGCTTATGGATAAGTGAAATGAATGACAGCAACATCGTAAGGGACGGAAAGGAGGAATGAGAGTACTCCATTACATGGTGCCTGTACTGTCTATAAAGCAATATGGTGCTATTTGAAAGTAGATTTACATTAGTTATAAGTGTATATTATGTACTCTAGGGCAACCATTAAAAAAATTAAAAAGAAATATAATTGATACATTAAAATAGGAGAGAAAATGGAATAATATATAATGCTCAATTAAAAGCAGAGAAGGCAGAAAAAGTGAAGGTTTTTGGTAATGGATGGTGATGATGGTAGTACAACACTGAATGTAATTAACATCACTGAGTTATATACCCGAAAATAGTTAAAATGGGAAATGTTATGCTGTGTACACGTTACCACAATAAAAATGTACAACAAGCAAACAAAAAACAGAGTAGGCAGAAAACTAGTGAAAGACCAAAAAAGAAACTAAGGACAAGGGAAATGAACAGAAAACAGTTATAAATATTGCAGATACGAATCCAACAGGTGGATGTGCAAGAAGAAATAATCAAACCCTCTATTGTCAGCGAAGCTCCATCACCCTCTGCCATGACTGCGGTCCCGCAGGCCTCAGGAAGGACACAGGTGAACGCGCAGCACCATCAATCAGCTGGGCCTAAATGATACAGTTCTTCATTCAAAAACAGCAGAAAGCACATTCTCCTCAAGCTCACCTGGAACACTGACCAACAAACACCACATCCTGGGCCATAAAATACATCTTAACAAATTTAAAAGAACAGAAATTAATAGGGTATGTTCTCAAACCACAACAGAATTAAACTGGAAGTCAACAACAAAGAGAGCTGGTAATTTCCAAACTATTTGAACATTAAACACATTTCTAGAAACACACGGATCAAAGAGGAAATCTCAAGAGAAATTGAAAAAATATTTTAAACTAAATGAAACAACAAAAAAAAAGAGAGAAACACCCAAATTTGTGGGATGCAGCAAAAGCGGTATTTAAAGGGAAATTTATAGCACTGAACGCATATAGTACAGAAGAAGAAAGAGCTAAAATCAATCTATGCTTACACTTAGGAAACTAGAAAAAAAAAAGAGAAAAGTAAATCCAAGTAGGCAGAAGAAAAGAAGTAATAAAATTCAGAACAGAAATCAATGAAATTGAAAACAGTGAAAATCAGTGAAACCAAAAGCTGTTTCCTTGAAAAGATCAATAAAATAAATAAGCCTCCAGTCAGGCTAAGCAAGAAACAGAGATGATATAAATGACTAATACCAGAAATAAAAGAGGGACCACTACTACGGATTCTGTGGATAATAAAAGGATGATAAAGGGTACAGGTATGTATAAATAGCTCCCTCCACAAGAAAAACGAAAAAAGCTGGAAAGCAAGGCTGGTATTAATTTGGTCGTAAGCCTGAAACTAGAACAGACAATCAGAATTACAGGAGTACTGAGGAAGTGAGAGGCTGCTGAGAGTTCATCTTTTGTAAGTGAAAGCAAGACCCAGTGACTGGCCCTCACTGCTTAGCCCCCTTGCTGTGCCAACAGCAGCACAATGCAGCTGGGATTCCAGGAACAGCTGGCTGGGGTCAGGGCTGGAAGCAGAAACCACCTTCTCCAAAAGTTGAGGTTGGAGGTCCGGGGGATTTGTGAGAGGAAGTGGAGATGCTGGCCTCAGTTTTACCCTCTGGGCAGCCACGCTTCCAGCCTCCCAGCAGCATCCACCTGGACAGCGTGCAGGTGTTTCCTGGGCTGGCAGTTCAGAGGGCACGGCACAGACTCAGGCCTGGGTTTCAGCCTTCTCTGAAGCAGCAGCTTCTGGCCTCACACCAGCCTCTACCAGGGCTTCAAGACCCAGTATACTTTTTCACTGGTTTGGTTTCTTCTTTCTCTTTCCTGTGTCATCTAGTGGCAGATCCCTAACAGTCACTGCAGATGTTGGCCTTAGTTTCTCTCAGAAGCTATAACTTCTGGCCTTACATCAGTAACTTCAGGAACACAAAGAGCAAATACATCTTTTTGTGTTTTTTCCCTTTTCTTTTTTTATTGATCGGTTTTTTCTTTCTCTGTTTTATAGTTTTGGGTCTGGTGGATCCCTGACGGCTAAGCAGGGACAAATGGCCTAGGTTTCAGCCTCAAAAGCAGCAACTCTTGCTGGAACAAATAAGAGACTTCAAGAGGCAGTGCACGTCATCTTTTTTCCCTATTTTTTTCATGTGGGTGTTCAGTTTGTTAGTATTTCTTTCCTTTTTCTTTTCCTTTTTCCCCCTTTCTAAATTCTTTTGTGTTTAGTCTGGTGGACTAAACAGTGGGAGAAGCAGATTTCCAGAGCAACCACACAAGATAATACTCAAAATGTTTACTTCTCAAGAAAAAAATTAATAAATATACAAGAAGATAGGAAAGTATGGCCCAATCACAGTAAAAAAATTGGATGGAAAAAATATTATGAAGAAAGCAATCTGTGGAATTACTAATCAAAGGTCTTAGAACAATTCTTATAAGTAGGATCAATGAACTAAAGGGAAACATGGACTAAGAGCTAAAGGTGTTAAACTATATGAACAAAATGACAATTTCAGTAATTTGGTAGAAATTATAAAGAAGAGCCAAATGGAAATTGTGAAATTCAAAAGTATAATAACTGAAGTAAAAAATTTCAGAGGGGTTCAAGGACAAATTGGAGGAAGCAGAAGATTAGTGAACTTGAAGATGAAACTATTGAAATTTTCCAGGTTGAGGGGAAAAAAGAAAAAAGAATGAAAACAAAATTAAACAGAGTCTGAAGAATCTGTGGGACACAGATTCTGATACCAACACAAGCATCAAAGGCATCCAAGAAGAAGGGAGAGAAAAATTATTTGAAGAATTAAAAGTAGAAAACTTTCCAAATCTGATGAAAGATATGAATTAATGAATTTAAAATACAGATCAAAAGCCCAGCAGGATGAACCCAGGCAGGTCTGTATCAAGGTACAATATGATCAAACTGTCCAATGCCAAGGACAAAGAACAGGCTCTTAAAATAGCAAGAGAAGTGATGTGTCACACATAAGATTAACATTGATTTTCTCAGGAAAAACCATACAGGCCTGTGCTGGTTTAAAGTGATGTATGTACCCTAGAAAAAACAGGTTTTAATCCTAATCCTGTTTTGTAAAGGCAGCCGTTTCTTCTAATCCCTATTCAGTATTGTATGTTTGAAACTGTAATTAGATCATCTCCCTGGAGATGTGACTCAATCAAGAGTGGCTGTTAAACTGGATTAGGTGATGACATGTCTCCACCCATTTGGTGGGTCTTGATTGGTTTATTGGAGTCCTATAAAAGAGGAAACATTTTGGAGAATGAGAGATCCAGAGAGAGCAGAGAAGAACAACATAGCCACAAGAAGCAGAGAGCCCACAAACCAGCGACCTTTGAAGATGAAGAAGGAAAATGCCTCCTGGGGAGCTTCATGAAACAGGAAGCCAGGAGAGAAAGCTAGCAGATGATGCCTTGCTCGCCATAAACTCTTCTAGCCAAGAGAAAAACTGTGACTATTTGCCATGTGCCTTCTCACTTGAGAAAGAAACCCTGAACTTCATCGGCCTTCTTGAACCAAGGTATCTTTCCCTGGATGCTTTGATGGGACAATTCTATAGACTTGTTGTAATTGGGACATTTTCTCAGCCTTAGAACTGTAAACTAGCAACTTATTAAATTCCCCTTTTTAAAAACCATTCTGTTTCTGGTATATTGTGTTCTGGCAGCTAGCAAGCTAGAACAAGGCCAAAAGGCACGGGGAAGATATATTTGAGAATAATAAACCTAGTAAAGTTGTCCTTCAAAAATGAGGGAGAAATCAAGACATTTCCGGGCAAAACTGAGGGGGCTTATTATCCTTATTATTACTAGAACTATCTTATAGGAAATGCTAAAGGGAGTTCTCCATATTGAAAGGAAAGGACACTAGACAATCTGGAGAAAATAAAATGTAAGTAACATATGGGTAAATATATATACCAGTATTATTTTATTTTTCATTTGTAATGCTGTCTTTTTATAAAAAGAAGCCTATAGACTGAACATTGAAAAATGCATAAAAAACAAGCATAAATCTTTGCTATTGGGCACAAAATGCACAAAGATGTAATTTATGATACGAACAATTTAAAAGGAAGGGATGGAGGATAAATAACGTGTATGTGTAGGCTAATAAAGTCAAGTTGCAATCAACACAAATTAAACTGTAACAGATCTAGTATGTTAAATATAATTTCTATGGTAACCATAAAGAAAATATCTTTTAAAAATTTACACAAAAAGAAAGGATATGTGACTCAAAATAGCTTATTATAAAAGTTCACCTAAACAAAAGGAAGGCAGTAATGGAGGAAAGTAAAGGACAGAAAAGGTATAAGACTAACAAAAAACAATTAGCAAGAAGGCAGAAGTAAATCTTACCTTATCAGTAATTTCCTTAAATGTGAATGGATTAAACTCTTTAATAAAAAGGCAGGGATTGGCAGAACGGATGAAGAAACATGACCCAATTATATGCTGTTTACAAGAGACCCGTCTTGGATCCATAGATACAAATAAGCAGAAAGTAGAGGACAGAAAAAATATTTCATGCAAATAATCAACTGAACATGGGTAGCTCTATTAATAATAAAGGAGATTTTAAGTCAAAAACTGCTATAATATTAAAGAAGGACATTATGTATTAATAGGAGACAATTCTACCAGAAGATTTAACAATTATAAACATATATGCACCCAACAGGAGAGCACCAAAATAATGAAACAAAGATTGACAGAATTGAACAGAAAAATAGTTCTACAATGACAGCTGGGAACCTCAACACAACTTTCAAATAAGAATAGCAACATTAAAACAGAAGTTCAATGTAAAATAGAGGACCTGAACAACACTGTAAACCAAGTAGACCTAACCAACATATACGGAACACTCCATCCAACTACATTTAACGCACATGCTTTTCAAATGCACACGGATCATATTTAGGAGTGACCTAAGAGCACAAGAGAAGCCTAAATACATTTTTTTTTCACATGGGCAGGTACTGGGAACTGAACCTGGGTCTCTGGCATGGCAGGCAAGAACTCTGCCACTGAGACACTGTCACCCACCCTAAATACATTTTAAAATATTGAAACAAAAAGTAACAGTTTTGACCACAATAGAATGAGGCTAGAAATCCAAACAGAAAGAAAACTGGAAAATTTACAAACATGTGGAAATTAAACAGCATACTCTTAAACAATGGGTTGAAATTACAAAGGAAATTAGAAAACTTTTAGAGAAAAATGAAAACAAAGATACAATATACCAAAATATGAGATTCAGTGGAGGCATATTCACAGGGTAATTTATAGCTATGAATGCCTATATTAAAAAAGAAAGAAAGCTTTAAAATTAATAACCTAATTTTATATCTTGAGGAATTAGAAAATCAAGAACAAAGCAAACTCAAAGTTAGCAGCACACAACACACAGCATATAACAGATTACAGAGAAGGTAAAGGAACTGAAGACAGAAAAACAACTGAGAGATTAAACCAAACAAAAATTTATTTTTTGGAGGGGAAAAAAAATCAACAAAATTGACAAACCTTTAGCTAGACTAACAAGAGAGACAGAGAAAGATAGAAAAGATGCAAATAAATAAAATCAGAAAGGAAAATG
Source organism: Tamandua tetradactyla (assembly GCF_023851605.1). Taxonomy (NCBI): domain Eukaryota; kingdom Metazoa; phylum Chordata; class Mammalia; order Pilosa; family Myrmecophagidae; genus Tamandua; species Tamandua tetradactyla. Next base: position 98,565,804 of record NC_135338.1, read on the forward strand.
GTGTTATCTACTGACCTTAAAGAAATAAAAAGGATTATGAGAGAATTTTATGAACTGTACACCAACAAAATTCCCAGAAATTGTTCAATTACCCAAAAATGACTTAAGAAATAGAAAATATCAATAAAACTATAACAAGTACAGAAATTGAATCAATAATCAAAAACCTTCCACCAAAGAAACGTTCAGGACCAGAAGACTTCACAGGTAAATTCTATCAAGCATTTTAAAGAAGAATTAATATCAATCTTCTCAAATTCTTCCAAAGAGTTCAAAAAGAAGAAACACCTCCTAATTCATTCTTTGAGGCAGCACTACTTGGATACCAAAGCCTGCTGAAGACATCACAAGAAAAGAAAGTTACAAACCAATTCCATTTATGAATATAGATGTAAAAATCCTTAGCAAAATACCAGCAAACCAAACCCAAAGGCATATTAAAAAGGTTTTACCCTATGACCAAGTGGCATTATCCAAGAAATAAAAGTGTGATTCAACACATAAAATCAATCTATGTAATCCACTACATAAACACAATGGGAAGAAAAAAACTTTTTGGTTATCTCAATAGATGCAGAAATAGCATTCCTCAAAATCCAGCACATTTTCTTGAAAATAACACTCAGAAAAGCAAAAAGAAAGGGAACGTTCTCAACAAGATAAAGACCATTTATGAAAAACCCATAGCTAACATCCTATCAATGGTGAAAAATCGAAAGCTATTCCCCTAAGGTGTAGAACGAGATAAGGAAGCCCAATTTCACCACTGCTATTCAATATTGCATTAGAAGTTCTTGCCAGAGATATTAGTCAAGTGAAAGATAAAAAGTGTATCCAAAATGGAAAGAAGTAAAACTATTTGCAGATGACATGACCTCATAGATAGAAAACCCAAAGGAATTTGCAAGAAATCTATTAAAGCTAATACACTAACTCCACAAAGTGGTAGATCAACAAAGGGAAAACAAAAAAGATGGTGGAGTGAGAAGTTTCAGGGCTTTGTCCCCCACAGAAGCTTTGAACAATCAGCATGAATTAGCAGAAACATCTTTCTCAAAATTCCAGGAAATGCTTAAAGGATTGCAGTAACATGGCTAGCACTGAAACAAGAAAAAGGCTACTTATAAGGGGTAGGATCTCGTGGCACCCTGACTGGACCCTCCTCACCCCTCACCGGCTCAGCACAGAGCCAGTAAACGTTCCCAGTGTGGACCCTTGGTCCTAACTCCAGAGGGAGGTCAGTAACTGTCCTGCACACAGTAGGAGCCCAATGAATTTGGTGGTGGCCTGAGTGACTGACTGTCCCGGAACTTACCCTTTGTGTACAAGTGGCTCACACAGTTCTCCTACGGAACACTGTGGGGCAGCAGTCAAATGGCCGCCTGAGGCAAGGGATGGCTGGCTGTACGATATACAGTGCAGAGCCCCAAACCATGACGAAATTGTTTGTTAGGGGAGAGGGGACATTTATACCTGTGCAAACAGGAAATTCCTAAGGCCAAATTCACGTCCTGAATTCAAGATGCTTGTGTAGAAAGGACCAGGGAGGCCTCTAAGCTTTGGCCTGGGGGTCGTCTCTAGAGTCACTGTGTGGACAAGCCCTAAAGGAGAGCGTGGGCATAGGTCAAACTTTCAAGACTGGTAATGGTGTCCTCTTCTTCTATGTCTTCTTTTTTTTGTTGTTAGCTCCAGGCAGTCAAGGAAAGCTGTATAACATTACCTTGGTAGAACGTTGAGGAACAGATGTCTCAGAGTCTAAATTCCACATGCTGAAATATCAAAGTGTCTAGATTTTAACAAAAGATTACGTATAAAGAAACATGAAGCAAAGATCCAGGCAAAGGAGATTAAAGCATTAGAAACCATCAGACTTGGGACATTCCAGAAAAAAACTTTAAAAAAAATCCTCAAAGAGCTAAGGGAAAACACAGACAAAAAACTAAAGGAAATCAGGAAAATGACAGATGAACTCAAAGAGATTATCTTTCCTCAAAGAGAGGAAAATCATGAAAAGGAACTAAATAGGGTTGAAGACCACAGTAACAATTAAAAATTCATTAGATGAAAGGGAGTGATAAGGGGTATAGAAAAAAAACTGGGGAAACAAAGGCTAAAATATATTGGGTAGATGGAAATATGAGCAGTCAATGAGAGGGAGGGGTAAGGGGTATGGTATGTATGAGTTTTTTTTTCTTTTTATTTCTTTTTCTGAATTGATGCAAATGTTCTAAGAAGTGATTATGGTGATGAATACACAACTATGCGATAATATTGTGAGTTACTGATTATATACCAGTAATGGAATAATCATATGGTAAGACTGTTCATGTTTGCTTGTTGTTAATGTTTAAAAAAAGTAAAAAATTAAAAAAAATTCATTAGCGGGTGCAACAGCAGATTGGAACTGGCAGAAGATAGAATACGAGACTTTGAAGATAAGAATTAAAATCACCCAATTGTCCGAGGAGCAGAAAGATGAAAGAATGAAGAAAAGTAAAGAGAACCTGAGGAACCTACAGGACATCAAGGATGGGGGCCCAAAAGGAGATTAAAGAGAGGAGAAAGAAAGAATATTCAAAGAAATAATGGCTGAAAACCTCCCAAATTTAACAAAAGACATGAATATATAGATCAACAAACTCCAAACAGGATAATCCTAATAGACCCATATTACACCATGTTATAGTCAAACTGCCAAATGCCAAAGATAAAGAAAGAATTCTCAAAGTTTCAAGAGAGAAGCAACATGTCACATACGAGGGAGCCTCGATAAGATTCATTGCCGATTTCTGACTGGAAACCATGGAGGCTCAACAAGTCTTAAAACAGCCCTCCTCAGTTTTTCTCCAAATCTGACTCTGCCTCCTGTTTTCCCTTTTTCTGTTAATAGTGTCACAGTTCTCCCAGTCACCCAGGTCTGAAACCTCAAACCTTAAAGTGCTAAAAAGAATAACTGACATAAAGAATTCTTTATCTGGCAAACTTTCAAAAATGAAGTAGGGATTAAACAAAACCTGAGGGAGTTCTTCACCATTAGCCTGGCCCTATAAAAAAATGGTAACAAGAGCACAGCAGATTAAAAGGAAAGCACTACATAACTGAAAGAAGCCACATGAAAAAACAAAGATCTCTGGGAAAGATAACAGCATGGGTAAATGTAAACACTGTTGTATTTTTGTTTTGTAAGTCCACTTTTTACTTCCTACAGGATCTAAATGGCAAATGCATAAAATTAATGATAAATTTATGGTTTTGAACTCAAAATGTATAAATATGTACTCGATGACAAGAACTACTTAAAAGTGGGGGATGGATGGGTATGGGAACACAGCATGCATGCTACTGAAGTTGGTATCAAAGCAAACAGGATTTTTATAGATTTGGTATGTTAGATTTAAGCTCCATGGTAATCACAAGAAAATACCAGAGAATATGCAAGCTCATGGAGACAGAGCACAGGTGACCAGAGCAGGGGCAAAAGGGGTCAGTACAAAGTGGGTATACAGTTTCCGCTTGGGGCGAAGGGAAGATTCTAGTAACGGACAGTGGTGAGACATGGTACTGCGACATTGTGAACATGACTGCGCCAGCGAATGGCAAGCCCGGGGAAGTCTGGGATGGGAAGATTTATATTGTTTACATCTTTCATAATTTAAAAAATAAAGAGATAATAATTAAATACATGATATTGGACAGCATCTAAGAATTGAGGAATAAAGACTTAAAAGGACACTGTAGGGCCATAAGAAAACATTAGAATATAAAATGTAAGATTTATATGAATGTTAAATTTACTGAACTTGATAAATGTACTCAAGGTGGTTACATAAGTGTTTGTCCTTGTTCACAGGAAATGTATATGGAAATATTATATGTTCATAATGTTCACGACATAGGTAGAAAGAGAGAAAGAATGATATGGCAAAGGTGGCAAAACATTAATACTGGTAGATCTGGGTATCTGGAGGGATGGGAGAGATGCTGGAGTACTCCATATAGGGCTTGTATTACCTTTGAAACAGTCCTGTAAGTTTGAAATTTAAAAATAAGTAGTAAAAAAAAAAAAGTGTTCCAATAGTTAGCAATGAGCAATTTAATGAGGAAATTAAGAAACAACTCTACTTACAATAGCATCTAAAAGAATACAATATCTAGGAATAAATATAACAAAGGACAGGAAAAAATTTGTACACTGAAAACCACTTAGCACAGCTGAAAGAATTTAAAGACTTAAACAAAAGCTGAGACATCCCATGTTCATGGATAGGAAGAGATAATATTGTTAATGCAGCAGTGTTAAACATAGCAATATACAAATTCAAATGCAATTTGTGGAGTTATACAGAGAATATAGGATTTAACAATGAATATGAACGGATATGAATGCTTAATCATTACACTGATATCTCTTTTAGTCTCCAGTACTTCAGAGTAGTTAGAAGTAAAAACCTAAAATTGTGAAATTGTAACCCATGTCAAATTCTGAAATATGTTCTACAACTAATTATGGTGCTGTGCTTTGAAATTTATAGCTTTCTCGTATATATGCCATTTTTCAAAAAAAAAAAAAAAAGGGGGGAAAAAACTGATTGTGATGATAAAAACATATTTAAGCCCTCTAGCCTCCTATATTCTGGGACAGCTAAAAGAAAAAATATGAGAGGACTATATGGTAAGCCCAGGACAAACTCTGGGATCTGCCCTGTAACTACTTGCTGACTAGTGCTTTGAAAACTATTGCTTTTTTATTTCTTTGCTTTGTATATGTTATAGTATACCATAAAACAGTTTTAAAAAAACCTCAGCAGCTCTTTTTGCACAAATAGAAAATTGATCCTCGAATTTATATGGAACTGCAAGGGGTTGCAAACAGCCCAAACCATCTCGAAAAAGAAGGAATGGGTTAGAGAATTCACATTTCCCAATTTCAAACTGTATTATAAAATGACAGTAATCAAAACGTGGTGAGCTGAAGTCGAGAGCATGGCTTATCAGGTTCGGGCCTATTGTAAAGGGTCCTAGACTATAAGCTCTTAGAGCAGTCACATATATTCAGGAGTTGCAACGGTTATTTCTAAATTCTGAGACAATGAGCTATTTATATATAACCTGATCATTCCCAGAAACTTTGGGTATTTATGTAACACCTGGAGACTCAGAGTTAGAGCTCTGAAGATATTAAAGTCAGCAGTACCCCATACGGGAACTGTTTAAAAGTTGAAAAAGGGATCAGACTTCGACTAGAGTCATGAAGGAAGCTGATCTGGATAGGACTAAGGTAGATCAGAATACAGGGTAAAGGATGATAGTGTCCATATTTTAAGTGTGAGACCAAAGGAAGAGATGTTTACCTGGTGTAAAATTTATATTTTGGGTAGCACACTACCTAATTTTACTTGTATGGTGGTTTAGTTGAACACCATAAGCGTATGGAATCTTGAATAGGGTATGAGATTTTGTTGGTTTGTGCAGGTTAGTATGATGCCCTGATATATCCCAGGGTAATTTGGGCAGTGAATAAAGAAGTACTTGCAAAGTCCCCCTGGGGGTATGGAGAGAAAGGAAAAAATATTCAACTTACCCATTTGGAGAATTCCTGATATTCTCACAAACAGTGGGGACAACCAAATCAATAGGCTGATCTTGGGCTTCACCTCTATGAAACACATTTCTGCAAAGGAAAGGCTAAGCCTACTTAAAATTAGGTCAAAGAGTCACCTCTAGTGAACGTCTTTTGTTGCTCAGATGTGGCCTCTCTCTCTAAGCCAACTAGGCAGGTGAACCTACTGCCCTCCACCCCTACGTGGGACGTGACCCCCAGGAATATAAATCTCTCAGGATATGTGGGACAAAACACCCAGGTTGAGTCAGGATACAGCATCAAGGGATTGAGAAAGACTTCTTGACCAAAAGGAGGAAGAGAGAAATAAGACAAAGCTTCAGTGGCTGAGAGATTTCAAACAGAGTCAAGAGGTGTTCTAGTTTGCTAGCTGCCGGAATGCAACATACCAGAGACGGATTGGCTTTTAATAAAAGGGGATTTATTTTGTTGGCTCTTCAGAGGAAAGGCAGCTAACTTTTCACTGAGGTTCTTTCTTACATGGAAGGCACAAGATGGTCTCTGCTGGTCTTCTCTCCAGGCCCCTGGGTTCCAACAACTTTCCCTGGGGTGACTTCTTTCTGCATCTCCAAAGGCCTGGACTGAGCTGCAAGTGCTGAGATGAGGAATGCCGAGCTGCTTAGGCTGTGCTACGTTGTGCTCTCTCATTTAAGCACCAGCCAATTAAGTCAAACCAGTCACTCATTGCAGCAGACACGCCTCCTAGCAGCACCATTTGGTTTTTTTGTTGTTTGCGGTGTTTTTTTTTTTTTGAGTGTATGGGCTGGAAACTAAACCCAGGTCTCCCACATGACAAGTGAGAATTCTACCAATGAACTACCTGTGCACCCCCCAGGGTGGTGTTTTTAATATACTTTTAAAAATTAGAAGCAATCTAATTGTCCAACAAAACAGGACTGACTAAATAAAACTATGGTTTACCATGTAGTGGAAGACTAAATAGCCATAGAGTTGGTATGTTAGAAGAATATTTCATGATATGAAAAGATAGTCACAATAAATAATTTGATGGGGGAGGAGGTTCCAAAACAGTCCATAAAGAACGTTTCCAGTTTTTAAATAAATGTATATTTATGTATGAAACAAAACCAAAAACATTTAGGTATAAATCTTACAAAATATGTATAAGACCTATTTAAGGAAAACTATAAAACTCTGATAAAAGAAAATAAAGATCTAAATAAATGGAGAAATATTTCATGTTCATGGATAAGAAGGTTCAGAATGACTAAACATCAATTCTTCCAAACTTGACCTATAATAAATTGAACATAATCACAATCAAAACTCCAGAATTATTTGGTAGATATTGATGATTCTAAAGTTCATACGGAAAGGCAAAAGACCTAACACACTACTGGAGAAGAGGAAGGTTGGAGGATTGACACTACCAGACTTTGAGATTTACTATAAAGCTATAGTGAGCAAGACAGTATAGTACTGGTGAGTGAACAAACAGATCAAAGGAACAAAATAGAGAGTCCAGAAATAAACCCACACAGTTAATATAGTTAACTGATATTCAACAAGGGATTAAAGGCAATTCAATGGAGAAAAAAACAGTTTTCATAACAAATAGTGTTGGAACAACTGTACACCCACAGACTAAAAAAATGAATACAGATACAGACCTCACAACTCTCACAAAAATTAACTCAAAATGTATCATAAACCTAAACGTAAAAGTATTAAAAACTTGTAGAAGATAACACAGGAGAAACTATGTGTCCTTGGGTTTGACAACGGTTTTTCAGATAGCTATACATGAAAAGCATGATCCATTAAAGAAAAAGTTGTAAGACAGGCTTCATTAAAATGAAAAATTTTAACTCTATGAAAGACACTGCTCAGAGAATGAAAAGACAACCCATAGACTAGGAGAAAATATTAGCAAAATACATGCCTGATAAAGAACTTGTATCTAAATAATTCCAGGAACTCTTAACACTGAGCAATAAGAAAATAAGCAACTCAATTACAAAATGGGAAAAAGATATGAACAGATACCTTACCAAAGAAGATATAGCGTTGGCAAAGTAAACATATTAAAAGATGCTCATCATCATTTTGTCATTAGGGAATTCCAAATTAAAATAACGAGCTATACAACTATACCCTACTAGAACATCAAAATACCAACAATGTCAAATGTTGGTGAGCATGTGGAGCAACAGAACTCCCATTCATTGCTGATGGGAATAAAAAATGGTTCAGACAACTTGGAGAAACAGCTTGACAGTTTCTCACAAAGTTAAAAGCAGCTTTATCATATGATCCAGCAATCTCTTCTCACAAAGTTAAAGACAGCCTTATATGATTCAGCAATCTCACTCCTAGGTGTTCACCCAAACTAGTTGAAAACTTTTGTCTACACAAAAACCTGCACATCAATGTCTATGGCATCTTTACTCATAATTGCCCAAAACTGGAAGCAACAAGATTCATCTTCAATAGATGAATAGATAAACTGCAATACATCCGTACAATGGAATATTATTCAGGGACAAAAAGAAATGAGCTATCAAGCCATGAAAAGACAACGAAGAACCTTAAATGTATATTACTAAATCAAAGAAGCCAGTCTGAAAAGGGGACATACTGTTCAATTCCAAGTATATGACAATCTGGAAAAGACAAAACTCTAGAGAGATTAAAAAGATCATTGGCTGCACAGGATTCAGAGGGAAGAATGGAAGGATGAACAGGTGGAGCACAGGGCATTTTCAGGACAGAAACTATTTTGCATGATACTTTAGTGGTGGATGCATGACATTATGGATTTGTCAAAACTCACAGAACAGGGTGGGCCACGGTGGCTCAGCAGGCAAGAAGGCTTGCCTGCCATGCCAGAGGACCCGGGTTCGATTCCCAGTGCCTGCCTATGTAAAAAAAAAAAAACTCACAGAACTATACAACACAAAGAGTGAACCCTAATATAAACTATGTATCAATACTGGTTCATCAGTTATAACAAATGTGCCACACTAATGCAAGAAGATAATAATAATGGGGGGATAGGGAGTTGGGGAATGAATACAGGAACTCTGTACTTTCTGTACAATTTTTGTAAACTGAAAGCTGCCTTAGAAAAATAAAAATTAATTTAAAATATTTTTGAACAAACTTTTAAAAAGAATTGTAAAACATGTACTCTGAAAAAAATTGCTGAAAGAAATTAAAAAGGTCTAAATAATTGGAAAGACATTCCACGTTCATGAGTCAGAAGACACTACTGCAATGATGACAATATTACCCAAACTGGTCTACAAAATCAACACAACTCCTATCAAAATTCCAGCGGCCTTTTTTTTTCTTTGGCAGAATTGACAAGTTGATTCTAAAATTCTTATGGAAATTTAAGGAACCCAGAGTTGTTCAAACAATCTTGAAAAAAAGCAGAATAAAGTCGGAGGACTTACATTTTCCAGCTTCAAAAGTTATCACAAAATCACAACAATCAGCACAATTTAATATTGTTATAATAAGATCAGACAAATAAGTCAGCGGAATAGAAGTGAGAGTCCAGGAATAATTTCCTACATTTATGACAACTGATTGTTAAGGGTGCCAAACAATCTGATGATGAAAGAACAGTTTTTTTGAACAAATGGTGCGGGAACAACTGGATATCCACATTTGAGAGAATGAAGTTAGATATCTATCTCACATCACATACAAAGACGAACTCAAAGTGGACCAAAGACTTGTAAAAGGAACAGCTATACAACTTATAGAAGAAACCACGACGCTACACCTTCATGGCCCTGGATTAGGCAATGGTTTCTGAGATATGATGTTAAAAGCACAAGCATAAAATGAAAAAAAAAATAATAATAAAACAGACAAATTAGATTTTATCAAAATGAAAAAAAAAATTGTGTTTTTTGAAATGACACCATGAAGAAAACAAAAAGTTAACAGACACTTTGGGAGATAATTTTTACAACTCATTTATCCATTAATGAACTTACATATAGAACATATGGATCTCAAAGTAACAAAAAGACAAACAACCCAATCAAAAAATGGGCTAAGCATCACTTCTTGAAGATGATTATATAATGATACAACTTTCACGATGTGACTGTGTGATTGTGAAAACCTTGTGTCTGATGCTCCTTTTATCTATGGTATGGACAGATGAGTAAAAAATATGGATAAAAAATAAACAAATAATAGGGGGAACAAATGTTCAAATAAATTGAGTAGACTGAAATAGTGACCAATGAAAGGGAGTGGTAAGGGGTATAAGGAAAAAAAAATAGGGGGAACAAAGGTTAAAATATATTGGGTAGATGGAAATACTACTGGTCAATGAGAGGAGGGGTAAGGGGTAGGAATTTGTTTTTATTTCTTTTTCTGGAGTGATGCAAATGTTCTAAGAAATGATCATGGTGATGAATATTCAACTATGTTATGATACTGTTAGCCATTGATTGTACACCAAGTATGGAAAGTTCATATGCTAAGAATGTTTGTGTTTATATGTTGTTTTGCCAAGGAAAATATTAAAAATAAAAAAATGGGCTAAGAATCTAAACAGACATTTCTCCAAAGAAAATATCCAAATGGCCAACAAGCTCTTGAAAAGATGCTGAAAACTACAATGAGATATCACTGCACACCCACTAGAGTGGCTATAATAAAAAAAACGAAAAAACAGACAATATGTTTTGTGGAGAAATTGAAACCCTCATAACACTTCTCGTGAGAATATAAATGATACAGCCATGTTAGAAAAGTCTGGCAGTTCCTTAAAATGCTAAATACAGCTACTATAATAATTATTAGATGTGGTCTGCTGGACCCACTGTGAATAAAAAAGACACTCCTATCACTGGGCGATGCCAAGCTTTAAGAGGTCACCCCCAGGAACAGGACAAAGGTCAGACCTTTCATGCCAAATTCTCTATTCCACATAGATACGGGGAACAGACCCCCTGTCACACTGAGGTTCAGCAGCTTCTTTTGATAAACGTGATCTCTGGCTTTGGTTAATTGTTAAACTCACGAAATAACAGATTTTCATCGTTTTTCCCGTATTTTCATTGTTTTAGAAGGAGAATGAATTCACGGAAGTCCTGACTCCACCATGCCAGAAGTCAATCGCCTAAAATGGTGATAGTTTAATTATATATACATATTCCTTCTTCATTTATTAACTGGAATACTTCTGTAAGAGAAATCATATACCCCTGGAATGCATCACAAGAAAGGAATCCCAAGTTACGAGACTCAAGCTTTTATAGGGCTGCGAGCATATCTGCCACCCTCTCCTCCAGAAAGATTACTCTTTATCCTAATCTATCAAATCTCTCTTAGGTGAAAGAAGATGGTATCTTGAGGTTTATTATCCCGAAATGTAACAAATGTCTCCAGGGCAGGAAAGGAAAGGGTTGTATCTTTACTCCTCTCTGATGTCTCTGGGGAGGTAAGACTCCACATCTTTCTGGAGGAATACCCTATCTCTAGATTCCAAGGCTGTTGGCTACTCAAACCTGTGTTTCTCAGAAGGCCTGGACCATGAAGGAATGTGAGAAATCCACGGAGATAGATCCTAAATATTTTCTTCTGGCTTTCCCTTCAAGTTACTAATATCTCTTTACTGTCTGTAATATACTGGCCCACCTATAGTATTATGAATTTTGGTTATTGTATTTTTCATTCCTAGAAGTTCTGTTGGATGGTTTTTCAAATCAGCTAGGTCATTTCCTACAGTTTTCTGTTTCCTAGAGATACTTCCAAGCTTATCTTTTATTTTTGTAAGCATAATAAGCAAAATTGCTTAATACGCATGTCTAACAGTGTTTACATGTTTGTTTCTGCTACTACCAGCTCTTACTTACTACTAGTTCTTACTTCTGGTGCCTTGTTTCCTTGAGCGCTTGACTATTTTACTATTTATGTGCACTACACTTGGAAAAATATTTGTGGGACTTATTTGAGGCTTAGAATGAAGGGTATTTCTTCAGATACACCCTTTCTCCTGCTTTGGAGTTGGGATCTCTTTGGTCTAAAGCCAGAGCTTGACAGTTTTTTTTAATTATCCAGGTGATGAAGATTAGGTTAAAAAGATCCTTGGGCTTGTAGTTTCAGGGTCCTCCTTACCTAATTCTGCAGCAATAAATGTAATAATAAAAGTAATGCTACTTTCCTAGTAAACCCCTGGGGATAGAAGGGGGCTTAATTTTGGTTTATCATTCCCAAAAGATATAAACTTTACACTTCGGGTGAGCCCTGATTTTGACTTCTCTCTTTTCTCTCCATGGCTATCAAAACTGATGCTCAAACTCTTGAGTCAATAGATGTCCTGACTGCAGTGACTGCAGTGCTCTTTTTACCTCTCTGGACCTACCCCTTCATTTATATTTTGGCCTGGTAATTTTTTTTTTTTACCTTCTTGTCAGGGCTTTGACATTTTTAAGAATATTTTCTTATATCCAGCAATAACTCAGACCAGTGGTCAGCCATCTTTTTCTGTAAAGAGCTGGACAGCAAACATTTCAGGCTTTACTGATAAGACACTTTTTATCACAACTATTCAACTATGGTGCAAAAGCAACCACAGAGAATATGTAAACCAACAGACATGGCTGTATTTCAATAAAACTTCACTTACAAAAACCAGCAGTAGACCAGATGTGGCCACTGAGCTGAAACTTACCAACCTCTCATCTAGAGTATATCGCTTACTAATTGTCCCAATAACATCTGTTAAATACTGATTCTTTTACCATTTGTTATGTTTTTTTACATTACATATTAAGTGTTATATTTTAGAGACTAGGCTTTGAGGGGTGTGTGTGTGTGTGTTCTAAGATGGGTACTGTTTAAGTTTGTTTGAAAGGCAATATACCAGAACTGGAACAGTTTTTAAAAAGGGGAATTTAATAAGTTGCAAGTTTACAGTTCTAAGGCCATGAAAAATGTCCAAACTAAGGCAAAGCTATAAAAATGTTCAAATTAAGGCATCCAGGGAAAGATATCTTGGTTCAAGAAGACTGATAATATTCAGGGTTTCTCTCTCAGCTGGAAAGACACATGGCAATGTCTGTCAGCTTTCTTTCCTCATTTCATAAGGCTTCCCAGGGAGCGTTTTCTTTCTGCTCTGAAGTTCTCTGGCTATGTGGGCTCTGTTGGTTCTGGCAGCTCTAAGGATTTTTCTAAAATGGTTCCCTCTTAAAAGGCTCCAATAAGCAGCCCCAAACCTTGAATGGGTGGAGATAACATCTCCATGGAAACCATCTAATCAAAAGTTACTACCTACAATTAGGTAGGGCACATTTCTAGGGAAACAATCAAAAAGATCCTACCCAGCAATATTGAATGAGGATTAAAGGACATAGTTTTTCTGTGGTACACAACAGATTGAAACTGGCACAGGTACCATGCCCTTTAAATTACTGTTCCTTTTAATATGATCATAATATTTCTAATGCTATCCCAAGCCAAATATTATTTAGTATTCTTGTCTCATACTTTTGTCAAAGGAATTTTCAAAGCATTTGAGGAAGCACCAAAATGATTTCCATGGCAGCTGTATCATTTTACATTCCTACCAACAATCTAAGGTTCCTATTTCTCTGAATCCTCACCAATACTTATTAATATTTACATTTTTTATAATAGCTATTTTGGTAGGTGTGAAGTGGTATCTTACTGTGGTTTTGATTTATGTTTCCCTAATGGCACAGCTTTTCATGTGCTTATTAGTTATCTGTATATCTGATTTGGAGAAATTTCTATTCAAGTCTTCTGCTCAATTTTTAATTGGGTTGCTTGTTTTTCTATTACTAAGTAGCCGGAGTCTTTAGATATCCTGGATATTAAATCAAAATACAGTTTCCAAATATTTTCTCTCATTCTCTAATTTGTCTTTTCACTTTCTTGGTAATAAGCTTTGATACATGAAAGTTTTTCATTTCAAAGAAATCCAATTTATCTATTTTTTCTTTTGTTGTTCATGCTTTTAGTGTATAATCTAAGAATCTATTGCCTAATACAAGTTCTGAAAACATTCCCTTATGCTTTCTTCTAAGGGGAAGTTTTTGCTCTTATATGTAGATCCTCTATCCATTTGATCTCAGCACCATTTGTTGAGAAGACAATTTTTTCGCCATTGACAGGACTTGATTCTTTGTGAAAAATCAATTGGTCTCTTGTGGTATTTAATTGTGGTATTTTAATTATATTAAACCTACAAATTAGTTTATGAAGAAATAGAGCTTTTCAACTAAAATTATGAAATGTTTCTCTAGTGAACAACTCTTTATTTAGCCCAGTAATATATAGTCATTTTCTTCATATCAGTCATAGACATCCCTCATTATACTAGTTGCTAGTTGTTTAATATTTCTTCTTACTATTTTTAATTGCATGCCTTTTTAAGAATGTATTTTCTAGTTAGTTATCACTACTACATGAGAATGCTTTTGGCTCTTGGGATTTATATTATCTCTTATTTAACCAGTTTACTGAAGTTTTAATTATCTATTGTTATATTGATTTTCTTTAGATTGTGTTGGTATGTAATCATGTTGTCGACATGCAAGGATATTCTTGTCTTTTCCTTTCTAGTATTTTTTTTTTGAATATTTTTGCATTGGCAAGAATACCCAATATGAGAGTGGAAATAAGAAAAGTTTTCTTTTTGCCCTTATTTTAATTTTCACTCCTAATGTTAAGTATAAGACATTACATTAACTCTTGGTTTTAAGTAAGTCTAATTCTATGTTTTTAGTATGTTTATTAGCAATGGTTTGAGTTCCTTTTTAAAAATTCATTGATAATATACACTATATGATTCTATATATATCAATCAAGAAGTCAAGAACAAGCAAAACTTATTTATGGTGATGTAAATCAGAATAGTGTTTACTCCTAGGGTAGGATATTAGCTGTAAGAGGCAGAAGGGAGTCTTCTGGGGTGATGGGAATGTTCTATATCTTGATTTGTGTTACACAGTTATATACACAAGTAAAAATTTTTGAGATCTATACATTTTAAGATTAGTGCACGCTACTTAATTTATACTGTATACCAATAGAAAGGTATTTTAAAAATGTATTGTTGTGATCATATTAGTTTTTATTAATTAATGTTAAAATGATGTATCATATTAATGGTTTCACTTAATGTTGAACCAGCTTTACATTTCTGGTATAAGCCATAGCTGATCACATTTTAATACTTTTGAGACATACTTTCTGAATTCTTTAATTTTTTGCCCCACTCATTCAATAAATTTCAAATATATGGTATATGAATTATATCTCAACAAACTTATAAAAATCTGGCTATACTAAAAATGATAGATAATAACAAGTGGAAGAGAGGATATGGTGAAATTGGAGCCCATATGCACTGCTCGCAGGGATGTAAGATGGTATAAGTGCTTTGGAAAACTGTCCGGCAGCACCCCAAAAGGCTACACATTAGAAATATCACATGACCCAACAATTCCACTCCCAGGTATATGCCCAAGAGAAATGAAAGCATCTATTCAAACAAACACCTGTACGTGAATGTTCATAGGGGCGGTAGTCACAATAGTCAGAAAGCAGAAACAACCCAAATGGCCACCAACTGACTGATGAATGTATAAAATGTGCTATAAACATACAAAGGAATGCATCTCAGCAAATAAATGAAGTGCTGATATATGTTACAACATGGATGATCCCTGAAAATACCAAGCTAACTGAAACATTCCAGTCACAAAGGAGCACAAATTCTATGATGTCATTTATATGAAACATTGAGAATAGGAAATATTTAAAGACATAAAGTAGATTACTAGTTGTCTAGGGCTGGGGGCAATGTAGAGATTGAGGGGATGATAGCTAAGGGGTATGAAGTTTCTGTTTGGGTTGATGAGAGTATTTTAAAATTGATTGTGGTGATGGTTGCATAATTCTATTATGATTATACACTAAAATTCACTGTACACATTAAAAGTGTGAATTTTATGATATGTGAATTATATCTCAACAAAGCTGACACACAAAAAAATTAAGAAAAATTAAGGACCTCTTCCAACTGCCAAAAAAACAAGTTTCCCATCAGCAGATTTTCACTAAATGAAATGCTAAAGGATGTACTTCAAGAGAACAGAAGTGAACCTAGATGGAAAATCTGAGATGATAGGTGAAACAAAGCACAAGAAAGTAATATACAGTTAAATCTATGCAAACTTATCCAGAATAAAACAAAAACAATAATGTTTGCAGGGTTAAAAAAAAAAGTTAAAATATCCAATAATAGAGGTGATATTCATCAACATGGAGATATAAACAGCTACTGAAAATGTCTCCCCAAAGATTCAGTGAAAAAAAGGACAATTCTCACTTGTTCAGAATTCTAGAGGAAGGTAAAGCTGGAGTCAGATCCCACAAATGCTGAATCAAAGAAAGAGAAAAAATATCAGGTAGGAAACTCTCATCTTGGACCAGCCAGTCCTCTCCCTTCCCCCTCACTCGGTCTCACACAGCTCAGGAAGTACCCAGAGGCAGTAGCCAGCAGCCCTCCCACCTTCCACCTCCCACCGGGCAAGGCAGACTATGAGATCCCTCATAGCAGGGCCCCACCTATATTCAGACACAGAGACCCAAGCCCCCAGGGATCCAGGAACTTAAGCTGCAGGGGAGAGCAGAACACAAAAGGGCAGCATGGAGGAGCTTCCAAAATGATGATCACAGAGGAAAACACTAAATCTTCCCTAAAAGCAGCAAGCAGCCAGGCAGAAACTACCCAAACCAACTATTTGGGGACCTGGGGCAATGGGGGAGGACATGTGAAGGCCCAAGATCAGTGAGCAGTGAGGAGCCTGAGAAAGCATGGACAGTGACTGTTTCTAGCCCTGAGTCTTGGTGCCCAACCCCCACCATGGAGGGAAACAGCAGCTGAAGGCTGAATCCTTGCCTGGAATGGTTGCACATAAGGACAGCTGGGGGAGCCCTCCACCCCAAGTAAAGTGTGGGACACAGCCCTACTTTGAGCAAAGTGAAAGCACAGGAATCTGCAGTTTTGGCTCTGCCCAGCTGGACACAGCCTGGGCTCCAGGGGTAAACAGTATCTGAGGACAAGTACTCACCAAACAGCACCATCTGCTGGTAAGGCTGGAAAATGCAGGGAAAATGCAAGGTTTCTCAGAGCCTCTCCCATCCCTGTCCTAGGCCCATTGGAGCTGATCTACACCCCATGCATGGGTACCTGGCCCTATTTTGTCCAAAAAATAAGGATGAACCAAATGTCAAAGCAGTACCCAAATATAAGCACAGGTAATAACTTAACCCTAGACAAGAGAGAGAAATCGACCTCCAAAAAATAACCATCAAGATAATCAAATGACTAGACATCAGCAAAAAAGTACAAGGCATACTAAAACTTGAAAAGAAGTGGCCCAGTCAGAGAAAAAGAGGAGATACAGAATTTGAAACAACTAATCAAAGATGTGCAAATAAATCTCCTGAATCATTCAAAGAAATGAAGGAAAATGTGAATAAAGAGATAAAGGATATTTACAAGACACTAGAAGAGTACATATAGAAGAATTTAAAAAGAAGACATAGAAAAATAACAGTCATGGAAATAAAAAGACAACGTAAATAAAATTTAAAATATGCTGGAGAACACAACAGCAGATATGAA
Source organism: Tamandua tetradactyla (assembly GCF_023851605.1). Taxonomy (NCBI): domain Eukaryota; kingdom Metazoa; phylum Chordata; class Mammalia; order Pilosa; family Myrmecophagidae; genus Tamandua; species Tamandua tetradactyla. The sequence goes on from NC_135338.1 coordinate 98,583,074, forward strand.
GAGGCAGAAGAATCAGCAAGCTAGAAGACAGATCAACAAAACTTAACTAGACAAAAAGAAAAATAGAAAAAAGGAAAAATTTAAGCAGGGTCTCAGGGAAATAATCAACAACATGTAGCACACAAACATATGTATCATGAATGTCCCAGACAGAGAAGAGAAGGGTAAAGGGCCAGGAAGAATATTCAAAGAAATAATAGCTGAAAATTTTCTAATCCTTATAAAAGACATAAATACGCAAATCCAAGAACCCAACATACTGCAAACAGAGTAAATCTGAACAGGCCCATTCCAAGACACATACTATTCAGACTGTCAATGCCAAAGAAAAGGAGAATAATCTGAAAGCAAGAAGAAAAACACGATTTACTATGCAAGGGAAGCCAAATAAGACTAAGCACTGATTTCTCATTAGACATCATGGAAGCGAGAAGGCAGTGGTATGATATATATTTAAGAAACTGAAAGCAAAACTGCCAGCCAATAATCTCTATCTAATAAGCTATCCTTCAAAAATTAGGGGGAGTTTAAAATATTCACAAATAAACAAAAGCTAAGAGAGTTCGTTAATAAGAAATAAGAAACCAGTCTATAAGAACTAATAAAGAGTTTGTCAGATGAAAAGAAAAAAGAGGAGAGCGAGAACTGTAGGAGGTTTCAGAATTGAAGAGCATTAGTAAAGGAAACTGAAAGGATAAAGAAAGAGAAAAAATAAATCTGACAAATAAAAATCAAAGAATAAGATGGGTTGAATCAAGAACTGCTTTCAGTTACAGCTTTCGATGTTAATGGATTAACCCTTTCTCCAAACATAAAACACAGATGGGCAGAGTGGATAAGACTCTTCTATATGCTGTTTACAAGAGACTCATCTTAGATCCAGATGCAAATAGGCTCAAAGTGAAAGGATGGAAAAAGCTATTCCACACAAGTTATAACCAAAAGAAACCTGGGGTAGCCATACTAATATCTGACAAAATAGACTTTAAATGCAAAAATGTTAAGAGATAAAGAAAGACACTATACAGCAATAAAAAGTGCAATTGAAAAAGAGAAAATAACAATCATAAATACCTACACTCCTAATCAAGTGCCCCAAAGTACATGAGGCAAACACTGGCAAAACCAAAGGGACTACTAGACGACTCTACCATAATAACAAGAGACGTCAACACAGCACTCTCTCCGATAGACAGAACAACTAAACCGAGGATCAATAAAGAAACAGAGAACCTAAATAATATGATAAATGAACTAGTCCTAAGAAACATAAATAGAACACTGCATCCCAGAACAGCAGGATACACATTTTTTTCAAGTGCTCATGGAACACTCTCAAGGCAGACCATATGCTGGGGCACAAAATGTTCTCAATAAATTTTTAAAAACTGAACTTCTACATAGCATTTCTTTGATCATAATGGAATGAAGCTAGAAGGGAGAACCAGAAAATACACAAATATATGAAGGTTAAACAACATGCCCTTAAACAATCAGTGGGTCAAAGAAAAACTTGCAAAAAAATCAGTAAATATCTTGAAGCAAATGGAAACAAGAATAGACATATCAAAACTTATGGATGTAGCAAAGGCAATGCTGCAAGGAAAATTTATAGCCTAAAACATTTACATCAAAAAAGAAGAAGAGCTAAAATTAATGACTTAAACGAACTAATGGAAAAAGAACAGCAAACTAATTCCAAAGCAAGAAAAATGAAAGAAATAACAAGGGTTAAAGCATAAATTAATGAAATGGAGAATAAAAAAACAATAGGTACCAATAAAATCAAAGTTGGTTCTCTGAGAATATCAAGAAAATCTACAAACCCTTAGCCAGAATGATCAAGACAAAAAGAGAGATGCTGCAAATAAATAAAATCAGAAACAACAGGGAAGGGCATTACCGTGGACCCTAAAGAAATAAAAAGATCCTAAGTATTTACTATAAACCACGGCCTGCCAACAAACTAGGCAATTCAGATGAAATGGACAACCCCTACCAACACATGAACAGCATACACCAACTCAAGAAGAAACAGAAGACCTCAACAAACCAATCCTAAGTAAAGAGATTAAATTTGCCATCAAAAACCTACCAACAGGAATTTCCGAGAGGATGGCCAAATAGAGATGCTCGAGATTAGCCCTGATCCATGGAAAAGTTACAGAAGGGACGAGAGGGCGACTGAGGCGGCAATTCGGGAGGGTGCTGACCTGGGAGAGCCTTCTGCACCATGTACGGCAGCCCTGGTTGCAGAGGCCGAGGAACTGAGAGGCAGAAGGCTGGAGCCGGGCACAGAGGCACAGAGCCCACGGGAGTGCACGGACGGGAGCCCAGGACTAGAAAGTAAGCCAGACTGTACTCCTTGCGTGCACTACCCTCACCAGCACACCCCCATGACCGGCGACTCACCCCACACCCCTTACCCGTGCCCATTCCCCATGCTCCAGGTGCCACCACCCCACCAGCACCCAGTGCATGTAGCTGCCCCGCACCCCACGTGCAGCCCAACCCCCCTCTCCTGCACCCCTCCGGAGCACAACCTCCCCCTCTGTTCCCTGCAGGCTGTTGCCAGCACATAAAGGCTGTGGGCACTAATCTCCATAACTAGGCTATCCCTGCCCCTGCCCATACTGTCATAGAGCCTCACTCCACTCCACCTGAGCTCTGCGCAGCCCTTTACGGCACTCCCAGGCCCACACATGTGCACGGGCCCCCAATCACGTCATTCAGCTCTGGGAACCGCACTTCATAGCAGTTCTAGAACCACACACATGCATAGCCCTCAGCCTCATTTCCCAGCTCTGAAAAAGTGCTGACCTGCACATCCGGGTCACATCTGCCCCCAATCCACGAAGGCATAAAGCTGACCTGCTGCCACAGCTCTGTGCATACGCACAAAGGGCACCATGCTTTAGACCAGTGTACTCCAGGGTTATGCTCCCCAGACTGGTGCACCCACACAGCTACATTCTCCTTGGCCGCTGGGTGCCCACATTCACAAGCATCAGCGTAACATTCCCAACCTGTGCCCATACCTGCCCTGAAACAAATCACCACACTGAGTGCTCCACCCCATGCCCTGCTCCCTTGCTGTACAACCGTCCTGCAAATACAAGGCCTTAGACTACTGAAAGGAAACAACCGCCAAAGTAAGTCAATCAAGATATTTACATGCCACGAAGACAGCAGAAGATCACTAAGCATATCACAATGCAGACAGATATAGCCCTGCCTAATGACCAAATTAAAACACCAGAGGAGACACAGATGCTGAAACAACTAATCAAAGATGTTCATACAACTCTACTGAATAAAATAAGTGGGATAGTAAATGACATAAAGGAGACCAAGACAGTAGAACAGCATAAAGAGGAATTTGAAAGAATAAATAGAAAAATAGAAGATATCACAGATTAAAGACTCTGTTGGCCAAATAAAAAACATACTAGAGGGCAGGCCACGGTGGCTGGATGGCAGAGTTCTCACCTGTCATGCCAGAGACCAGGGTTTGATTCCCAGTGCCTGCCCATGCAAAAAAAAAAAAAAAAAAAATACTAGAAGCATACAACACCAGATTTGAAGAGAGAGAAGACCGAATAACTGATATAGAGGACAGGATAATTGACTGTGGAGCCTCAAAACAGCAAATGGCAAAAAACATGGAAAAATTTGAATGGGAACTCAGGGAAATGACAGACAAAACAAAGTGCACAAATATAAGAATCACTGGTGTCCCAGAAGGAGACGAAAGAAGTAAAGGGCTAGGAAGAGTAGTTGAGGATATAATGAGGGAAAACTTCCCAACCCTCATAAAGGACATAAATATACCATCAAAGGAGCCCAACAAATTCCAGAGATACTAAATTCAAATAGGCCTTCCCCAAGGCACATACTAATCAGTCTGTCAAATGTTGAAGAGAAGCACAAAATCCTGAAAGTGGCAAGAGAAAAAACAATCTACTGCATACAAGGGAAAGCAACTAAGACTGAGTCAGACTACTCAACTGGCACCGTGGAGGCAAGAAGGCAGTGGTATGATATACTCAAGACTCTGAAAGAGAAAGACTTCCAGTCAGGAACTCTATACCCAGACAAACCGTCCTTTAAAATTGAGAGAGATGTGACTGTGTGATTGTGAAAACCTTGTGTCTGATGCTCCTTTTATCTACCTTGTCAACAAATGAGTAGAACATATGGAATAAAAATAAATAATAGGGGGAACAAATGCTAAAATAAATTTAGTTTGAAATGCTAGTGATCAATGAAAGTGAGGGGTAAGGAGTATGGTAGGTATAATCTTTTTTTTTTCTTTTCTGTTTTCGTTTTATTTCTTTTTCTATTGCCTTTTTATTTCTTTTTCTGAATTGATGCAAATGTTCTAAGAAATGATGAATATGCAACTAAGTGATGATATTGTGAATTACTGATTATATATGTTAATGTTTTATTTGGTTTGTGAATTTTTTTAATTAATATATAAATTAAAAAAAAAAAAAAAGTCCCATGTTGGGCTTTGACCCAATTCAGGGATTGACCTCAACAAAAATTGTTACTTAAAAAAAATTGAGGGAGAGATTAAAGTTTTCACAGACAAAGAAGTCCTGAAAGAATCTGTCAACAAGAGACTGGCCCTACAAGAAATACTAAAAGTAGTTCCACCAGCTGAAATAAAAAGACAGGAGAGGGAGGTCTGGAGGAGGGCACAGAACTGAAGAGTACCACTAAGGGTAATTTAAAGAATACAAAGAGAAAGAGGGAAAAGAATATATAGATTTGATAAATAAAATAAAAAACATAAGATGGTAGAATCAAGAAAAGCACTTTCAGTAAAACTTTGAATGTTAACGTACTAAATTTGCAATTAAAAGATAGAGATTGGCAGAATGGATTAAGAAACATAATCCAGCTATGTGCTGCTTGCAAAAGACTCATCTTAGACACAAAGATACAAACAGATTGAAAGCGAAAGGATGGAAAAAGATTTCCACACAAGATGTAACCAAAAGAAAGCAGAAATAGATATACTAATATCGGACAAAATAGACTCAAATGTGAAAACATCATAAGAGACACAGAAGGACACTATATACTAATTAAAGGGTCAATTCACAAAGAAGATATAACAATCATAAATGCTTATGCTCCCAATCAAGGTGCTCCAAAGTACATGAGACACATACTGGCACAACTGAAGGGAGTGATAGATGTTTCAACAATAATAGTAGGAGACTTCAATACACCACTCTCCTCTATAGGTAGAACAACCAGACAGAAGATAAACAAGGAAACAGAGAAGTTAAATAACTTAATAAATGAATTAGACCTAACAGACATATGTAGCTCATTGCACCCTAAAACACAAGGTTATACATTCTTCTCTAGTGCTCATAGAACAGTCTCCAAGATAGATCATATGCTGGGGCACAAAACAGATATTCATAAATTTAAAAACACTGAAATTATACAAAGGACTTTCTCTGATCACAATGGGATGAACCTGGATCTCAATAACCACCCAAGAATGAGAACACTCACAAAAATACAGAGGTTAAGTAACACACTCTTAAACAACCAGCGGGTCAAAGAAGAAATAACTAGAGAAATCAGTAGCTATCTGGAGATGAATGAAAATGAAAATACAACTTATCAGAATGTACGGGATGCAGCAAAGGCTGTGATGAGAGGGAAATTTATTGCCCTAAATGCCTATATTGAAAAACAAGAAAGAGCAAAAATTGAGGACTTAACAGCACACCTGTAGGAACTGGAGAAAGAACAGCAAACAAACCCTACAGCAAATAGGAGAAGAGAACTAACAAAGATTAAAGCAGAGATAAATGTAGGGGAGAACAAAAGAACAATAGAAAGAACCACTAAAACCAAAAGTTGGTTCTTTGAGAAAACCAATAAAATTGATGGGCCACTAGCAAGACTGAAAAAGAAAAGAGAGAGGATGCAAATAAAATCACAAATGAGAAGGGATTCATTACCACTCCGTTAAGAAATAAAAGGAATCATAAGAGGATAGGATGAACAACAATATGTCAACAAACTAGACAACTTAGATGAAATGGACAAATTCCTGGAGACACACAAACAAGCTACACTGATTCAGGAAGAAATAGAAGATCTCAACAAATCAATCACAAGTAAAGAGATTCAATCAGTCATCAAAAATCTTCCTACAAAGAAAAGCCCGGGGCCGGATGGCTTCACAGGGGAATTTTATCGAACATTCCAGAAAGAACTAACACCACTCCTGCTCAAACTTTCCAAAAAAATTGAGGAAAAAGGAATTCTACCTAACTCATTTTATGAAGCTAACATCATGTTAATATCAAAACCAGGTAAGGAAGGAAAACTACAGGCCAATCTCCCTAATGAACATAGATGCAAAAATTCTCAATAAAATATTAGCAAATCAAATCCAACAGCACATTAAAAAGAGTATACACCATGACCAAGTGGGGTTTATACCAGGAATGCAAGGATGGTTCAAAACAAGAAAATCAATTAATGCAATACAGCACATTAACAAATTGAAAGGGAACAATCACATGATCAACTCGACTGATGTTGAAAAAGCATTCGACAAAATTCAGCATCCTCTTCTGATAAAAGCACTCCAAAAGACAGGAATCAAAGGTAACAACCTCAGTATGATAAAGGGAATATATGAAAACCCATAACCACCATCAATGGAGAGAGACTGAAAGCTTTCCCCCTAAGATCAGGTACAAGACCAGGATGCCCACTGTCACCACTATTATTCAACATTGTGCTAGAAGTTCTAGCTAGAGCAATCAGGCAGGACAAAGAAAAAAAAGGCATCCACATTGGAAAGGAAGAAGTAAAACTCTCATTATTTGCAGATGATATGATACTATCCTTGGAAGATCCTGAGAAATATGCAGCAATGTTATTTGAGCTAATAAACAAATTCAGCAAGATGGATGGATATAAAATTAATGTGCAAAAATCAGTAACATTTCTAGCAATGAGCTAGATGAGGAGTCAGTTAAGGAAAAAATTCCACTCAAAATAACAACTAAAAGAATCAAATACTTAGGAATGAACTTAACTAGGGACATAAAGGACTTGTACACAGAAAACTATATAACATTGCTAAAAGAAATCAAAGCGATCTAAATAAGCGGAAAGACATTTCCTGCTCATGGATAGGAAGGCTAAATATAGTTAAGATGTCAATTCTCCCCAAGTTGATTTACAGATTCAACGCAGTACCAATAAAAATTTCAACAACCTACTTTGAAGATTTGGAAACGCTAACTACCAAATTCATTTGGAAGGGAAATTTTGAGACCCTGAATAGCCAAAAGCATCCTAAAAAAGAAGAACGAAATGGGAGGATTAATACTTCCTGACTTTAAAACCTATTGTAAAGCCTCAGTGGTCAAAACAGCATGGTACTGGCACAAAGACAGAAGCACTGACCAATGGAATCGAATCGAGAGTGCAGAAATAGACCACTAAATCTATGGTCAACTGATTTTTGACAAATCCCCTGAACTGGGACAAAATAGTCTTTTCAATAATTGGGCATGGAAGAACTGGATATCAATAGTCAATAGTCAAGAGAATGAAAGAGGACCCCTATCTTACACCCTACACAAAAACAACTCAAAATGGATCAAACACCTAAATAAAAGAACTAGCACCATAAAGCTTCAAGAAAAAAATGTAGGGAAACATCTTCAAGATCTAGTAATAACAGGTAGCTTACTAAACTTTACACCCAAAGAACAAGCAACAAAAGAAAAAAATAGATAAATGGGAAATCCTCAAAATCAAATGCTTCTGCACCTCAAAAGACTTTTTCAAAAAAGGTGAAGAGGCAGCCAATTCAATGGGAGAAAATATTTAGAAATCACATATCAGACAAAGGGTTGATTTCCTGCATATAAAAACAAATCATACAACTCAACAACAAAAGAACAAACAACCCAATTATAAAATGGGCTAAAGATATGAATAGGCATTTTTCTGAAGAGCAAACACAGATGGCTCAAAAGCACATGAAGAGATGCAGATCAAGACAACAATGAGATACCACCTCACACCTATAAGAATGGTTGCTATTAAACAAACAGGAAACTATAAATGTTGGAGAGGATGTGGAGAAACTGGGGCACTTATCCACTGCTGGTGCGAATGTATAATGGTACAGCCACTATGGAAGACAGTTTGGCTGCTCCTTAGGAAACTAAATATCGAGTTGCCCTATGACCTGGCAATAGCACTATTTGGTATATACCCAGAAGAGCTGAAAGCAATGACATAAACAGACATTTGAACACCGATGTTCACAGCAGCATTATTCATAATCACCAAAGGTGGAAACAAACCAAATGTCCATCAACAGACAAGTGGATTAACAAACGTGGTATATACATACAATGGAATATTATGTAGCAGTTTAAGATGAAAAGACGTCCTGAAGCACATGACAAGATGGATGAGCCTTGAGGACAGAATGCTGAGCAAAATTAGCCAGACACATAAGGATAGATACTGCATGATTCCACTTGTATGACTACCATAAAGGTATAATCAGAGGTTTATAATACAGAAAATAGAGGACTTAGAGATACCTAGAATCTAGAGACGGGTGAATCGTTAGCTAATGAGGTTGAACTCCAATGTAAGGAATAGTTAGGTGATCCTAACTATTAGATCCTCTAGTGGGTCTATACGTAATATTACCATATTGAAGATGAAAAAGATTGAAACAGGTTGTACAGAACTACGTTCTAGATTCACATTAGAAATATGAATTAGTTCTCATAAGAATTACTTCAAAGATATGATTCTTGTATAAAGAGTGTTTAAGTCTAGGGTAAAGTGAGAAAACTGCTATTGCATGCTATGAGTTATGCGCAAAAGGAAACCATCAGCAGTACCACAGCAACAGCAGAAGTAAATGATGGGGGGAGGGACAAGAGTTAAGAGGAGGTTTAGATTTCCTATGTGGCAAGGGTGTGTTTACTGGTTTTCTTTCTCTTGGGAACAATGAAATTATCTAAAATGGAGAATGTTGATGGACTGCGGAGTTTGGGCCTTCTACATAAAGCCCAATGAATGCAGGTGGCTGAAGGATGCACTGACGGAGAGGTAGATTGGAGAACGATGGTGTATAGTTATGAACAAAGGTTGTGCTGCTACAAAAGGAACAAAGTCCCGAGGCATGCAACAATGTGAATGAACACGTGGGACATTTGGTGAGACGAAATAAGCCAGAAACAAAAGAACAACAAAGGTATGGTCACCTTTAGAAAATGATTATAAGAAAACAGGAGCCTAGATGGTAAACTTTTAGAGCAGACACGTGAAGTCTGGAGTGGTGATTATTATTTCTGGATTTTGAGAGGCTGTTTTACATATATAACCTGATATTTAGAGATAAGAACGAAGTCAAACAGGTTGGGGTAAAAGTAATTCAGAACATATGGATAAGGAAGACAGTGTCTATATTTTAGAACCACACATACTCTTTGAGACCAATGGAAGAAAGGTTTATTTGGTCTGGAACTGAAATTCTCTGTAGTGCATAATCTAATTCAACGTCTGTATAGCTCATTTGAACAACTGAAATACAGGGAGCACAGAATAAGAAAGAGGTCCTTTAATCCTACATAGATTACTATAATGCCTAGAAACATCCTAGAGTATATTAAGCAGATAATCAAAAAGTATTGGCAAAGTCCCCTGAGGGAGGGGAGAAAGAATATGGAACTACTAAACCTTACCATCCGGGAATCCCCTGATACTGTGCCAAACTTTAGGGATACCCAAATCAATAGGCCATGCCCTCAATCATGAGGCTTACTCTTGTAAAGCTTATGTAGGTAGCACAAAAGTTTAGACTACCTATAGGCATGCCTAAGAGTTACTTCTGGAGGACCTCTGTTATTGCTCAGATGTGGCCTCAGTCTCTCTAAGTCCAACTCTGCAAGTAAAATCATTGCCCTCCCCCCTATGTGGGACAAGACATCCAGGGGTGAAAGTCTCCCCGGCGAATTGGGAGATGACTCCCAGGGATGAATCCAGACCTCATAACAATTACATCTCGACCAAAAGGGGGAAAATAAGTGTAATTAACAAAGTATCAGTGGCAGAGACTTCAAATAGAGTCAAGAGGCTACTCTGGAGGTTGCTCTTACAGAAGCTTCAGGTAGACCTTGCTACCTATCATAACATGCCAACCCCCAACCAGGACCATTCCAGCCAATCCTAAAGAACACCTAGGGCAATATATAAGATTCCACAATGGTTTCATGCACTAGAGTAACTTTGTAGAAACCTACAACCTCCAGATGGGTCCCTGATCCAGATAAGTCCTGAAACCTAGCCCAGCCTCTCCAGAATATCAGAAAGTTCCATATCCCTACCCCATATTAGTGATAGATCCTTCCAAAATCAAAAATTTAGAATTGCCATAGCCCAAACAACCCTAAAAAGAGGTATGGAAAGATCAGAGGTGATGGTGGAGTTACATACAGAAGATAGGACTTAACAAATGAATATGAGTGCTGAATCATTAAACCGATATCTCTTTTAGTCTCCAGTAATTTAGAGCAGCTAGAAGTAACAACCTAAAGTTGTGAAACTGTAACCCATGTCAAACTCTGAAATATGTTCTACAACTAATTGTGGTGCTGTGCTTTGAAATTTATAGCTTTTTTTGTACATATATTATTTTTCACAGAAGAAGAAGGGAAAAAAAGTCAATTGTGATGATAAAAAAAATTTAAGCCCTCTAGTCTCCTATATTCTGGAGAAGTTAGAGGAAAAATATGAGAGGATTGTATGGTAGCCCATGACAAACTCTGGGATCTGTCCTGTAACCACTTGCTGAAGAGTGCTTTGAAATCTATTGCTTTTTTATTTTTTGCTTTGGATATACGTTATAATATACAATTAAAAAAAGTAAAAAACAAAACAAAACGTATAAAAAGACCTGGCCCTAATAAGGTTGGCAAATGAGACTCTTTAGGACTCTACCCCACGTAAGCTTTGAATAACCAGAAAGAATTGCCAGAAACATCTTTCTTAAAGCTACAGAAAACAGTGAAACGACTACAGTGGCACAGCAAGCACCAAATCAAGAAAGCTATGTAAGAGCAGTAGGGTCTGCCGCCTCCTGGCTGGCCCCTGAGCCCGACTGGCTCACTGTGGAGCTGACCCAGGCTCCAGTGAGGATCCTGATCTTGGGTCAGGAGGGAGAAGAGTAACTAACCCTTGCACACATACTTGGAGCATTTATGTCTGGCTCAATCTGTCTGGTGGTAGCCAGAAGATCTCGCCATCCAGAACTTTCCCTGTGTGTAGAAGGCAGGTGTTCTAGTTTCCTAGCTGCTGCAATGTAAAATACCAGAAATGGAACGGCTTAAAAAAGGGGAATTTAATAGGTTGCTACTTTACAGTTCTAAGGTTGAGAAAATGTCCCAGTTAAAGCAAATCTATAGAAATGTCCAATCTAAGGCACCCAGGGAAAGATATCTTGATTCAAGAAGGCCAATGAAGTTCAGGGTTTCTCTCTCAAGTGGAAGGGCACGTGGCAAACATGGCGTCATCTGCTAGCTTCTTCTCCTGGCTTCCTGTTTCATGAAGCTCCCTGGGAGGTATTTTCCTTCTTCATCTCTAAAGGTCACTAGCTGGTGGACTCTGCTTCTCGTGGCTATTATCGCTCTGCTTTGCTGTCTCTGAATATCCTTCATTCTCCAAAATGTTTCCTCTTTTATAGGACTCCAGAAACTTCTCAAGATGAGACATGTCGTCATCTAATCCAGCTTAACAACCACTCTTGATTAAATCACACCCCCAAGGAGATGATCTGATTAGTTTCAAACATACAGTATTGAATAGGGACTATTCTGCCTTAATGAAATGGGATTTAGATTAAAACATGGCTTTTCTAGGGGATATACATCCTTTTAAACCAGTACAGCAGGTCACAGAGCTCTCCTACAGAACACTGTGGGAGGCCAGTCAAGTAACCCCTTGCTGCATGGGGCAAGGGATTACTGGATGTGGGGCACACAGTGCAGTTCCCAGGAAACTATTTCCTAGGGAAGAGGGGACAATCATAACCAGGTAGTGAGGGAATTCCTAGGGCCACATGCACATGCCCAAGACAAGAGGTGTGAGCAGAAAGGAAGCCCCTGGCCAGGAGTTATGCTCTAAACTCACTGTATAGATAAACCCTTAAGGAAAGCACTACTTGTGCAAGTCAATTTGTAAAAATGGAAAGATGGTTTCTTTTTTTCCTTCCTTTTTTTTTTCTTTGCTATCTCCTGACATTCAAGGAAAGCTCTGCCATAACATTAACTGGATACAAGCTTAAGGAACAGATGCCTCAGAATCTGAATTCTGGCAATAAATATATCAAAATGTCTAGATATCAGCAAAAGATTATAAAACAAAGAAACAGGAAGCAGCAGCCTAGGTAAAGGAGAAGACCAAAGTGCTAGAAACCATCAGTCAGGAGAACCAGAACTGGAATATACCAGACAAAGATTTATTTAAAAGGTCTTAAAAATGCTCAAAGAGCTAAAAGAAAACATGAAAAAGGAACTAAAGGAAATCAGGACAATAAAAGACAAATGACAAACCCAAATAGAATATCAATAGAGAGATGGGAATTATGAAAAGGAGCCAAAATTTATTTTACTGAAGACCACAGTAAAAGAAATGAAAAAGTCCCTATAAGGCTTCAACAGCAGATTGGAGCTGGAAGCACAATGAACTTGAAGATAACACAACTGAATTCACTCGGTCTGAGGAGCAGAAAGAAAAACTAAGAAAAGTGAGCAGAGCCTGAGGAATCTGTGGGACACCATCAAGCAAATCGATATATGCATCGTGGGAATCCCAGAAGGTGATGAAAGAGAGAAAGGGATAGAGAGACTATTCAAAGAAATAATGGCTGAAAATTTCCCCAAGTTTAGTGAAATACACGGACACACACATCCAAGACACTCAATAAACACATATAGGCCTAGAATACAGCATATTATAATCAAACAATTGAATACAAAAATAAAGAGAGAATTCTGAAAGCTGCAAGAGAAAAGCAACATATCACATACAAAGGAGTCTCAATAAAATTCACTGCCAATTTCTCATCAGAAACTATGGAAGCAAGAAAGCATGGGATGATACACTTAAAGAGCTGAAAACAAAAATTGCTAAACCAAGAATTCTATACTTGGCAAAACTGTCTTTCAGAAATGAGAGAGAGATTACGATATTCCCAGATAACAAAAGCTGAAGGAGTTCTTCACCACGAGACCAATCCTACAAATACTAAAGAGAGTTCTTCAGGCTGATAATGGATAACAGAAAACAGACTGAAGCTGCATGAAAAAAAAAAGATTTCCAGTGAGGGTGATATGGGTAAACATAAATGCCAGTACCACTGCATTTTTGGATTGTAACTCCACTTTTACCTCCTACAGGATCTAAAATCAGCAGTTTTATACTCATAATGTATAAACATATAATTTAGGACAAGAACTACATAAAGGCCAGAAGGGTATAGGAACATAGTTTGTGTATACTATTGAAGTTAAGTCAATATCAAAGTAAACAAGGTTGTTATAGATTGAGAATGTTAAATTTAAGCCCCATGGTAACCACAAAGAAAGTATGTGAGAATACGCAAAGTTCAGGGAGTTAATATATAACAGGAAGATGGGAAAGTTTTAGTAACGGAGGTGGCGAGGGTTATTCAGTTTTGTGAATGTGATTAACCCAACTAAATGGTATGCTTGGAAGTGGCTGAGATGGGAAAGTTCATATTATATATATGTTCCAACAATTAAAAAAAAAAGAAAAGGCAATTAAACAGACAATGACCATTAAATACAACAATGGGATCTAGCAGGAGTGGAGAAAAAGCTCAAAGGGACATTACTGGGACATATGAAAATATTGGAATATAGACTGTAAACTTTATATCAATGTCAAATTTCTTGAACTGGGTAACTGCACTTAAGGCAGTTAAAGAGTGAATGTGCTTGCTCTTGGAAATGCACCAGGCGATAATAAGTGTTCAAGGAGCGTGATGTATACAGTCTACACCAAAGTGCTCAAAAAACGGACAGACAGAAGACAGATTGATAGAATGATACAACAAATGTGGCAAACTGTTTTGAAATTGGTGGTTCTGGGTATTTGGGGGTAGGTGGGTAGAGGAACGTTGGAGTTCTCTACATGGGGGCTGTATTACTTTGGTAACTGTCCTGTAAATTTCAAGGTATTTCCTTAAAGTAGTAAAAAGTTAAAAAAAAAAAAATCCAAAACACTACATAAAGAACACACAAATTGCCACGGACAATGATCAGGTAATAGAAACACACAATTCACCAGGATATATCAACACAAAATAAACTTATGGAAAAAAAAGTTTTCTAATAATTAATAGCAGGGAGCACCATTTTATATTTACCAAATCGAGGAGAATGGAATATTGTGATAAGGTATAAAATAAATGATAACCATAAAGATTGCATAGCTACATGGAATAACAGTGAAAATAAACAATACACTAAATTATGAGTACATTATGGTTATAGCTACCTAAGAATTGACCATAGCTAAAATTTAGAAAGGACTCATGAAAAATTAAAACAGTCAAAGTGATGAAAGATAAGATTATGGGTGCACTACCTGTTTGACACTGAGAATATACTTCAATAAGATATAAGACTTTTAAATTAGTCAACAGTTTCTTGCCGTTCTAGGGAGGAAAGTCCGTATTTCATAACTCCATTCAAGAACTACCATTATTTGACTTCAACGTGTATTTTTCATTCAGCTATTATTTACCTAGTCACTACTCTGTACCAGACATCATGCTAGGCACTGCAGAATGAGATGAGTAAGACATAATCTCTGCCCTCGAGGAGCTTCTAGGCTAGTGGGAAACAGATATGTAAACAAATAAATATGGTGCAGCGGATGGATATGTTCTATCAATAAAAGCTTTTCCCAGAAGGAGGAAAATCACAAAGAAGCATCCCAAAGAAAACAGAATTGGATCTTGAAGGATAAGTGGCACCTTCCCGGCAGGTTTGAAGTTGTGAAGAAGGGTGGTCTAGGCACTACTTATGCAAAGGTGGACGTAAAATGAGTAGGCGGTGAGGGGGGCAGACTGCTCAAAGATAGCGGAAACTCACCAGCAGCTTTTGACATTAAGTTCCTGAGAATATTCTGCAACCACCTTGGACCTCTTCGTTCTTTTCTTCCTCCCCTTTAAAAAAAAAAACACATATATATTTTTTCTCCGCACTCCCCCCCCCATAAATAATAGTGACTATCCTAAAGTGGATGTGCATAATTTCCCTGTGCATTGTTCTTTTACCACACATCTATACTAAGACTCTGCCTAATTTGTTAACACTCGGCTTCCTCATCAGTAAAATGAAGGTAATAGTTACCTGTCTGGGTTACTGTAAATTAGAAATTATGTGCATAAGATGCCAATCAGGATGAGTAGCACTAAAATGGACTCAGGACCTAGAAACGTCATTTCATCCTGGTAGACTATAAGCTACATTCTGAGGGCATAGCAGCTTAGCTAAAAAAAAAAACCTGCTGGTTCAATTTGATTCAATTTACTACTCCCCACACAGAGTACTTCCCCAGTTCCCGATCTCTTCGCAAATCTCTCCAACTACTGCCCCTTGATCTTAACAGGGGCACCAGGAGCTGTCAGGTGCCTGCTCCATCCAACCACGAGGTGACCAAGGTCCTGTGTGGCCTAAGGGCAGGTGAGGGGTACGGGAGAAAGCCTGATGTTGTGAAGATGCTTCAGAGTCAGACGGACCTTACTTTAAGTCCTTCCTCTACCACTTCATGGCCAAGTGCCGTTCAGCAACGACACAACCTCTTTGTGCTTCAGATTCTCCAAGTCTGAAATGGGGACGACGCTACTACTTCTCTGGGTAATGATGATAATAGAACCTACTGGGTACCAGGTGCATTTTGAGGCATTTATTGCATATATTAACCCGTTAATATTAGCAAAACTCCAGGATACAGCTGAGAGAATTTCCCCCACATGACAGAATGAAACTGAGGCACAAAGAGTCGAAAGTAGCGTGTGGATGGCCAAAGCGCCGGGGCTGGAAACCCGAGTGTGCTAACCAACCACTTTGCTGGACAATCGGAAGGCCACACTGGTCAGATAATGGGTGCAAAGCACATGGCGACCGACAACACAAGGCCGGCTCGGGACTCAGGAGAGCGAACTAAAGGGCCTCCAGAGTGACCGGGGTCGTGACGGAAGCCCCGGCCGCGGCCACCCGGGACCGCGCTGCGCCCCGCGCCCCGCTCGGGCCTGGAGCACACAGCGGCTGCAGCCCGCAGACCTCCCGCGCCCCGGCGCCCTGGGATGGCTCGGCCCTGTCTCCCCACCCGGATGCGCGTCTCCGCCCTCCCCAGGCCGGGTCGGGGGTCGGGGAGCCGGTGGGTCGCGCCGGACGCGGGCCGTGGAACCAACCTCTCCCGCGAGGTCGCAGTGGGCCCAACCGGATCCAAACTCCGCGCGCCAAAACTACGGCCGCCGAGCGGCGCGCCAGCGCGCCTTCGCGTCGGATAGCGGCCGACTCCGATTTGCTGCGCGCTGAGGCAGCTGACCAATAGCGGATTCTCTTGGCATCTCGCCCCGCCCACCGAACTGCTGGGGCGGGCCTGCCGCCCGGTGGGGGGCGGGACACGTAGTCCCTAAACCCAATCAGGACCTGGAGGGTGAGGTCACGTGGCCGTGGGCGGCTGCCGGCGCAACTCGGATTTCCGCTTGAGTCGGGGTCCGCGCTGCGCGGTTGCAGTCTCCGTTGAGGCTGCAGGTGGAACCCGGACGCGGACCCCGGGCTGCGGCGGAATGAAAACCCTGAAGTTTGAGGGGAGCCTGCGACGTTCCGGCTTCCGCAGGCCAAGCTCCGTGCCCCGGGCCTTTGGCTGTGACCCTGGGTTCCAGCCGCGCGGGCATGTGGGCCCTGTCAGGCCAGACCTTGCACGGAAACGTGGGGTTTCTTCTGCTTTTGGTGAAATCTGCCTCTTTATTAAAAAGCTGCGAAAACAAAAGACTGCGGCCAAATGAAAGATTACTCCTCAGGCCACCCCTTTCTATAGGAAAAGTTAGGCAGATGTTTCCGGTAAAATGGCCAGGGAGGAGGCAGGGTCGAGCCAGCAGAAGGCCCGGGGAGCCTCCGGAAAGCAGAACGCACCCGACGCGAGGGGCAGCCATCCCGGGGGCGGGGTCAGCGCGCAGGGACCGCGGGTGGAAGAAACTCTACCAAGGCACCCCGAGCACCCCAGCTGACAGCAGCACTGCAGTGTTCTCCCATCAGCTGTAGCCAGGATGCACACTGCCTTAGCTCTTCCCCCTCCCCGACGCCCGCTGGGCCCGGGAGAACGGCCTCGCGGAGCCCGTGCTCACCGTGCACCCCTCAGTGCTGGTGGGCGAGGCGGCGGCACCTGGGAGGGACGCGCGGACTGACCTGGAGGGTAGGTGGGGCTTTCCAGACCTGAGACCTGAGAGGGGAACCACAGGTAGGATCCAGGGGCAAAGGCCAGGAAACTGGGAAGACTGTGTGAGGCCCCTTTGAGCAAATGTATGGAAAATGAGGAGTAAAGACTGATAACATATGAGGGGAAACGGGGGCCAGATGAGTTTGAATGTCACCCTCAAGGTCATTAAGAGCTGGTGGAAGACTTGGTGGGCAGACGGGATTGTTCACTATTAATTACTCAGTGACAAACACACACATATGACAGTTTTAAAATCTACCTCTCGTGATGTGCTTTGAAATTTATGACTTTTCTGTATATGTTATTCTTCACAATAAAAAATAAATTAATTTTAAAAAATCCACCCAGATCAACATATGTATAACATTTCTAGCACCCAGTAAGATTCCCTTTGAAGCTTCTCAGCATATGCGGCAGAGGTAGCCTGGTATCATAGAGCATATACTCTTTTATGTTTGGCTGCTTTCACTGAACGTAGTATCTGGGAGATGTGTCTATATTGTGTGTATCAGAAGTCCACTCTCTTTTATTACTGTGAAAGACTGAAATGGTCTGAAAGATTCCTGGCTGGCCTTCGTGAGAAAAAGGTGTAGCCTGGCATAGCCTCTGGATTATCAGATTCTGCGCAGTGCTACACCTTTGTCTTTGAGCTATAGTACAGCTCTGCAAATTTTAGAACCATTTGTAGAAATACAAACTGTATCCAGTGAAATACAATTGATTATTGTCCTGTGAATCTGACAGGACAAATTCTGTCCTATGAATTTGCCAGTATTTGCGTGTATTTGTAGTCATTATCCCTCATTTGACTGTATATAGTTGCCACTTTGAATTTTTCTTTGAACCTGTTGTGATATCTTTCTGGATTTCTCATGAATTAATGAGGTAAATAAAATCATCGGCATGTTTGAGAGCCATGATAATCTTTTTTTTTAAATGTCCTTTAATAGCACTTTGCTGTTTTGTCCACCTCCTTTTCACACCGTTGGTGACCAAGAGAGTCCTGCCCTGGGACACTCTTGATACCCTGGGAATGGCCATCACCTAACACAGGACAGATGTGAGTGACAATAACCTATTGGTCATATATCCTCACAGTCCTGGGGAGGAGGACCTCACATGCCATGCAATGCTACCACCCCAGGGTTGCACTCAGGACCTTTGTGATCAAGCAGGAGCTTTGGGAGGCAGGCATTGTGAGGTGACTCCTGCTTTGTGTAGGAGGATGTGATAGGCTTGTTTGAATACTTTTGTGGGCTGGCAGAGTAGTGAAACCCATTAGGTAGAGGGCCTTGTAGAGTGCAGTTGGTCCAACTGATAAGGGAAGCCTTTTCTGCTGATTGGGGGGCATATATGGTAAGTACAGGGAACTCACAAGTATTTGGGGCCCTGTGAGGTTCAAAGATGTCAAATCAGCACATGAAACTTCAGGTTTTACAATATATATGCAACTGTATGAATATGCCACCATTTGTCCATTAATCTCTTGATGACCATTTGAGTTGTTTCCGTTTGACTATTACAAATAAAGATGCTATGACATTTTGTATAAACCTTTTGTGAACATACATAATAATGTTCCCCAGGGTAAATCCCTAGGAATTTGCTTTAACTTTAGTAGAAACTGGGATGTTTCCAAAATGGTTGTACCATTGTACAGTCATAATAATACATGTGTCGCATATGCTCTGCATTCTTGTCAACACTTAGTATTGTCAGTCTTTTTAATTTTAGCCATTCTGGAGGGTGTGTGTTGTTACCTCTTTGTGGCTTTAATTTACATTTTTTAGAAGGTTTTTAGAAGGGAAAGATTTGAACATCTTAGAAAACTCTTTCTGGCTGTTATGTGGAAAATGCAAGCAGGAGGGGAGACTGGAGACAAATTGGAAGCCTGATGCAATGATCTAAGCCTGCTTCTTGAAAAAAAATGTTTTTTATTGTGAAATATAACATATATAGAAAAAAAAGCAATAATTTTCAAAGTATATTTTAACAAGTAGTTACAGAACAGATTTCAAAGTTTGGTATGGGTTGTCATTCTGCATTGTGTTGGTTTGAAATGATGTATGTACCCTAGAAAACCCTTGTTTTAATCCTAATCCCATTTTGTAAAGGCAGCCATTTCTTCTAATCCCTATTCAGTACTGTATGTTTGAAATTGTAATTAGATCATCCCCCTGGAGATGTGATTTAATCAAGAATGGTTATTAAACTGGGTACATGGAGGCATGTCTCCACCCATTTGGGTGGGTCTTGATTAGTTTACTGGAATCCTATAAAAGAGGAAACATTTTGGAAAATGAGAGCGATTCAGAGAGAGCAGAACAGAACGACATAGCCACGAGAAGCAGAGTCCACCAGCCAGTGACCTCTGGAGACGAGGAAGGAAGATGCCTCCTGGGGAGCTTCATGAAACAGAAGGCCAGGAGAAGCTAACAGATAATACAGTGTCCACCGTGTGCCCTTCCAGATGAGAGAGGAACCCTGACCATGTTCACCATGTTCCTTTCCAGATGCGAGAGAAACTCTGAATTTGTTCACCATGTACCCTTCCACTTGAGAGAGAAACCTTGAACTTTATTGGCCTTATTGAACCAAGATGCCTTAGATTGGACATTTCTATAGACTTGTTTTAATTGGGACATTTTCTCGGCCTTAGAACTGTAAACTAGCAAGTTATTAAATTCCTCTTTTTAAAAGCCATTCTGTTTCTGGTATATTGCATTCTGCCAGCTAGCAAACTAGAACACGCATTTTCAGGTTTTTCTGTCTAGCTGCTCCAAAACACTGGAAGCTAAAAGAAATATAATATAGTGATTCAACAGTCATACTTGTTTGTTAAATCCTATCTTCTCTGTTATAATTCCTCCTTCTCCTTTGATCCTTCTCCCACTCTATAGGGCTCTTTAGGCTGTGCCTATTCTAGCTTTTTCATGTTGAAAAGGTGTGTCAACACAATGGGATAGAGTATGGAATAAGTTGATGTTCTTGGAGAGGCTGGCCCCTCTAGGGTTCAGAACTTATCTGGCCTAGGAACTTTCTGGAAGTTACAGGTTTCAGGGAAGTAAACTCATTACATGAAACTTTTGTAGGTCTCAGAACCCTAGGGTCAACAGGAATGATGTTAGTTGGGGGTTGGCAAACATGGCGATTAGCTGTATCTAGCTGAAGCTTATAAAACAGTGGCCTCCAGAATAGCCTCTCAACTCTATTTGAACTCTCTTAGCCACTCATATCTTATTTTGTTATATTTCTTTCCCCCTTTTAGTCCAGAAGGCATTGTTGATCCCATGGTGCCAGGGCCAGGCTCATCCCCGGGAGTCATTGTCCCCCATTCTCAGGGAGACTTCAACTGCTGGATGTCATGTCCTGTGTAATGGGGAGGGTAATAATTTTCCTTGAAGAGTTGGGCTTAGAGAGGGAGAGGCCACATATGAACAACCAAAGAGGTTTCCAGGAAGCAACTCTTAGCCACAATTACAGGTAAGATTAGCTCCTCCACTACAGAAATAATGTCATAAGGGCAAGCCTCAAAATCAAGGCATGGCATAATTTCTTGCAAGTCCCTAATACTTCGAGAGTACCAGGGGTTTCCCAAATGGAAAGATTTAATATTTCCATATTTTTTATCCAGTCCCTCAAGGGACTCTACCAATGCTTTTTAATTATCAGCCCACCCTACTCTGGGATATCTCCAGGTATTATATTAGTCTGCTTCTTTTGACACCACTCTTTAGCCCTCTTCTCTCCATCCCTCCTTAAAGGGCAGGGCAGTTCATTGCTTTGGCTGTGGTGTCAGATGGATCCGGCTGAATTCCAGCTCCACTATTCATTAGTAATCTGATGTGTGGCAGATATGGAAGTAGAAATTATAAACCTGAAAACTTAGATTCAGGCTTGTTAAAATGAAAATAAATTATGTCACCATCAGGTTAGCAAAAATCCAAAAGCTTTGATGACACTATTTTGGCGAGGCAACTCAGTGGAGAGATGGCACTTGTGTACTTCATCACTGGAGAAAACACCCATTAATACAAGCCCTCTAGGGAGTAAATTGGAAGTCTCTCTGCACTGGGTTGAATAGAGTCCCCCTTCAAATTGATTTCCACCTGCAACCTCACTTTGTCTGGATATAGGGTCTTTGCTGATGTCAAATTGAGATGAGGTCATACCATTAGGGTGGGCCCTAAATCCAGGGTAACTGGTGCCCTTGTAAGAAGAGGAACATTTGGACCTAGAGACACATGTGAAGATGGAAGAAGAACTTGGAGTGATGGGTCTACAAGCCAAGAAATGCCAAGGATGGCAAGCATCTGCCAGAAGCTAGTAATAACGCGGGGAGGATTCTTCCGTAGAGGCTTTGGAGGAAGGTTAGCCCACCAACACCTTGAATTCAGGCTGCTAGTCAAGAATCGTGAGAGAATAAATTTCTGTTGTTTTAAGCCACTGTGCTGGTGTGAAAGGAAGTATGCCCCCTAAGAAAAGCCATGTTTTAATATAAATCCCATTTCTTAAAGGTAGAATAGTCTCTATTCAATACTGTATGTTTGAAACTGTAATGAGATCATCTCCCTGGTTGATGTGATTTAGTTAAGAATAGTTGTTAAACTGGATTAGGTGATGACATGTCTCCACCCATTTGAGTGGGTCTTGATTAGTTTCTGAAGTCCTATAAAAGAGGAAACATTTTGGAGAATGAGAGATTCAGAGAGAGCAGAGAATGCTGCAACACTACAAAGCAGAGAGACCACCAGCCAGCGACCTTTGGAAATGAAGAAGGAAAATGCCTCCCGGGGAGCTTCATGAAGCCAGGAGAGAAAACTAGCAGATGACGCCGTATTCACCACGTGCCCTTCCAGCCGAGAGAGAAGCCCTGTGTTTGCCATGTGCTGTCTCACTTGAGAGAAACCCTGAACTTCGTCCGCCTTCTTGAACCAACGTATCTTTCCATGGATGCCTTTGATTGGACATTTCTATAGACTTGTTTTAATTGGGGCATTTTCTCAGCCTTAGAGCTGTAAACTAGCAACTCATTAAATTCCCCTTGTTAAAAGCCATTCCGTTTCTGGTATATTGCATTCCGGCAGCTAGCAAACTAGAACAGCCACCTAGTTTGTGTTCATTTATTACGCAGCCTGAGGAAACGAATACCCTAACTAAATTACAAATACACATACCGTTTGACCCAGTAATTCCACGGCTAGGAACTGGTACTAAAGGCATATCTTCACATATATCAAATGAGGCATGTATGAGGTTATTCATTGCAGTTTCTTTATAACTGCAGATTAGAAAAATAATTGTCCATCAATAAGGTCTTGGTAAAATAAGCTATGGTATATGTGTCTAATGGAATACTACGCAGATGTGAAAATGAATGAATAAGTTCTTCAGGGACTGATGTGAAAAGATCTCCCGGATGCATTATTAAGTAAAAATGTAAGGTGAAAACAGTAGGCATAATATGCTGCTGTGTGTGTGAAAAAGGAAGAGAAAACGTTTATGTGTTTTAGCTTACATATGTTTAACATTTTCTGATAAATAAGAAAGTGATACAGATGGTTACCTGCTGGGAAATGGGAACTGGGTAGAGTCATAGAAAGACTTCATTGTATACACTTTATACTTTTTGACAGTCAAACTGTGTGACACACCCTTAAATATGGTATTTAAAAATGGAAGACACTAGTGGTTACAATGGTATTTCTAAACCTTAGGAAGAGTAAATCCTAGTTCATCCAAGTACTGTACCAATCAGATAAGTATATTTACACCTAATCACACAGGAGTAAAGAAAACTGTTAAGAGACAAATTGGTGGAGAAAAGATCTTAATTAAACATTAAGTTATGCCCAGTCCGTCTTTTGTTATGTTTGCCAAGAAGATTCAGGAATCTTTCTGAGATATCCTCTGGTAAATACAAAGTTCTTCCAAGAATATTCATTTAATGTTATCCACAAGAACGTTTGCTTCCAAATAGAATGTAGTAGCTAGCAGCAGGCATCATTCCTGCTGCAGCAACCAGAAAAAGAGGATAAATGACAAAGGTTTGTATGTATTTAACGACACTAGAGGCCTGTGGAAGAAGAGAAGAAGAACCCTTCTAGGTGAGCTGGCTTTGTCGGTTGTTTCCAGTATACGTGTGTCAAGTCGGGACATAGGAGTCCCAGAGAGACTCTGTCCCCACGGGATGTTTGGTGAGCGCTGCTGTGGACTGGAGGGCCTGGGCTGGGGACCTGGGCTGGAAAGGCCAAGGATGATCACTTTTATTCCCTTAGTGCTTGGAAGGTAGAGTTATTCCCTTAGTGCTTGGAAGATGGAGTCCTGCTTGGAAGGGACCCAAAACAAACACAAGGCAGGTCCCACCCGCAAGATAATTAAAAGCACAGGTGGACAGAGTCTCACTAAAGCTGCGACTCGCCCTCCATCAGCTCAATTCTTGATGGCATTGAAGGATCATCTCTTTAGTCTCCACTGCTGTGGGAACCCAGGGCCTGAGACTCCCCTCCATATCAAGAACGAGTTACTGCACAGCAGCCACCTTTGCATGTCAGGACAGATGTTAAAGGCCCTCATACTCCCCCAGGGAGGGAGAATGTACCCATAGTACCCTAAACAAGGCACTGAGACTCCCTCCCTTGCTCACTGCTGATAACAAATCCCTGTGTTACAGGACCCTGCTGAAACTCTGTTCTCACACCCTTGTCCTAAACCCTTAAGCCCCTTGCACTCTCCGCCCCCTCTTGCAGGCCACTGACTTCCATTTCCCAACTGGCTGCCATCAGGAAGCATCCTGTCCTGCTTGTAAATCCTAATTAAATTCACATCTACCTCTGCCTAGTGTGTCCTTTGGTCCCCGGGCTGCCCTGACCCAAGCCCTCTGTATTAGTTAAGGTTCTCTAGAGAAACAGAAGCAACAGGAAACATTCATAAATATAAAATTTATAAAAGTGTCACATGTTACCGTGGGAACATAGAGTCCAAAATCTGTAGGGCAGGCTGTGAAGCTGATGATTCCGATGGAGGGTCTGGACGAACTCCACAGGAGAGGCTCACTGGCCGAAGCAGGAAGGAAGAGCCTGTCTCTTCTGAATCCTCCTTAAAAGGCTTCCAGTGATTACATTAAGCATCACTCATTAGAGAAGACACTTCCTTTGGCTGATTACAAATGGAATCAGCTGTGGATACAGCTGACATGATCATGATTTAATTCTATGAAATGTCCTCATAGCAAAAGACAGGGAGCACCTGCCCAACCAGACAAACAGGTACCACCACCTGGCCAAGCTGACACATGAACCTGACCATGACACCCCCCACCAAGAGCTGGGCTGGGACAATTGTCTAATAGAAGGTAGGATAAAAGCTCTGGAGGAAAATATGATTGATGTCAGCCTCAAAGTTTCTTTTATACACAATATTTGGCATGCAATAAAAAATTACAAGTCACAGAAAACAGGAGGTATGGCAGGCTGAATAATGCCTCCAAACATGTTCATATCCTAACCCCAGATACCCATGAATATGTTACTTTACACAGTAAAAGGGATTAAGTTATGGAATTTAGGTGGGGGTTATCCTGGATTATCTAGGTGGATACAATGTAATCCCAAGAGTCCCTATTAAAGGCAGGCAGGAGATTGAGGTCGATAGTAGGAGATGTGAAGACAGAAGCAAGAGGTTGGATAATGCAAGGAAGGAGTCATAAGCTGAGAAGCACAGGCCTCTAGAAGCTGAAAAAGACAAGGAAATGAGAGTTTCCCCTCAGAGCTTCCATAAGAAACCAGCTCTGCTGACACTTGACTTTAGCCAAGTAAGACTAATTTTGGACTTCTGACCTCTGGAACTGTAAAATAAGTTTGTGTTGCCTTAAACTGCTGGGATTTGTGGTCGTTCATTACAGCAGCCATAGGCAACCAATGAGCTGGGAAATGTGATAGCCCATCACAAGGCAAAAACAGCCTATAGAAACAGAACCCCAGCTGATCTGTGTGTCAGGGACTTTAAAGTAACTAAATACTTAAAAGAAAAGAGAGGTGTTCTAGTTTGCTAGCTGCCAGAATGCAACACACCAGAGACGGATTGGCTTTTAATAAAAGGGGATTTATTTTGTTAGTACTTCAGAGGAAAGGCAGCTAACATTCAACTGAGGTTCTTTCTTACGTGAGAAGGCACAGGGTGATCTCTGCTAGCCTTCTCTCCAGGCCTCTGGGTTCCAGCATGTTTCCTCGAGGTGATCTCTTTCTGCATCTCCAAAGGCCTGGGCTGAGCTGCAATTGCTGAGATGAGGTATGCTGAGCTGCCTAGGCTGTGCTACATTGAGTCTCTCATTTAAGCACCAGCCAATTAAGTCAAACGTCATTTCTTGTAGCAGGCACGCCTCCTAGCTGACTGCAGATGTAATCAATGACAGATGAGGTTCACGTACCATTGGCTCATGTCCACAGCAACAGAACTAGGTGCCTTTACCTGGCCAAGTTGACAACTGAATCTAACCACCACATGAGGGAACAATGGACAAAATGCTCAAAAGAGAATTTCAAAAGAGAATTGAAGAATATACAAATCATCAAATTAATATCATAGAACTGATAAAAAATATCTAAAAGAAAGAATTCAGATAGACTGAGCAGCCAACTGGATGCAGCAGAAAGCAGGATTAGTGAATTTGAAGACAGGCTGTGCTGGTTTGAAGCTGTCCTGTTTCCCAGAAAAGACCATGTTCTTTTAATCCATCCCTGTGGGGGCAGTCCTGCTGTGGGTGGGGCCTTTTGATTATGTTGTTTCAACTGAGTTGTGACCTAGCCCACTCAAGATGTGTCCTTCACTGGGACCTTTATGGGAGGCTAAAAGGCAGAAAAAAAGCCCAGAGAGAGAGAGAGAGCTCAGAAAGAGAAAAACTGAGAGCTCAGAGGGAGAAAAGCCCCGGAGATGGCAACAGAGAACCCACAGCTGTCAGCGAGAAAGCCACAGGAATCAGAAGCTGACAGCATGGAAACCCAGGAGAGAAGGAGAGCAAACACCGGCCATCTGCCTTCCCAGCTGACAGAGGAACCCCAGGTGCCAGCAGCCTTTCTTCAGAGAAGATATCATCCTGTTGATGCCTTAATTGGGACATTTTCATGGCCTAAGAACTGTACATAATAAGTTAATAAATCCCCGTTGTAAAAGCCAACCCATTTCTGGTCTAGTGCATTCTGGGAGCTTTAGCAAACCAAGGCCAATAGAAAATATTCAAACTAAAGTAAAGAAAGGCAAAAAAATGGAAATAACATTAGTCACAAGATCTTCTCTAATGCCTCTCTAGGATACATTTAGCCAAGAAGTTAACTCATTTAATCCTAGAATATTCATTGTTGGAAATAAAAGAGAATCTGTTGATTTAAATAGTAAGTATACTCACTTTTTAGATTGCATCATAAAATTCTCTGATCTAATTTTCTTCTCACCCTGACGTAAAGTAAAGCTCCTAGCGGATTTGAATCTAAATTCAGCTCTCATTTTATAGCTCTCAGTTTTGGTTTCCACATTTGTAAAATGGAGGTAGTTGTACAAGTATGAGGATTACGTGACATAAACCTTTACATGGTGCCTGGAACAGTACAAGCATACATTTTAATTACTAGTCTTTCCTCAAACATGTGTAGCTGTCATATATATCTCTCCCTCAGGTGAGAGATTAAAAGTACAGTTTCCACATCCGGGAAATGAGGATCACTACAGGGAGTGGGAGGCAGTGTTCGGAGGATTGAACGAGATGGGGCAAAGCTCTTCTTAGGTCAGTCCTTAGACATGATGATATTATTCTGCCATGACTGTCAGTCTACCAACTCAGATAGACGTAGTATTTTATTTATTTTTATATAACTAATTAATTTATATTTTGAACTCCCAGTCTGCTTTCCTTTCCCCTGGATTGTGTATATAAATTCTAGACACTCCCCCAAAATACGTGAGGAATACACTGCAAACACTGAAAAGGGAAATAGACACATATACCATAATAGTTGGAGACTTCAATTCACCACTCCCATCAATGGACAGAACATCTAGACAGAGGATCAATAAAGAAATAGAGAATCTGAATATTACTATAAATGAGCTAGACTTAACAGACATTTATAGGACATTACATCCCACAACAGCAGGATACACCTTTTTTTCAAGTGCTCATGGATCATTCTCAAAGATAGACCATATGCTGGGTCACAAAGCAAGCCTTAACAAATTTAAAAAGATTGAAATCATACACAACACTTTCTCGGATCATAAAGGAATGAAGTTGGAAATCAATAATAGGCGGAGTGCCAGAAAATTCACAAATACATGGAGGTTCAACAACACACTCTTAAACAACAAGTGGGTCAAAGAAGAAATTGCAAGAGAAATTAGTAAATACCTAGAGGCAAATGAAAATGAAAACACAACATATCAAAACTTATGGGACGCAGCAAAGGCAGTGCTAAGAGGGAAATTTATTGCCCTAAATGCCTTTATCAGAAAAGAAGAAAAGGCAAAAATGCAGGAATTAACTGTCCACTTGGAAGAACTGGAGAAAGAACAGCAAGCTAACCCCAAAGCAAGCAAAAGGAAAGAAATAACAAAGATTAGAGCAGAAATAAATGAAATTGAAAACATGAAAACAATAGAGAAAATCAATAAGACCAGAAGTTGGTTCTATGAGAAAATCAATAAGATTGATGGGCCCTTAGCAAGACTGACAAAAAGAAGAAGAGAGAGGATGCAAATAAATAAGATCAGAAATGGAAGAGGAGACATAACTACTGACCTCACAGAAATAAAGGAGGTAATAACAGGATACTATGAGCAACTTTACGCTAATAAATACAACAACTTAGAGGAAATGGACGGGTTCATAGAAAGACATGAACAACCAACTTTGACTCAAGAAGACATAGATGACCTCAACAAACCAATCACAAGTAAAGAGATTGAATTAGTCATTCAAAAGCTCCCTAAAAAGAAAAGTCCAGGACCACACAGCTTCACATGTGAATTCTATCAAACATTCCAGAAAGAATTAGTACCAACTCTCCTCAAACTCTTCAAAATAATCGAAGTGGAGGGAAAGCTACCTAATTCATTCTATGAAGCCAACATCACCCTCATACCAAAACCAGGCAAAGATATTACAAAAAAAGAAAACTACAGACCAATCTCTCTAATGAATATAGATGCAAAAATCCTCAATAAAATTCTAGCAAATTGTATCCAACAACAAATTAAAGGAATTATACATCATGACCAAGTAGGATTCATCCCAGGTATGCAAGGATGGTTCAACATAAGAAAATCAATTAATGTAATACACCATATCAACAAATCAAAGCAGAAAAATCACATGATCATCTCAATTGATGCAGAGAAGGCATTTGACAAGATTCAACATCCTTTCCTGTTGAAAACACTTCAAAAGATAGGAATACAAGGGAACTTCCTTCAAATGATAGAGGGAATATATGAAAAACCCACAGCTAATATCATCCTCAATGGGGAAAAATTGAAAACTTTCCCCCTAAGATCAGGAACAAGACAAGGATGTCCACTATCACCACTATTATTCAACATTGTGTTGGAAGTTCTAGCCAAAGCAATTAGACAAGAAAAAGAAATACAAGGCATCAAAATTGGAAAGGAAGAAGTAAAACTATCACTGTTTGCAGACAATATGATACTATATGTAGAAAACCCAGAAAAATCCACAACAAAATTACTAGAGCTAATAAATGAGTACAGCAAAGTAGCAGGCTACAAGATCAACATTCAAAAATCTGTAGCTTTTCTATACACTAGTAATGAACAAGCTGAGGGGGAAATCAAGAAACAAATCCCATTTACAATCACAACTAAAAGAATAAAATACCCAGGAATAAATTTAACCAAAGAGACAAAAAACCTATATAAAGAAAACTACAAAAAACTGCTAAAAGAAATCACAGAAGACCTAAATAGATGGAAGGGCATACTGTGTTCATGGATTGGAAGACTAAATATAATTAAGATGTCAATCCTACCTAAACTGATCTACAGATTCAATGCAATACCAATCAAAATCCCAACAACTTATTTTTCAGAATTAGAAAAACCAATAAGCAAATTTATCTGGAAGGGCAGGGTGACCCGAATTGCTAAAAACATCTTGAGGAAAAAAAACAAAGCTGGAGGTCTCGCGATGCCGGACTTTAAGGCATATTATGAAGCCACAGTGGTCAAAACAGCATGGTACTGGCATAAAGATAGATATATCGACCAATGGAATCGAATAGAGTGCTCAGATATAGACCCTCTCATCTATGGACATTTGATCTTTGATAAGGCAGTCAAGCCAACTCACCTGGGACAGAACAGTCTCTTCAATAAATGGTGCCTAGAGAACTGGATATCCATATGTAAAAGAATGACAGAAGACCCGTATCTCACACCTTATACAAAAGTTAACTCAAAATGGATCAAAGATCTAAACATTAGGTCTAAGACCATAAAACAGTTAGAGGAAAATGTAGGGAGATATCTTATGAATCTTACAACTGGAGGCGGTTTTATGGACCTTAAACCTAAAGCAAGAGCACTGAAGAAAGAAATAAATAAATGGGAGCTCCTCAAAATTAAACACTTTTGTGCATCAAAGAACTTCATCAAGAAAGTAGAAAGACAGCCTACACAATGGGAGACAATATTTGGAAATGACATATCAGATAAAGGTCTAGTATCCAGAATTTATAAAGAGATTGTTCAACTCAACAACAAAAAGACAGCCAACCCAATTACAAAATGGGAAAAAGACTTGAACAGACACCTACCAGAAGAGGAAATACGGATGGCCAAGAGGCACATGAAGAGATGCTCAATGTCCCTGGCCATTAGAGAAATGCAAATCAAAACCACAATGAGATATCATCTCACACCCACCAGAATGGCCATTATCAACAAAACAGAAAATGACAAGTGCTGGAGAGGATGCAGAGAAAGAGGCACACTTATCCACTGTTGGTGGGAATGTCAAATGGTGCAACCACTGTGGAAGGCAGTTTGGCAGTTCCTCAAAAAGCTGAATATAGAATTGCCATACGACCCAGCAATACCATTGCTAGGTATCTACTCAAAGGACTTAAGGGCAAAGACACAAACGGACATTTGCACACCAATGTTTATAGCAGCGTTATTTACAATTGCAAAGAGATGGAAACAGCCAAAATGTCCATCAACAGAACAATGGCTAAACAAACTGTGGTATATACATACGATGGAATATTATGCAGCTTTAAGACAAGATAAACTTATGAAGCATGTAATAACATGGATGGACCTAGAGAATATTATGCTGAGTGAGTCCAGCCAAAAACTAAAGGACAAATACTGTATGGTCCCACTGATGTGAACCGACATTCGAGAATAAACTTGGAATATGTCATTGGTAACAGAGTCCAGCAGGAGTTAGAAACAGGGTAAGACAATGGGTAATTGAAGCTGAAGGGATACAGACTGTGCAACAGGACTAGATACAAAAACTCAAAAATGGACAGCACAATAATACCTAATTGTAAAGTAATCATGTTAAAACATGAATGAAGCTGCATCTGAGCTATAGGGTTTTTTTTTTTTTTACTATTATTACTACTTTTATTTCTTTTCTCTATATTAACATTTTATATCTTTTTCTGTTGTGTTGCTAGTTCCTCTAAACCGATGCAAATGTACTAAGAAACGATGATCATGCATCTATGTGATGATGTTAAGAATTACTGAGTGCATATGTAGAATGGTATGATTTCTAAATGTTGTGTTAATTTCTTTTTTTTTTCTCTTTCTGTTAATAAAAAAAAAAAAAAAATTCTAGACACTCACATCATGCCAAGGTGAGGGTTTTAGGGCAGTTGGTCCTGAATCATCTTTCCTCATCATACAAAGAAGCTTGTTTCCTGTTTTGGACAAGAGACAGTTCTTCCGGTCTGAGGCCTCTCTCTCGACTTCCGCTCCCAGTCTGGGGCTGTGGAAATCTTCCTTCTGCTTAAGGTCGATAAGGGTCTGGAGATCTTGGAGAGCCATCTGTGGCACCATCCGCCCTGACACCCTGGATGCCACTTTGGGGACTGCTGCTCGGGAGCTGGGCCCTTCTTTTGCAGCCCACTCATCACGCTCTCTCCTAGGACTCCCTCACTTCCTTTCCATCACCCAAGGGGCTTTTTAACAGATTTCCATAGAGAACTCTTCCTTCTTCATTGGCTTAGATTTTTGGAAACCCAAGCTAGGAAGACTATTGCTTCATTCCTGCCCCATTTATCTTCTGAGTCAATTAACAAGAACTTGATGAAGAGGACAGGAAGGGGACATACCAAGAGAAAATAAAATTATAAGTCAGGAAAGCGTTCTAAGTGTGATGGAATCCCTGGTACCAGATTAACCTTCCTGCTATCAACAACCATAAAAACAGACAAAAGGTTGCAGCAACTATGTTCAGGCATTGGACAACAGGCGGTACAACTCATCTGTTCCCGAGAGAAGGAAAACTCGTGATGTTTGTCCATAATTGCAATAGCTCTGTAGTGGGAAACAGTTTTCAGATTGCTGCACAGAAAGACAGTGTCTTGGCAGAGCATGGATGCCCTTCTGTGTTGAGAAGGCAGCATTTAGGGTTCAGGGTTGCTGAAGCAGCTGCAATCTGCAGGCTGCAGCTCCAGAAAGGATGGAGCGGTATATGTGGGAGGCAGAAATCCATATGGGAGTCCCCCAGAAGTCCTTGGCTGACAGCTGGCATACACATATGTAGGGCAAGTCTACTTGAGACTTCCCAGAGAGAGGTTGCTACAGAACTGAGAGCAAAACAGATATGAGAGGTCAAGGAGATAACAGAATCCAGAGTCTCTTCACTGTATCACCCACAGCCTCCAGTAAACAACCTAAAATTACTGAACATGCAAGAAATCAGGAAAACGAAACCCATAGCATAAACAACAACAGCAAAAGTCAATAGAAACTAACCCCAAGGTGATTCAGATGTTGGATTTAGCAAAGACTTTAAGGAAATTATTATAAACACGTTCAAAAATTTAAAGCAAAATATGTTCAAAGAATTAAAAGGAAAACATAGTCTTAATGAGTGAACTAATGGGAAACCAGGCAAAGAAATGGAAACTGCAGAAGGGGATGGTCTGAGCTCACCCCATCGCCTTCCCCTGTGACCAGCAAATAAACTCTGCTTGGGAATGTGTCATTCCTGGATCCAAGGATTGGATGATAAATGTAGGCTTATTCTCTTCTCAGTAGTGCCTTGAGATAAAACACGTCCCCTAGCAGAGAACACTCTGCAGCACATTCCTTCCCCTTTTCTGCCTCAGCAAAATTCCCTAGAGACGGTCTGGTTAAAATCTGTCCTTTTAATTTTTTTTTTTTTTTTTTTTGGCATCTAGCTCACCCCTTCTGGTTTATCTGTTCCTGGTGGGTAGAGAGCAGCACCCTTCCACTATGACACAATAAATATGATGTGGGTGCAAACCATTTGCCTGTGTTGGCCAAGGATTGAAGTCTACAAGTCATGAGGGACTGATGACCACTAGTGAAATTGGCCGTGTTCTGCCTCTTCTCTTTATGAATAAATGTTTTTGTGTCAGAGCCTGTGTGAATCATGCTTTTTCTGATGAACAACACCTGCAAAGCATGGAGTGGGTTTGTACCTGGGACTACCGCTGCCTCTGGTGGGTGGCAGACAGCTATGCCCTTTGCTATCCTCCCTGCAGCGAGACCCTTTCCCTAGGTGTCTCTCTGACTGACAAAAACTATACAAAATATTAAAGAGAAGTTCTAGAATTGAAAGGTATCATAACTGAAATGAAGAATTTACAGGATGGGCTTAAACGATTAAAGAAGACAAAAGAATGAGATTATCAATTTAAAGACAAATCCATAAAAATGACCCAGTCTCAAGAACAGAGTGATAAAGAATTGAAGAAAGCAAACAGAGTCTCAGGGATCCATAGAACAATGTCAAATATTTGGGTATGTTGCTTGTCTTCTCATGATTGTAAGAAGGGGCTATAGGCTGATTGGAAGGTAGGTAGAACTTGGCAACTTTTAGCTTCTCAATAATGTGATCTGGTGAGCCATATGTTGGGACTCCTCCAGGGTCTGTTCACTTTCGGTCTATCTTCTTGGGCTTCTTAGATTCCCCTGAGAAGGTTCTTCTCTTGTTCCAATCTCCTGGTAAAGCTCTAGCTACCAGCTTTGAGAAGCCCATGGGAGAACGAGGTTGGGTGGTCTTAGCAGTCAACATCCATGGTGCATAGTCAATGGATTTTCACACCCTCAGCTATGTCTGGTACCTCAGTTTGCAGGCACTGCCATAACAAAGGACCACAAACGGATGGCTTAGAACAACAGCAATTTGTTGTCTTGTAGTTGGGGAGGCTGTAAGCCTGAAATCAAAGTGTGTGCAGGGCCTCGCTTCCTTTGAAGACTGTAAGCTTTGACAGCGGTTTGTCAGAACTCGGGGCATAACTCAATCTCTACCCCCATCGCATAGATGTCTTCTCTCTGGTTCCCATTGGCTGTGTCCAAATTTCCTCTCCTTATAAGGATACCAATCATATAGGATCAGGAAGGACCCACACTAATCCAGTTTGGCTTCATCATAACTAATAACATCTTCAGAGATCCTATTTCCAAATAGGGTCACATTCACCAAAGGGGGTGAGAACATTTTTTGAGGGGCACGATTCAATACCTACCACTTGGTGACCCCAGTTCATCAAAGACTACAATTCAAAGACCTTCTGTTTTGCCATCTCCAGGGACTAATGTCTCACCTTGGAGGAAGCAAATGGGCAGTTATTCAAATGTGTGGAGTGGGTGAGGGGATGCAGAGACCTAACTGCTTTCACCCAATCCTCATTATTTTAGGCCATCCTTCAACCCCAATTCCAGAAATACCTGGTTCTGTCAGTTCCTTTGTCTTTTTAGGACTCTGTGGTATTGTTGGGCGCTTTTCACCTTTGCTCACCCGCCAGGAACATGACCACGTTTCTCCCGCTTCCCACCTTCCAAAGTCGTGTTGCTGCCAACTCCTCTGTTCTCCTCAACCTTATAGGTTATTGTCATGTTGTTTCCTTTTTTAAATCACTTTACTGTAGTTTCAGGAGGGGCTTTGGAGGGACCACATCTGGAGGTGCATATTTAACCCACAGTTTCAGCATATTTAACATTTCCTGGAAACTCTTCTCATCCAATACAAGCACAGCCTCCTGCCGCCCGCTCACTAAGAGCCCTCAGATGAGGCTGCTCAACCTCGGATTCCTTCTGTGCTTCCAGGGCCCGTAGGAGCCTCTAAAATGAACTGCAGTCGGGTCTGTCCCGGGTCCACTACTCAGACATGACAAATCAGTAAAAGAGACACGTGAACTTTCTGTCAGGGAAGCACTTGTCCTCAGGGGCCCTGGGCCCTCCACAGCTTCCCCAGCGCACATCCTCTAGGAAATGTCGTTGCCCATAACAAACATGAAAACGTGCCTCAAATACGAAACCTCAGCGACATTGAACTCAAGCTGACAACCTAAAATGATTACCTTAAAACCCAAAAGGCCTTTTCTTCTGTTAAACAAGCTATCAAACAATTTTTACCTTGGTATCAAACATGGATTCGTGGAGACAGTTACCTGCTGCCTGTTCCAGGTCTTTCGCGTTTTTGGGGGGAGAACTCTGCCTGCTGAGCCACCGTCGCACTGCCCCTCTTTTGCTTCTACACTGGAGGCACCCATGTGTCCCCAGCGGGGCACAGTCCTCTCTCTTGGTGGACACAGATTCTGCATCTGTCCTGGACTCCCCTCTCAGTGGGCCTGCTCCCCTCTCAGGTACAGCGTCCCTAAAAACCAAAATACAATTTCCATTACTGTAAATATTCCATTTAACTCATCTCTGCTGGTCATGTCACCCTTATGATTTACCCCCAGCACCTTTGCTTTCAAGTCCACCAAACTAAAAACCTCATCGTTGTCTTACAGGTGTTTGGACACACTGCTTCCTGCCTTCACACGACCCTTTTCCTCTCTTCTCTGTTCACAGTCTAGAATTTTGTGTCACAGGCATCTGCCCCCCATCCTCTCCCGGAGAAGATGACATTCACCTGGTTCAGAGGGAATCCTTGATTAGTCAGTGTCTTACTTTGACAGGCTGCTATGACAAATGCCACACAAAGTGTTGGCTTAACTGCAGGAATTTCTTGGCTGCAGAGTCTGGAAGGCAACAAGTCCAAGATCAATGGACAGGCAAGGCCAACATGGCCATTCCTCTCTGTCTCTCCTTGGTCTGCTCTTCTGGTTTCTGCTCCTCCCTCCAGCTTCCTCTGATTTCTGGCTCCCTGTTTCTTCTCTTCATGAGGCCTCCAGTAATATGGATTAAGATCAACCTTAAGCAAAAAGATCATCTTCAAAATGCCCTATTTATAAATGGTTTCGCATCCACAGGAATGCGGATTAAGATTACAAATACGGAGAGATCCAAGATGGCGTCTTAGTAAGGTACATGCGTCTTAGTTCCTCTGACTCCAAATCAACTAATAGGTGAACAGAAACAGTACAGAACAGCTCCCGGGGCTACAGCAGGGAATGGACACACAGCGTAACCAAGTCTGGGCTGGCTAGTCTGACTGCGAAACTCAGCTGCGGTGAGTGAGATCCCCGAGCGGCGGGCGATTTCCCGAGCAGCCGCAGCTGTGGCGGTCCGAGCTAATCCCTCCCTCCTTCCGGGGCTGGCTGAGAGACTCGGAGAGACAAGCTTCCCAGCCAAGGCGGCCGGCGCCACACTTTTGCGGGCGGCTTCGAGTCCGCGACTACAAGTCTCGGATCAGAGGGCTATCCAAAGTCTGGGCTGGCAAGTCTGATTGCGAGACGTGGCTGCGGCGAGACCCCCGAGCGGCCGCAGCTGCGGCGGTCCGAGCTAATCCCTCCCTCCTTCCCAGGCCGGCTGAGAGTATCGGAGAAGTAAGTTCCCCAAGCCGAGGCAGGCGGCGCCCTTCTTTTGCGGGCGGCTTCGAGTCTCGGCTTTAAGTCCGCGGCTACGAGTCCCGGATCAGAGGGCTATCCAAAGTCTGGGCTGGCTAGACTGACTGCGAGACTCGGCTGCAGTGAGACCCCCGAGCGGCGTGCGATCTCCCGATCAGCGGCAGCTGCGGTGGTCCGAGCTACTCCCTCCCCCCTTTCCAGGCCGGCTGAGAGTATTGGAGAAGCAAGTTTCCCAAGCCGAGGCAGGTGGCACCCCTGTTTTGCGGGCGGCTTCGAGTCTCTGCTTCGAGTCCGCGGATACGAGTCTCAGATAGGAGGGCTATCCAAGCCGTGGAAGCCCCCCCCCCACGGGAGGCTTCCTGGTCTGGTGGGGAATCCCCCAGGCCCGCTGCGGCCCGCAACCAGCCACAGGGCCCCCTCAAGCCGCGGCAGCTGATGCCCCCACCAAGCGCGGCCCCTGAACCAACGGAGAGATTTGGATCCGAAAGCCCCAGGCCACGGAGATCGGTGACTGGGGGAGACCCATTCCAAACACTTGAGACAAACGTGTGCCACGTGCGCCACGTACTGGGCAAGATAAGAAAAACAGATCCCAGAGATTTCACAGAAAAATCGTACAACCTTGCTGGGTCCAACACCCAGAGAAATCTGAATAAATGCCCAGACGCCAGCAGCAGAAGATAACTGTCCACGCTCAAAAGATTGAGAATATGGCCCAGTCAAAGGAACAAACCAATAGCTCAAATGAGACACAAGAGCTGAGACAACTAATCCTGAATATACGAACAGAAATGGAAAACCTCTTCAAAAATGAAATTGATAAATTGAGGGAGGACATGAAGAGGACATGGGCTGAACATAAAGAAGAAATAGAAAAACTGAAAAAACAAATCGCAGAACTTATGGAAGTGAAGGATAAAGTAGCAAACATAGAAAAAATAATGGATAGTTACAATGATAGATTTAAAGAGACAGAAGATAGAATTAGTGATTTGGAGGATGGAACATCTGAATTCCAAAAAGAAACAGAAACTATAGGGAAAAGAATGGAGAAATTTGAACAGGGTATCAGGGAACTCAAGGACAATATGAACCGCACAAATATACGTGTTGTGGGTGTCCCAGAAGGAGAAGAGAAGGGAAAAGGAGGAGAAAAACTAATGGAAGAAATTTTCACTGAAAATTTCCCAACTCTTATGAAAGACCTAAAATTACAGATCCAAGAAGTGCAGCGCACCCCAAAGAGATTAGACCCAAATAGGCGTTCTCCAAGACACTTACTAGTTAGAATGTCAGAGGTCAATGAGAAAGAGAGGATCTTGAAAGCAGCAAGAGAAAAACAATCCATCACATACAAGGGAAACCCAATAAGACTATGTGTAGATTTCTCAGCAGAAACCATGGAAGCTAGAAGACAGTGGGATGATATATTTAAAATACTAAAAGAGAAAAACTGCCAACCAAGACTCCTATATCCAGCAAAATTATCCTTCAAAAATGAGGGAGAAATTAAAACATTCTCAGACAAAAATCACTGAAAGAATTCGTGACCAAGAGACCAGCTCTGCAAGAAATACTAAAGGGAGCATTAGAGTCAGATACAAAAAGACAGAAGAGAGAGATATGGAAAAGAGTGTAGAAAGAAGGAAAATCAGATATGATATATATAATACAAAAGGCAAAATGTTAGAGGAAAATATTATCCAAACAGTAATAACACTAAATGTCAATGGACTGAATTCCCCAATCAAAAGACATAGATTGGCAGAATGGATTAAAAAACAGGATCCTTCTATATGCTGTCTACAGGAAACACATCTTAGACCCAAAGATAAACATAGGTTGAAAGTGAAAGGTTGGGAAAAGATATTTCATGCAAATAACAACCAGAAAAGAGCAGGAGTGGCTATACTAATATCCAACAAATTAGACTTCAAATGTAAAGCAGTTAAAAGAGACAAAGAAGGACACTATATACTAATAAAAGGAACAATTAAACAAGAAGACATAACAATCATAAATATTTACGCACCGAACCAGAATGCCCTAAAATACGTGAGGAATACACTGCAAACACTGAAAAGGGAAATAGACTCATATACTATAATAGTTGGAGACTTCAACTCACCACTCTCATCAAGGGACAGAACATCTACACAGAAGATCAACAAAGAAATAGAGAATCTGAATATTACTATAAATGAACTAGACTTAATAGACATTTATAGGACATTACATCCCACAACAGCAGGATACACCTTTTTCTCAAGTGCTCATGGATCATTCTCAAAAATAGACCATATACTGGGTCACAAAGCAAGTCTTAACAAATTTTAAAAGATTGAAATCTTACACAACACTTTCTTGGACCATAAAGGAATGATGTTGGAAATCAATAATAGGCAGAGTGCCAGAAAATTCACAAATACGTGGAGGCTCAACAACATACTCCTAAACAACGAGTGGGTCAAAGAAGAAATTGCTAGAGAAATTAGCAAATACCTCGAGGCGAATGAAAATGAAAACACAACATATCAAAACTTATGGGACGCAGCAAAGGCAGTGCTAAGAGGGAAATTTATTGCTCTAAATGCCTATATCAGAAAAGAAGAAAAGGCAAAAATTCAGGAATTAACTATCCATTTGGAAGAACTGGAGAAAGAACAGCAAGCTAACCCCAAAGCAAGCAAAAGGAAAGAAATAACAAAGATTAGAGCAGAAATAAATGAAATTGAAAACATGAAAACAATAGAGAAAATCAATAAGGCCAGAAGTTGGTTCTATGAGAAAATCAATAAGATTGATGGGCCCTTAGCAAGATTGACAAAAAGAAGAAGAGAGAGGATGCAAATAAATAAGATCAGAAATGGAAGAGGAGACATAACTACTGACCTCACAGAAATAAAGGAGGTAATAACAGGATACTATGAACAACTTTACGCTAATAAATACAACAACTTAGAGGAAATGGACGGGTTCCTGGAAAGACATGAACAACCAACTTTGACTCAAGAAGAGATAGATGATCTCAACAAACCAATCACAAGTAAAGAAATCGAAGCAGTCATTCAAAAGCTTCCTAAAAAGAAAAGTCCAGGACCAGATGGCTTCACATGTGAATTCTATCAAACATTCCAGAAAGAATTAGTACCAACTCTCCTCAAACTCTTCAAAAAAATCGAAGTGGAGGGAAAACTACCTAACTCATTCTATGAAGCCAACATTACCCTCATACCAAAACCAGGCAAAGATATTACAAGAAAAGAAAACTACAGGCCGATCTCTCTAATGAATATTGATGCAAAAATCCTCAATAAAATTCTAGCAAATCGTATCCAACAACACATTAAAAGAATTATTCATCATGACCAAGTAGGATTCATCCCAGGTATGCAAGGATGGTTCAACATAAGAAAATCAATTAATGTAATATACCATATCAACAAATTAAAGCAGAAAAATCACATGATCATCTCAATTGATGCAGAGAAGGCATTTGACAAGATTCAACAACCTTTCCTGTTGAAAACACTTCAAAGGATAGGAATACAAGGGAACTTCCTTAAAATGATAGAGGGAATATATGAAAAACCCACAGCTAATATCATTCTTAATGGGGAAAAATTGAAAACGTTCCCCCTAAGATCAGGAACAAGACAAGGATGTCCACTATCACCACTATTATTCAACATTGTGTTGGAGGTTCTAGCCAGAGCAATTAGACAAGAAAAAGAAATACAAGGCATCAAAATTGGAAAGGAAGAAGTAAAACTATCACTGTTTGCAGACGATATGATACTATACGTCGAAAACCCGGAAAAATCCACAACAAAACTACTAGAGCTAATAAATGACTACAGCAAAGTAGCAGGTTACAAGATCAACATTCAAAAATCTGTAGCATTTCTATACACTAGCAATGAACAAGCGGAGGGGGAAATCAAGAAACGAATCCCATTTACAATTGCAACTAAAAGAATAAAATACCTAGGAATAAATTTAACTAAAGAGACAAAAGACCTATACAAAGAAAACTACAAAAAACTGCTAAAAGAAATCACAGAAGACCTAAACAGATGGAAGGGCATACCGTGTTCATGGATTGGAAGACTAAATATAGTTAAGATGTCAATCCTACCTAAATTGATTTACAGATTCAATGCAATACCAATCAAAATCCCAACAACTTATTTTTCAGAAATAGAAAAACCAATAAGCAAATTTATCTGGAAGGGCAGGGTGCCCCGAATTGCTAAACACATCTTGAGGAAAAAAAACGAAGCTGGAGGTCTTGCGCTGCCAGACTTTAAGGCATATTATGAAGCCACAGTGGTCAAAACAGCATGGTATTGGCATAAAGATAGATATATCGACCAATGGAATCGAATAGAGTGCTCAGATATAGACCCTCTCATCTATGGTCATTTGATCTTTGATAAGGGAGTCAAGCCAACTCACCTGGGACAGAACAGTCTCTTCAATAAATGGTGCTTAGAGAACTGGATATCCATATGCAAAAGAATGAAAGAAGACCCATCTCTCACACCCTATACAAAAGTTAACTCAAAATGGATCAAAGATCTAAACATTAGGTCTAAGACCATAGAACAGTTAGAGGAAAATGTAGGGAGATATCTTATGAATCTTACAATTGGAGGCGGTTTTATGGACCTTACACCTAAAGCAAGAGCACTGAAGAAGGAAATAAATAAATGGGAACTCCTCAAAATTAAACACTTCTGTGCATCAAAGAACTTCATCAAGAAAGTAGAAAGACAGCCTACACAATGGGAATCAATATTTGGAAACGACATATCAGATAAAGGTCTAGTATCCAGAATTTATAATGAGATTGTTCAACTCAACAACAAAAAGATAGCCAACCCAATTACAAAATGGGAAAAAGACTTGAATAGACACCTCTCAGAGGAGGAAATACAAATGGCCAAAAGACACATGAAGAGATGCTCAATGTCCCTGGCCATTAGAGAAATGCAAATCAAAACCACAATGAGATATCATCTCACACCCACCAGAATGGCCATTATCAACAAAACAGAAAATGACAAGTGCTGGAGAGGATGCGGAGAAAGAGGCACACTTATCCACTGTTGGTGGGAATGTCAAATGGTGCAACCACTGTGGAAAGCAGTTTGGCAGTTCCTCAAAAAGCTGAATATAGAATTGCCATACGATCCAGCAATACCATTGCTGGGAATCTACTCAAAGGAATTAAGGGCAAAAACTCAAACAGACATTTGCACACCAATGTTTATAGCAGCGTTGTTTACAATTGCAAAGAGATGGAAACAGCCAAAATGTCCATCAACAGACGAGTGGCTAAACAAACTGTGGTATATACGTACGATGGAATATTATGCAGCGTTAAGACAGGATAAACTTATGAAGCATGTAATAACATGGATGGACCTAGAAAACATTATGCTGAGTGAGTCTAGCCAAAAGCTAAAAGACAAATACTGTATGGTCCCAATGATGTGAATCGACACTCGAGAATAAACTTGGAATATGTCATTGGTAACAGAGTTCAGCAGGAGTTAGAAACAGGGTAAGATAATGGGTAATCGGAGCTGATGGAATACAGACGGTGCAATAGGACTAGATACAAAAACTCAAAAATGGACAGTACAATAATACCTAATTGTAAAGTAATCATGTTAAAATACTGAACGAAGCTGCATCCGAGCTATAGGTTTTTGTTTTGTTTTGTTTTGTTTGTTTTGTTCTTATTATTATTACTTTTATTTTTTTCTCTATATTAACATTCTATATCTTTTTCTGTTATAATGCTAGTTCTTCTAAACCGATGCAAATGTACTAAGAAACGATGATCATGCATCTATGTGATGATGTTAAGAATTACTGATTGCATATGTAGAATGGTATGACGTCTAAAAAAAAAAAAAAAAAAAAGGTCAGCACAATACTGCCTAATTGTAATGTAATTATCTTGGAACGCTGAATGAAGCTGCATCTGATCTATAGATTTTTTTTGTTTGTTTTGTTTTTTTTTTCTCTTATATATTTTTGTACTTTTTATTTTTATTTCTGTTTTCTCTCTGTGTTATCACTTTATTTCTTTTTCTGTTGTAGTGCTATTTCTTTCTCTAAATCGATGCATATGTACTGAGAAATGATGACCATACACCTATGTGATGATATTAAGAATTATTGATTGCATATGTAGAATGGATTGATTTCTATTGTTGTGTTAGTTAATTTTTTTAATTAATAAAAAAAAATAAAAAAAAATAAAAAAAAGATTACAAATACGTCTTTCACTGGAGTACATAATTCAACCTACCATGGTCAGACTGGTCCAGCAGGGACATATGATCCAGCTCTGGTCCCTGAGACAGAGGAGAAATTGCAGGAGGAGGCTTTCCTGGAAAAGTTCCCTCATTCCTAAAAGGAGACCTACCCAAGGAGAGTCATTTTTTTTGCTCCCCATTATTGGACCTGAGAGTGACACCTGGAGATTCAGCAGCCTTCTTGTAACCAGGAGGAAAGCTAACCTGGCGAGGGCTGAGGAAAATAAGGAAGGACTTTGCCTCTTCCATGATACCACCAAATATACTAACTATGGAGCTGCCCTACCTCAGGGAATCTTATTACACGAAGATGAAATGTCCTAATTTCTAAAGCCAAATTAAAATTGGGTGACCTGGCTTTTCCTGTTTGACCCTCCAGGTCCCGTCTCCACTCCTCTCCACAAACCAGGAGGCTGGGCCTGAGCAATGGGAGGCATCAGCGGCAGGCCAAGGGGTGGGGGGAGAGCGCCTTCTTGCTGCCAGACTTCTCCGGGAAGTCCTTGCTCTGGCAGGTGGTCTTCCTTCTGCAGTTGGACTTCTCGGATTTGGTAGCCACTCCCTGCCGTTGCCTCCCCAAGTCTGGGGTAACGACAGAGTCCTGCTGCTGCTAAGTCCTCCCCCTGTCGGTTCCCCTTCGGAGGGTGCCAGGACCCTGGCTGCTGGCGTGACAGAAATGAATGTTTGCATCACTCCCCCGCCCCCACTTTTCCTTTCCCACACGCCCTAGAGAACAGATGTCTTCCCTTTCCTAAAGCAGTCAGTCTTAGCCTGAGGAAGACAGCAGAGCTCTCAGATCTATGCCCAGTGGGCCAAACAGCACGGTCATCAGCAGTTGTGCCCGGGAGGAAAACACGAAGTGTCAACGTAAAGTGTCACAGACGCTTTTCAGAGGCCAACTGGGTGCATGGTCGCCAGGCGCCACCTCCCCTTGTCCGAACCTTACAAAGCCTCCCCTGGCCTCTGCTTGGGGCAGCCACCCGACACCAACTCCCTGTGTCTCCTGTCCTCAGAGCAGCTACCCCGTCCCCCTCCCTCTCCCCCTTCCCTCTCCCCCTCCCTCTCCCCCCCCCCGCCCCCGCACTCACAACAGTGGAAGACTCACATGACCAGGGGTGTATGTTAGAGGACATTTGATTGAAGGTTTCAGATGCCATTGGCGTGTTGCAGCATGTACACCTTGGAGCACGGTGCTATCAGGCCTGGGCTTCTTAAGCATTGAGCAGAAGTAAACCGAAGTCACAAAGGGTACAATATCCAACAGGGGCACATGTGATGGGGTAATTTCATCCAGATGCAGAAGTATCAATCACATGAATAGAAAAGCATGGTTTCAGGATGGATGGAGGCATTGCCGTATGCGAAACTTCATGCCCTACCATCGTGAAAGAGCCGGTAAGAGAGTTTATGCACAGACTTGAAATACCCGGGCCGGTTA
The DNA here is from genome assembly GCF_023851605.1 of Tamandua tetradactyla. Lineage (NCBI taxonomy): Eukaryota > Metazoa > Chordata > Mammalia > Pilosa > Myrmecophagidae > Tamandua > Tamandua tetradactyla. The sequence goes on from NC_135338.1 coordinate 98,627,410, forward strand.
ATAATATGGGACATAAACTTCACATGTCAAACTGGAAAGGAAGTCCATGAAGACTCACAAATACAGAAATTTCACCGTTGACATTGCCTAGATTCAGAAAGAGTGGTGAAATGACAAACTGAGATTTTGAAAACTGAATTGGCCAAGCTGTGTGCAGAAACATGATCTAAGTGGCCTATATCTTGTCCACAGCTCCTGCAAGTGTAAAAGTCGTAGCTATCGAAGAGACAAGACTTTCTGGTCTTGAAACATGAATGGACTGGACCATGAAACTCCTCACTACACTCCCAGTGGCCACACACTTAAAACAAGTTATATTTACATTACACGATATTCTACTGAATTAGTGCAAAGTATTTTTTTTAAAAAGGGGGTGTCAAGCCTTTGCATCATAACTGCCCCACAGTAACAGGCGCTTTGGTGTTCTGCCCTAGACCCCCCGGGTCCTTTACCAGTTCTGTCCACCAGCCCCCAGCTTCGGGCCCTTTGTTCCTAAAGGAACCCCTGGGGCTTTTCCCTAGAGGTTCGTCCTTGCACCGTAGTTGCCTGGCAGACCAGCTCTCCGAGGGAGCCAGAGCTGCCCGTGAGTTGACGTGCCCTTCCTTCCCCTTCCCCCAAACCACCCACTGGTGCAGAAGTAGGAAAGCCCAGTGCCGTCACGCGAGCTGGGATGAGCTCTGCAGTGTGGTTTACACGTCCGAGGCCCCGCAGCACCAGGCTAAGGTTGCACCTTTGCCAGCCTCCTGCTTGGCTTCTTTCCCTCCCCTGCTCTGCATTCCTCTGCTCCCCTTTTTGTTTCTCCTGGGAGCTTTATCCTTAATAAATCACTCGCACATGAGCCCTCTCTCAGGAATTGCTCTGGGAACCCAACCTAAGAAACCAGCTCGTGTGGGTTGATTGTGTCCTCCCAAAAAAGATGTTTCCAGAACCCAGAATGCGACCTGATTTGGAAATAGGGTCATTGAGGGTGGGATTATTTCAGTTAAGATGAGGTTTTGCAGGAGTAGGGCAGGTCCCTAATCCACTTCGGCCAGAAGGGGAGAGACACTCATGGGGAGAAGGTCATGTGACCATGAGGCAGAGACTGAAGGGCCACAGCTGTGAGCCAACAAGCACCGAGGACAGCTGTCCAGGCACCTGAAGCCAGGACGAGGCAAGGAAGGCGCCTTCCCCACAGGCTTCAGAGTGCACGTGGCCCTGCCACACCTTAATTTAGGACTTCTTAGCCTCCAGAACTGAGACAATACATTTCTGTTTTAAGCCACCAAGTTTGTGATACTTTGTTACATCAACCCTAGGAAAGAAATGAAGACACCAGCTATCCATGATAAGTCGGGCTGCCATGTACAACCTAAAACTGGGATGGATGTCACAGTTCACCAGGAAAAAGCTTCACTTGAACCTTGATGAAAGGGGTGTTTGGCCTGGGACCCCTTACTGCTAAAAGGTTTCTACTCTAGCGGGGGAGGGGACGCTATGTGGAGGCAGGACAATTGTGGGTAAAGCCTTGTCCCCAACACAGGGACAGGAGCTACCTGGGAAATGACCACTCCAGCCACCTGCACTTCACCACAGGATGTTGGTTTGCTTTCTAATTGCTATGGAACAGGTCCTATGTCTCTGTTTTAACTTCCTCTTCACTTGGAAAGGATTTGCAACCCCCAAACAAGGATATTTTGGCTAATCCAAACGTGCTTTAAAAAATCCACTGTCTCCCGAAGTATCGGCCACTAACTTGGCTGTCGCTCTGATTTTCTCACTCATAATCGCACCAGGAAGAGAAAACAATACTTTTCTTTAACTGACACAACAATATGCTAAGAACTTGTGCATCTTTTCATGTTAGCTCTATTCACATGGTACCTACAGTTTCTGGAAACCACGACATGAAATAGAGATATATTCAGATAAGCAAAAGCTAGAAAAATTCATCCTCAGCAGGCCTGCGCTACCACAAGAGCTGAAGGCTATTCATCAGGCTGAAAAGCAAGGATGTCAGATAAAAACTTGGATCTACAAGAAGCAACGCATGGAGCGAGTTGCTACAAGTGTTTCGTGGGACCTCAGGTTCAGGGTACAATAGAAACTTGTGGCAAATGATCCCTGTTCTAGTTTGCTAGCTGCTGGAATGTAATATAACAGAAATGGAATGGCTTTTGAAAAGGGGGGATTTAATAAGTTGCAAGTTAACAGTTTTTAGGCTGTGGAAATGTCCCAATTAAAGCAAGTCTATAGAAGTGTCCAATCTAAGGCATCCAGGGAAAGACACCTTGGCTCAAGAAGGCCGATGAAGTTCAGGGTTTCTCTCTCAAGTGAGAAGGCATGTGACAAACATGGCATCATCTGCTAGCTTTTTCTCCTGGCTTCCTGTTTCAGGAAGCTCCCCGGGAGGCGTTTTCCTTCTTCATCTCCAAAGGTCGCTGGCTGGTGGACTCTATGTTTCTCATGGCTATGTCCTTCTGCTCTCTCAGAAGCTCTCTCATTCTCTAAAATATTTCCTCTTTTATAGGATTCCAGTAAACTAATCAAGACCCACCCGAATGGGTGGAGACACATCTCCACCTAATCCAATTTAACAGCCTCTCTTTATTGAGTCATATCTCCAGGTAGATGATTGAATTACAGTTTCAAACATACAATACTGAATAGGGATTAGAAGAAGCAGCTGCCTTTACAAAATGGGATTAGGATTAAAAGGTGGCTTTTCTAGGGTACATGCATTCTTTCAAACCAGCACAGTCTCTTTATTAGTTCTACAGCATAAAGAGTTCAGAAAGGGCAGATACCCTCTTTGTCACTTACACAGCACAGAGCCCAAGAAAGTGAAGGAAGAAGGTCCCATCACGACTGGACTCTTGGGGTTGCCAAAACTGCTCTGGGTCAGGGGTGGTCGATGGCAGCTCCTCACACCCCACCCTGTGTCAGAGAAGAGAGACCAGTCTACGCTGTTAAAGTGGGTTTTTATCCACCTCGGGGGGAGGGGCCCTGCCCCTGAGAATTCCTGTTCTGATAAGCATCTGGGCTACTTCTTCCTGGTTTGGGGATTTTAGGTCTGGCTGGGCCTTTTCATTAGCTTTAACATCTCCCCCAGGTTGTGGAATGGCACACAGTGGAAAAGGAGGCAGGGGTGGCAAAAGGCTAGAGGACAGCTGCTTGGTGTGTGTTCCTGGCTTTCGTAGAGGAGGAGGTGGGGGTAGGTGAAGCCTGGGTGATGGCCGCTTAACAGGTACCTGTGATTTCCCTAAGAGAGTGAAAAGCAACACATATCAGTAAATATAAAAGGCACCAGATATATATTGTTTGTTTGTTCTCGTAATTTCTTTCAAAGACAACTGATTATTTCAAGCAAAAACAGTAACATTGTATTGTGGGATTTATAACCTATGTAGATGTAAAATATATGACAACAATAACACAAGGACAAGGAGAGTAAATGGAATTATTCCTTCCTTGGGTTATTACATTTTATAGGAATTGGGACAAAATTAATCTTTAGCAGAGTGTGATAAATTAAGGATGTGTATATATCCTCTGGAGTTAAACCGATAACATTACACAAAGAAATAGAGCTAAAAAGCCAACAGAGTAGATAAAATGGACAACTAAAAATATTTGATTAACTTGAAAGAAGTCAGGAAAGGAGGAACAGAGGAACAACAAACAGATAGGACAAATACAAAACAAATAGCAAGATGGTAGATTTAAACCCATTCATACATATAATTACATTATATGTAAATGGACCAAATACTTCAATTAAAACAGAGATTGTCAACCTGAATTTTAAAATATTTTGAAATAATTCAAACTCACAAGAAAGTTGCAAAAATATTTGAAAAACAATACTGATAATTCCAGTATTCCCTTACCCAGATACCCAGATTTACCAACTTTTAACATTTTGCCACAATTTCTACTTCCTTTTTTCATTCTTCCATTTTTTCATTCATTCATCCATTCTTTATTTCTGTCTATCTTTCTACCTATTTATCATCATCTATCTTCTAAATATTCGAGGGTAGACTACACACCTCATGCTCCTTAACAATTAATACTCCCATGTATACTTTCTAAGAACAAGGATATTCACTTATGTAACCTCATAAGTACTCAAACTGAATTTTAAAAAGACCAAATCCAAGCTGCCTGTAAGAGACACACTTTAAATATATAGCCACTGATAAAGTGAAAGCAAAAGAATGGGAAAAGATACATTATGCAAATAATAAGAAACACAAGCAAGAATACAAACACATAAGGAAGCTGGTGAGGTTATATCAATATCAAAGAAGACTTCAAAAATAAGTTCTATCTGATACAAAGAAACATTTCATAATGTAGAAGGGTCAGTTCATCAAGAACACTTAACAATTCTAAATGTGTGCATTTAAGTAAGCAGAGCTTCAACATACATGAAGCAAAAACTTACAAATGGTGCACAGGTGGTTCTGTGGTAGAATTCTCTCCTTCCATGGAGGAGACCCGGGTTCAATTCCTCGACCATGCATCCCCCCCCAAAAAAACACACACACACAACTTACAGAATTAAAAGGATAAACAGATTATTTCACAGCCATATTTAGAGATTTGAAATCCTCTCTAGGTAATTAATAGACCAACACAACAAAAGTCAGCAAGGATACAGAAGACTTTGAACAATGTAATTAGCCAATTTGGCCTAAATGGCATTTCTGGAACACCATGCCCAGTAACTGTGGGCATACATTTTTTTTCAAGTACGTTTGGAACGTTCTCTAACAGAGACCATATGGTAATTCTTGATAATATCAAATGACTGATACAAAATATGTTCTCTGATCACTCCATTGTGATTAGAAAAAATAAAAAGAAATCTAAAAAAAGCTTCAGGTATTTGGAAATGAACAATACTACTAAATAACCCATGAAGAAATTCAAGAAGAAATCAAAAGGGAAATTTAAATATCTTAAATGGAATGATAATGATAACACTTGTCAAATTCGTGGGATGCAAGTAAAGCTGTGCTTTGAAAGAAACTTGTAGCTTAAAATGCTTATATTATAAAAGAAGAAATATTTCAAATCAGTGATTTAACCCTCTACTTTAAGTAACTAGAAAAAAGAAGGACAAATTAAATCCAAAGTAATGGGGGAAAAAGGGAATAATAAAAACAACAGCAGAAATCAACAAAACAGGAAACCAACATAAAATAGACAAAACTAAAGATAGAGTCTTTGAATATAGTAATAAAATTGATAAGCCCCAGCAAAATTTGTCAAGAAAAGAAAAAGACAAAATAAAAATGGGGTCACAGTGAAGGCCATATGGTAGTTTCTTATATGACTCTTGGCAGTTTTTCTGTATGTTTGAAATTATATCAAAATGAAAATTTAAAGTACAAGAAATGTGAAAGCTAATCTTGAGGGCCTCAAATTCTGTTGATGAGAAAGTGTCTTTTTTTGGCTGACATGAAGACAGGATTGGGAAAGGTGTAGGAAGGAAGAAAAGTTATGATTGAAGAAGTGGTAGAGATAAGTCCTCAGATATTTGGCCACTATTTCCTTAGCTCATTCAGATTCAAGTTTACTGCCTTTCTAACCTGGACGCCTATAAAAGCTGTTTGGTTTCTTTGTCATATGGACTTTTCTGAGCTGCATCAGATTTCCACGCCAGTTGGTATTCTCTCCTTGATGTTTCTCGTACTCCACAATGAAGCTCCTCTTCAGATCTGACCTAAAAACCACATGAAAATCTCTAGCAAAAAAAAAAAAAAACAAAAAAAACACTAAACCCATAACTTCTCTGATAAATAACCACATGAAACCAGGGTTTTCATTTTTTTTCCTTCTCTACAATGTTATGGAGAAGGAAGATTAAGGTTTACAGGAAGAGAAAGCAGGAGTTTAAATTTAGACTTCGTGGACGAGAACAAGCTCCGACTGCATTTGAATCAGAATCAAGGCAGATTCTTTTATTCTAAAAGCCAACAGCTGCTCAGAGCCAAGCAGATTGTACCACTTCCTCCTTGCTCAGGAATGTTCACAGAGCACACACACACTCGCACACACACGCGCGCTCACAAACACTTAGGGACACATATGGTTAGAAGAACAAAGCAAAGGAGCAAAGAAAAATAATTCATGGATGATGTCATTTGCAACTTCTGTGCACGATGACATGTTTCATAAACTCACATGATTTCCTGACCAAAGCATGCTTCGTGAATCCAGCAATTCTCCCCCCGTGGGAGGATGAGGCTAACACTGTAGATAAGCACTAATCAAGAGTTTAGTTAGTAAAAAAATAAAAGAGAAAAAGAGACATTTTTTTCCCAAGAGTAGAAGGAGGAACATTTATTCATGCACACATTTATCAGAGCTTCACCAGATACCATCTCTGCTCTAAGTTGAGAGCTCAGGTTCTGCCAACAGAAACATGGGGACTTTATATAATTGTAGAGTTCAGTTGGGGTTCCAGCAGGAAACAGAATTCCCTCCCAAAAGGTCTGACAGGAGACAATTTATGACCCTTGGAAGAGTCAAGGGAACCAGCTAATGAGGTTGAGATCCTTAGAAAGTAGTCATAAAGGAATCATCACTGCCCCTCTGGCTGAAGGACAGTGGCAAGATCCAGCATTTCCACAACTTGGTGAGTGCTGGGCCACTGAGAAGAAAACAGCTGCAGGGAGGCCAGGTGGCAGGAGTAGCCACTGTCTGAACTGCAACCCGGCAACCCGGAAGGAGCCACAGGGGTAAATTCCTCACTCTCTCTCCTCAAAGTCAACTTTCACTGGCTGAGCCAAAGCCAGATATGATGGGTGGAGCCATATGGACCCCGGAAAATCAGTCATTCTTTTTAAAATTCATTTTTATCATGAGATAGTTCATGCACCAAAAATAGTGTAATGAACCCCTCATTTACACATCACCCCAACTGAACAATTATCTCATCATTTCTTTACCTTGAACTGGAAAGAAATTATAAAAGGGGAAGCATGCAGTTTGGAACACAGAGCAGGCAGAGTTAAATTTAGCTTCACTAGGCTGGCTTCAGCTTGATTAACCAGCTAATCAAGGCTCTTTGTTTAATGAGTTTCCCTCTCGCCTTAAAGAAGGCGGCTCCCAGTGCTGCAAGGGCACCATCTGCACCAGGCCCCAGGCCCTGCTTACTTGCTCTGTCCTTGTCTTAGTCGGTCCCTTTTAAATCAAGGTTGGGGAAAAAAGGAGGATTTCCCACCCCCCACCCCCCACCCGGCCTCTCCCCCCTCCCACAGTCCCTTCCCCGGCCCTCCCCCACCCCTGGCCCTCCCCACAGCCCTCCTGGTCCCTAGGCCTTCTCTGCGCTTATTTGAGTTGCGCATGGTAATGCAAAACAAAAAATTATTTCTCAGTGGTAACAATAAAAAATCGAATTTCTATCCAGCTTATCTGAGGAAAATCATGATTTCATCTTAAAAATCATCGAATCTAGTGACCCGCGGGGGAAGCTGCAATGATTCCCCGCCACCCCCCTCACCCCCCACCAAAGTGCCCCTGAAAGAAGTGGGGCTCAGCTCCCGGGCCCAGGAGCGCCCCAAGTTCACGATTTTGCTCCCGGTCATTAGCCTTCCCTTGGCGCCCGAGCTCAGAGTTGGAGTTTTCCGGGGTGACTTAGGTCGTGCCTCCGCCGTCAGGTGGGGGGGACCCCAGGTACAGCAGACGGTGGGGCTGGGCAGGGGAAGGTGGCCAGCAGGACATGCGCGGCACAGCCTGGTCCTTCTGCAGTTCCATGGCGTTTGGAAAGGTCCCTTACGCCTGCTTTTTTGAAGAGGAAGAAGGGGCTCGGTCAGCCCGAAACTGCTTTTCTTCTCCATCCTGTCACATCACGTGGTTGATGTAATAATGCGGTAATGTAAGGGGAGGTTGTTGGAGTCACTTGGAAAAGTTTAGTCATTTCTGAGTGTAATAGTTGGATATGTTTAAGAGAGGGCCCTTCCTTGGCCGGTGGTCTTAAAAGGATAATTGGCTGTGTTTTATTTCCCCTTTTTTTTAGAAAAAGGGTATGCCACATTCTATCTCCTTTGGAAGGTCTTTCTTGTGAAGATGGCTGCTGGCAGAGGAATAAAACTGATTATCCCCTGAGGTGAATGCAAAATAAATTTTAAAAAGAAAAGGTTTATTGAGATGCAGCTCACCTGTTTAAAATGTACAGTTCAACGGTTCTTAGTATCCCCACAGATATGCACAGCCATCATCACAGTTTTATTTTTATCACCTCAGAAGAAACCTTGTACCCCTTAGCCATAACCTCCCCCCCATCTCCCCACATCCCCTGTGGTGGATGGAATCGTGTATCCCAACAAAGAGGTGTTTTTAAAAAAGCGTTTTATTTTAAAATAATTTAAACTTACAGGACACTTGCAAAAATAATACAGAATCCATACAGAGAATTCTAACATACCTTTGACCCAGATACACACATCCAACCACTTTAACATTTTGCCACATTTATTGTATCATCCTATCTATCCACCTATAAATGCATCCATCCATCTGTCTGTCTGTCTGTCTCTCTATCAGTTTTCTCAACATCTGAGTCTAGGTTGTATACATCACGCTCCTGGAATACTGAATATTTCTAGGACACTTCCCAAGACCAAGGATATTCACTTATGTGACCACCATAAGTGCAGTTACCAAGTTCAAGAAATTTGACATTGATTAAAAGCTTAGTCCCTAATCCATCTTTTTATGTTCCAATAATGTCCTTTTGGACCTCTCCTTCTCCATCCAGTGCAGGATATGTACATTGCATTTCATTGTCATTGTCTCTTCAGTTGCTCTTTTGCATCTCAACCACTCTCCAGCATACCATTCAGTGGGTTTACACATATTCACGACATTGTACCTCCCTTACCACCATCCATCACCAGAACTTTTCTAGTCCCTCAGACAGAAACCCAACACTTGTTATGCATTAACACCCTGTTTTTGCTCTGCCCACCCCATCTTATCCCTGGTAACCTGTGTTCTACTTTCTGTCTCTGTGTTTGCATATTCTAGCTATTTTGAACTAATGGAATCATATAACATCCATCCCTTTGTGTCTTGCTTATTTGACTCAACATGATGTCTTCAAGGTTCATTCATGTCATAGCATGTATCAGGACTCATTCCTTTTTAAAGCTGACTAACGTATGTTTATGCCCCATTTTGTTTATCCGTTCATCGGTTGATGGACACTTGGGTTGTTTCCATGTTTTGGCAATCATAAATGATGCTGCTGTGAACATCAGTCTGCACGTGTCTGTTCACATCCCTGTTTCAGATCTTCTGGGTGTAACTCAAGTGGTGGGAGTGCCAGATTGTAGGGCAAGTCTATACATAGCTTTCTGGGGAATCATCAAACCATTTTCCACAGCGGCTATATCATTTTACATTCCCATCAGTGGCAAATAATGTTCCTGTCTCTCCGCATCTTCTCCAACACTTGTAGTTTCCTGTTTGCTTAATAATGGTTAGTCTAATAGGCATGAAATGATCATCTCATTGTGGTTTTGATTTGCATTTCCTTAATAGGTAATAAAGATGAGGCATCTTTTCATGTGCTTTTTGGCCATTCGTATTTTCTCTTTGGAAAAATGTCTATTCAAGTCTTTTGCACATTTTTAAACTGGGTTTGTCTTTTTATTGTTGAGTTGCAGGATTTTTCTATATATTCTGGATATCAAATGCTTATCAGATGTGTGATTTCCAAATGTGTTCTCCCATTCTCCTGGTTGTCTTCTCATTCCCTTGATAATGTCCTGAAATGCACAAAAGTTTTTAATTTTTATGAAGTCAGTTTATCTATTTTCTTCTTTTGTTGTTCATGCTTTTGGTGTGAAGTCTAAGAATCCACTGCCTAATACATAGTCCTGCAGTTATTTCCCTATGCTTTCATCTAAAAATTTTGGTTTTAGCTCTTATATTTAGGTTGTTAATCCATTTTGAGCTATTTTTTGTTTATGGTGTGAGGTAGGGGTCTACTTTAATTCCTTTGCACATGGACTTTCAGTTTTCCCAGCACCATGTATTGAAATGACTGTTCTTTTCCCATTGGGTAGACTTGATTCCCTTGACAAAAATCAACTGGTCATGGATACGTAGGCCTATCTCTGTGCTTGCAATTAAAAGATATGTTATATTAGCTTTTAAGCTGCTGGAATATGATATACCAGAAACAGAATGGTTTTAAAAGGGGGAATTTATTAAGTTGCACATTTACAGGTCTAAGGCCATGAAAATGTCCCAATTAAGGCAGGGAAAGATACCTTCGTTCAAGAAGGCCAATGATGTTTAGGGTTTCTCTCTCAACTGGAAAGGCACATGATGACATCTGCTAGTTTTCTCTCTAGGCTTCTTCAACAGCTTCCCCAGGGCTCTGTCTATTCTGTTGGCTCTGTTGGTTCTGGTGGTTCTCGTGGCTCTTTCCAAAATGGTTTCTTCTTAAAGGACTCCAGTAAACAACCCCACCTTGAATGGGTAGAGACACGCTCCATGGAAACCATGTAATCAAAGGTTACCACCCACGGTTGGGTGGGTCACATCTCTGTGGGAGCAATCAAAAAGTTCCCATGCAGCAATACTGAATAAGGATTAGAGGACATGGCTTTTCTGGGGTACACAACAGATTCAGACTGGCACACATGTTCTTAAATTTAATCTGTGTTTCTGTAGGTGTGAACCAATTTGTAAATGGACACTTTGAAGATGTATGATCACCTAAGGTGTGGACTCATTTGTGAATAGATCTTCTAAGATCCTATTTAGATATTGCTAAAGTGGATCAAGGTGGGTCCTAATCCATATTACTGGATGCCTTATGGAGACCTAGGCCAGGTTCTTTCCAGAGAAAGAACCAAGGGGTCTGAAGAAATTAGAGGAGCAGAGACAAAGAGAGTTTGCCAAGTAACAGAGGCAGAAATGCAAGCCAAGGAACACCAGGAGTTGTGGCATGTCAGCACCAGAAATCTGGAGACTTTGGGGAGAAGTCTGGATCCTGCCAATACCTTAATTTTGTACATCTGGTCTCCAAAACCATGAGACAATAAATTGCTGTTCTTAAGCCACCTGAATGTGGTATTTGTCACAGCAGCCCTGGGAGACGAAGGCACCCTCCTCCCCCCACCCTAAGCAGCCACTAGTATACCAGTTCTGCTCTATAGATTGGCCTATCTGAACATTTCATATAAATAGAAGGATACAATGAGTGGTCTGGTGACCGGCTTCTTTCCCCTAGCATAATGTTTTCAGAGTTCCTCCATGTTGCAATGTATATATCACTACTTCATGGCTTTTAAAAGCCAAATATTCCATTGTAAGCATATACCACATTTCGCTTATCCATTCACCCATTAATGAACATTTGGGTAGCTTCCACTTTAGAGCTATTCTGAACAATGCTGCTAGAAACATTTGCATACAAACTTTTGGATGGGCTTGTATGTTTTAATTTCTCTTGAGTGTATCTCCAGGAGTGGAACTGCTGGGTCATATAGTAACTTATGTTTAACCACTTGAGGAATTGCCAGAATGTTCTCTAAAGTGGCTGCAACATTTTACATTCCCTCAGTTTCTCCACATCCTCTACAATATTTGTTATCATCTGATACCTGGTTCCAGCCTTCCTGTGAGTATAAAGTACTAGCTTGTGGTATTGATTTTAATTTCCCTGATGACTAGTGATGTCAAAGCATCTTTGCACGTACTTACTGGCCATTGCACAAGTGGTTTTGAAACAAACAAACAAAAAAAACCAGTGGCTTTATGACTGCAGCCTCTGGGACACACTTGTGCTGGCTGCAAATGCAATAGACGGGACAGAGGTGAGCATGGGAATAGCTGTGAGGAGGGTGTAGGTTTGCTGCTGGGAAGTCAAAGCACTTCCTGTATGATGGTATAAAGTTTTCACCGCGGAATAAGAGGGTCCTCTTCTGCTAAGAGTGAGGAGGATGGGAGAGGAACAGAGGCTTGAGTGAAGAACAGAAATAGTAAATTCTAGGGGTAGGAGAGTTAGGTGACATGTAGTAGGGTTGCCAAAGTGTAGAAACTGCAGTGGACAACACATAAGAGAGTGGAAGGGTCCAGAGGTGGCACCAGGACATATTTCTGGACGTTGGCCAAGGGGCTCCAGCAGCACAGCCTGGGTTCAGGGCTAGCCATGACCCATCTCCCTCAGTAGAGTCCTGCTGAAACCTGGGGTGACACTGAGCATCTCTCTGTTAACAGTTCCATGTCCTCTTGCTGCTGGCATCTTCACCTGCCTACTGGCCCAACTTCAGCATCCCTCACTGGCCCACACGGATGAGTCAGTTCCTTGAGTGATGATGATAGAGTAATTGCAGTAATCTCAGCCTCCATTGCTCAAATGTTGTTTTTATGAAAGGGAGACCTTCTGGTCTGCACCTCATAAATGTCATCAAGCATGGCTCTAGCTCCTTGTGTTCTTGGCTGCTTCTGCACAAGTCTGTGAGATATGAAATGTGGGAGATACTCAGTGCCTCCTACGAAATGACCAGCTTGATTTATTGGTTGTGGAGTGTTGTGGTGGCAAGTAACAGATGCTGATCCTGACCATGGAGGACGTATTAGAAGGACATGGAATCCTTCCCCAAGTGGGAGGGAAAGCTGAAGAACCTGGTCTGCAAAGAACAGGAGCCAGGGAGGCCGTGGGGATCCAGAAGCAAGTACCACCAAAGGTCTCACTGGGCTGCCCTCTGGGGAGTGTCAGCCCCAACCTCTTCTCTGCTTTCACTTCCTTCCATTCGAGGGTCAAAACCCCAGGAGAGAAAGCCTAGCTTGGGTCCATCCTTCTGTGACTCCCTTAGAGCATAAGAGTGCAGTTCCCAGCACTGGGGGATGGGAGGAGGCAACAAGAAAACAAGTGTACGCTAGGCTCCTGGACCTCCTCAGCCTTACCGGGGAAGGTTCTGAGATGCACTTTTCCCGGAAGACACCCCACAGTTCCCGTGAGCCCCCTCCCCCGTGATGGAGGTGACCAAACTTCTGTGAGTCTCAGACACCCTTGAGAATTGAACGAAAGCAGGACTGAGTGCTGTTTCAGAGGCTTGCTGGCCCCTGGTCTAGGAGTCCCACTCTCGGAAGTGTCTGTCTCCTCTGGCACATCAGTGTCTGTCTGTCTGTCTTCTGCAGCAGGCCCGGCACCATCTTCTTGGGAACCTGCAGTTTAACCATTTCGTGCTCAGGGACGCAGGGGTTGCACAGCAGGCCCTGAACCTCTCCTTCCCCCCACACTGTTTTTTGTCTAGAAGGGTTACACACTATTTTAGTCACTGTTTTGCAGCAGGGTGGGGGGGGAATACTGTTTGTCCTTATGATTCATTTTGGCGGCTCTGGGCTGATGTTTTGCTTTGTGGCGACTCATTGAACATCTGGTACAAATTAAATGGGACTTTCTCTTGGTGACAGTAAAATGAAGTGTCTTAAACAGGGTGAACATTAAAAAAGGGGCCTGGTGGGAATACAAGGCTTGAGCAATCATCTGGCCTTGGGTCAGTTCAATCAGAGGCCCAACTGTCTCACAGAGCTAGTGGAGGACCCAGGAGTGACACCTGCCCGTCCCTGCAGGCTTAGGACCCCCGTGGGACAGAGTCTTCCCAGCTGGATACCTGGGAAAGAGGCAGGGTGCTGGCAGGATGTTGCATCAGGGCCAATTTCTCCGGTTTGTTCCGGGAGGTTTTCCATAGAACCCAGAGGCTGTCTAGAGGTTCTTAACGGGGATGATTTTCTTCCGGGGATATTTAGCAATGTCTGGAGACAGTTTTGTTTATCCAATTTGGGTGGGGGTGGGGGGCTACGGGCACCTAAAGGAATAGAGGCCAGGAATGCTGGTAAGCATCTGTTCTAGTTTGCTAGCTGCCAGAATGCGATATACCAGAAACAGAATGGCTTTTAGAAGGGAAAATTGAAGTTGCAAGTTTACATGTTCTAAGGCCGAGAAAATGTCCAAATTAAGCAAGTTTATAGAAATGTCCTATCCAAGGCATCCAGGAAAAGATACCTTGGTTCAAGAAGGCCAATGGTGTTCAGGGTTTCTCTCTCAACTGGAAAGGCTCATGGCGAACATGGCGACGTCTGCTAGCTTCCTCTCCAGGCTTCTCGTTTCAAGAAGTGTCCCCCAGGGGCGTTTTCCTTCTTCATCTCCAAAGGTCTCTGGCTGTGTGGGCTCTGTAGCTCTTTCCAAAAATGGTAAGGGCTCCAGTATGCAACCCCACCTTGAATGGGTGGAGACACACTTCCATGGAGATCACCTAATCAAAAGTTACCACCCACAACTGGGTGGGTCACATCTCCATGGAAATAATCAAAAAGCTCCCAGCCAGCAATTACTGAATGAGGATTAAAGGACATGGCTCTTCTGGGATCCACCACAGATTCAAACCAGCACAGCATCCTATGATTCACAGGCTAGCCCCTCATAAAAAGAATATTCTGGCTCAAAATATCAATCATGTTGGGGTCGAGAAACACTACTCTAATTCATCTAAAGCAACCCAACTGCCGCAGGGACTGATGGCTGGCAGGTCATTAACTGGCTTAATGTGTAGCCCCGAAATCTGGTGGAAAAAGATGTTCTAAAAAATCATGCCATGTTAATTTTTTTAAAAAAAGTATGTATGTTTCCTAAATCGTTGGATCTATATCCCATTCTCTGTTAAAAGGAACTGGGGTTCCTGAGAAATGGCAGTGCAAGCACGAGGCGAGCAAGGAAGGTATCAGAAACTATGAGGTCAGATCTAAAAGGATACAGGGGCTTATTTGAAAAAGTTCCCTCTGGTCAACTAGGGGATGATTAGAGAGTCAAAAAAGGGAAGCGATAGAAACACATCAAATATGCTAAAATCCATATCTGCAAGGTGTAAAAGGAGCTTGCTGTCAAAAGATTAAAAGCTTCATCCAAATTGTGTGGCCTCTAGAGGTTTTCTTTATAAAAAACGGTGCATTTACTGGCTCCTAACCTAGGTTTTCTGTTTTTTTCTTTAGCATTATCAACAATAGAAGACAGGAAATTTGTGCTGTCCTGGCTGAGCTCCTGCATGAATGCTGCCATAAAAGAAGCTAGAGCAAGGATGCACAGCAATCACGCAGTCATCATAAAACAAACCTGGAGCCCTTATTCTGGCACGTGTGCCTTTTTGTGGGGGAGAAAGAGTAATGTGTGACCAGATGGATGCGGAATAGACAGATATGTCTACGATAGAGCATTTCAATGAGGAATCTTTCCCTTATAATCCGAAACCCAACTCAAATTATTTTTAACAATAAAAAGACGTTACTGACTCAAATAATCAAGAAGTCTAGATAAAAAGTGTCAAATAGGCGGGCCGCGGTGGCTCAGCGGGCAAGAGTGCTTGCCTGCTATGCCGGAGGACCCCGGTTCGATTCCCGGCCCCAGCCCATGTAAAAAACAAACAAACAAACAAAATATAATAAAACAAGAAAATGTTTAAAGATGTTTCCCTTTCTTCCTCCCTTCCATCTTTCCTTCCTTTCCTCCCTCTCTCTTTAAAAAAAAAAAAAAAAAAAAAAAAGTGTCAAATAATCAAGAAGTCTACTCAAAGTGTGGTCCATGGATAAGAGTGGTTTGAAAACTGCTTGTTACCAGTTCACAATGACACAGGGACGATGTTGAAATAACCATGTGAGAGATTATTTTTCTAAAATTTTCCTTTCCTCAGTTGTGGATGATACCACAAAAAAAGTGAGGACACCTGGGTTTGAGGCGATAGAAGCACTACTTTTTACAACGGGAACCTCTCGAAGGTATTTAATTCATTTTTATTGTAGGTTACGGCAACCCCAGACCATAAAATAACATGAAGAATAAAACCACCTTCCACACAGTCAGCTGGAGAAACCCTGGTGTGGAGTGGCGGGGGCAAGCCGGGCAGCTTATTAGACTCACCTGCTGAGTTCTGCCAACTCCCAATACTGAGGCTCGAGTCCCGAGGTGCCAGCTGGCAAGGGCCAGGGGGCGGCGGGGACAGTTTTCGGAGTTCACCAGGTGTCCGGGGGGTGCAGCAGGAGTGGGGCCGGCACGTCCGGATTCCTTCTGGCCTCGATGCAAGCGGATCAGGTGATCGGCTAAATCACCAAGGCCGGTGTTCTCACGGCACCAGGTGACCCTGTTAGAAAAGAAGGAAGATCTCAAATCAATGAACTCAGCTTTCGCCGTAAGAAAAACCAAAAAAAGTAAAGCAAAATTAACCCAAAGTAAGCTAAAAAGAGGAAATAAGACCAAAGAGGAAATCGATGAAATAGAAAATACAAGAAACAACAGAGAAAAATCAATGAAAGCGAAAATTGATTCTTTGAGAAGATCAGTAAAATTGATAAACCTCCAGCCAAATTGATTAGGGAAAAAAAAGAGTAAACACAAATTACCAGTATTAGACATGGGAGTGGGCTCTTATGATTCTGGAGATATTAAGAGGATAATAAGGTGATATTATAGGCAATGTTATACTAATCAATTCAACTAACTTAGAGGAAATGAACAAATTCCTTGAATGACTCCAACTACCGAAGAAGAAATAGATACCCTGAATAGCTCTGTATTTCTAAAGAAATTGAATTTGTAATTAAAAATGAAAACCTTCCCACAGAGAAAACCCGAGGCCAAGATGCCTTCACTGGTGAATTCCACCAAAAAGTGAGGAAGAAGTGATGCCACTTTTACACACTTCCAGAAAGAATACTTCCCAACTTATTCTATGAGATCAGCCTTCCCTGATACCAAAACCAGACAAAGACATGACAAGAAAATATATAGAAATCCTTAAAATCCCAGCACCCACCTCATTGTCACCCATTCCTGAGATATCTATCACTTGTCATCTGTCCCTCCACAGCCCTTTTGAAAAGAAGTTACCCTAACCCAAGCCCTGACCCTTAAACAGCCCCAAACTCTACGGCCTGACCGTCCTGGATCCGCACGTTTGGACCTAACGGGACCCGCGTGTCCTGTGTTCGGATCACAAAGGTGCCCTGCAGCCACTCAGATGCCACTTTCAGGAGGCTGACCGAAAAGACACAAAGGGAAGGACCCACTGGTGGTGGCTGCCGAGGAGGGAGACTCAGTGACTCAAAGCTGTAGAAACCCTTTTGGCACCATGAGGAGAAAGCAGAGAAAGGGGGGAGAGAGAGGGGAGAGAGAGACAGAGGAAAGAGATGAGGAAATATCTGATGTTTTCCCCAAATGTCTGAGCCTCCTCGAGCCCAGCTGTTCAGATCCTGTTGGATTCATGTCGGACCCTTTATACTTGGCCCACACCGAAAGGACTTCTGTTTCTTATTCTCTCCCTAAGCCAAACAGTCAGTAAGAGTTAAGTTCCTTTCCCCGCCTTCAGGTTGGGTCCTTGGCATCCCTTCCTAAGCTAAGGACAGTCTGGACCACCCTCCCGAAGGCCTCAGAGGTTTCGGTGCTGTCTCTGTTCTTTGTGTGTGTGTGTGTGTATTTGCTCATCAAAAATATGTTTTTCGGGCCACGATGGCTCAGCAGGCAAGAATGCTCGCCTGCCATGCCAGAGGACCCGGGTTTGATTCCCGGTGCCTGCCCATGTAAAAAAAAAAAAAAAACATATATATATATATATATGTATATATATGTTTTTCAAAAAATTCAGGTATAACGTACGTAAAGTGTAAACATCTTAAGTGCACAACTTGAATTTTCACACACACACACGTAGCCACCACCCGGCAAAACCCAGGTCTCCCTGGCCTTCTCCAAGCACCCCCCCCCTCCAAACGTTATCTGACTTCCGCCACCTGCTATTAATCTTGCCTGTTTTTAAACTGTTCTAAACATCATCTAAGTGGAATCAGAGTGTAGTCCTCTCTGCCTGGCTTCTTCTGCTTCTCATGTCTGCGAGATCCCCCCGAGTTATTGCATGCAGCAGTTAACTCGTTTTTAAAAATTGCTGAGGAAGATTCCACTGCCTGACTGTTTCACGCCGTGTTTATACTTCCTGCTGCTGCCGGCATCTGTTGCCTCGAGCTCCTTGGACGTGTCTTACGTTGGACATGGACTCTCATTCCTGTTGGTGTGTACACCTGCGAGGAGAATTGCTGGCTCATGATTGTTTTTATACTATAATCCATGGACAATGAAATTCACTCTTTTTTTTAAATTTATTTTTTATTATCAAACCAAAACAACATACGAACATGAACATTCTTAACAAAGGAACATACACGCATAGTGTACAATCAGTGGCTCACAATATCATCACATAGTTGTATGTGCCTCACCGTGATCATTTTTCAGAACATTTGCATCACTCCAGAAAAAGAAATAAAAAGGAAAAAACTCATACATCCCATCCCCTTCCCCCTCCCTCTCATTGACCACTAGTATTTCCATCTACCCAATAGATTTTAACCTTTGTTCCGAAATTCACTCTATGTTTGTGTCTATATATCAGCCAAATTTCTTATAGGAGACGTTTCTCTGGATGAATGAGGAAGAGGAGGAGCTTTGCACAAGGGGGCATCGGCATTAAAGGGACGTGGGCCGCGTTCCAGGCCGCGTCCTCACCCGTAAGTTGGGGCATGGCACCGGTTGTCGATCCACCAGCGGATGGAGGCGGGTGTCCCTGAGGACGGCCACTGCTCTCTCTCAGACCCCAGTGCTCAAGGCAGGGAGGAGAGGGGACAGCCAGGCTGGATTCTTCCATCCTGTTCGCTCAGCCCACACGCACTGAGCTGCAGCCTCTTGACATTATATGGTGTTTCCAAAAACGGTTTCCATTAGGATGGAGAGAAAATGGACATGTAGAAGTGTTCACCACTCAGCCGCTCATGGACTCAGACTCACTCCCTAGAATGAGGCTGGGGAGGAGGGACTAATGCCGCATAGTCACCAGCCCAAGGAGCACAGCTCCCTCAGCGCAGTCACCCTGCAAAAGCGCTGGTCCCTCGGGTTCCTATCACTTCAGGTTTCTGTAATAAACAGTGTTAATCCACGTTCATCTTTGTGGAAGAGTATTGCATGCAATGATATTTTCTCGTGTGCCTCTTTTTCCTACGTGAATTGTCCCTCTTCTCTTTTTTATTTCTAAATGTCTACTTTTTTTTTTAAGACAAACCAATGTACTGAAGACCTGTATGTAATCTATTCCTTAGTCTCTTATTGTAGGCATCTTATAAAAATGGATATTTTATTTGGCTTTAGAATGTTTTACAAGGAAACTAATTCTTAACTGATCAAGTACTTGCTACTGAAATGCTTGTGTTTTTCATACTGTGTTTCTAAATTAATAATCATTTTCATTGCAGAAAAATGGAGCAAATTTATATTAGTCTTGGAAACTAATAATAGCATTGTAAATTTATGAGATGATTTTAAAAGAAAACTCATAACAGAAACTAGTTATTTTAATTGTAATATTACTAACCGAAGGGTGAGAAGGGGGGGAGCCCACTGGGAACCGTGTTACAGCTTGTTACTCACAGTTTCTTTTTGATCATTTTCTTGGTCTCTGAGGTGAAAAGAGTTGTTAAAAATTTGTAAACTCACAGGTGATTATTGTTTATGTGTAGCAATGTCATCACACTTTGTCTTGGAGTTACAATAAAGTGTTTGAAATCACTGTAAAAAAAAAAGTTCACTCGACGTGCACAATTCAGTCACTTTTTGTGTCTTCCCCGGGCGCTGCAGCCGTCACCACTGTCTGATTGAGAACATTTAAATCAACCCCCAAAGGACCCCCGGAGCCTGTCAACAGCGGCACAGCGACGCCCCACGTTCCCCCCTCCCCCGCAGCCACTCCCCTGCCTTCCGCCTCCACGGACTTGGCTGTCCCGGACATTTCATTAAATGGAACCCACAGCATGTGGCTTTGGGCCTGGCTCCTTTCACTTAGCTTCATGTTTTTGAGGTTCATCCGTGTTGCAGCAATGGATTTCATTCTTCTTATGACTAAATAATATTCCAGTGTATGGATTGTACAGATCCATTTTCTTTAAGACCTACTGCAATCTTTCCTTTTTCACAAGATAAGCAATGAAGGAAGAAAGCTGTATGCAGAGACATTTCTATTTCTGCTAGAAAAGCAGACTGAGGGTTGGAAAAACAACAAACATGGTGAAGTCACTCAGATTCACATCTCGTAAAGAGACATCATTACAGTCTCTGATGTTGTGTCACCGAATCCTTAATTGCAGCAAACATTTACGTGGCACTTCCTTAGGGCAAAGCCCTTCCAGAAGCATTTACACACATTAACTCAGTCAATCCCCATGACCACACGCCCTCCCCAACTTTTCCCCCCTTATTTTAATTTTATTTTCACCTTTCTTTCCTTCCTTCCTTCTTTCTTCCTTTCCTTCCACCCTCTTTTCTTTCTTTCCTTATTTATTTAAGTATCTAACATAAAACTTGCATTTTCACCACTTTTAAGTGTACAATGTTATACTATCACTTTCACCATTCATTCATACATTTTTCATCATTTAAAACAGAAACTCTGCACCCTTCAGCATTACCTCCCCATCCTCCCTCCAGTCACTGCAAACTTTTAATATACTGTGCTGGTTTGAAAGGATGGATGTACCCTCGAAAAGCCTTATTTTAATCCTAATCCAATTTCGTAAAGGCAGCCGTTTCTTCTAACCCCTATTCAGTACTGTATGTTTGAATCTGTAATTAGATCATCTCCCTGGAGATGTGACTCAATCAAGAGCGGTTGTTAAACTGGATTAGGTAGAGATGTGTCTCCACCCATTTGAGTGGGTCTTGATTAGTTTGTTGGAATCCTATAAAAAGAGGAAACATTTTGAAGAAAGGAAGAGATTCGGAGATTGCAGAGAATGACATAGCCACAAGACGCAGAGTTCACCAGCCAGCGACCTTTGGAGATGAAGAAGGAAAACACCTCCCGGGAGCTTCATGAAACAGGAAGCCAGGAGAGAAAGCTAGCAGATGATACGATGTTTGCCATGTGCCCTTCCAGCTGAGAGAGAAGCCCTGACTGTGTTCGCCATGTGCTGTCTCACTTGAGAGGGAGAAACCCTGAACTTCATCAGCCTTCTTGAACCAAGGTATCTTTCCCTGGATGCCGTAGATTGGACATTTCTATAGACTTGTTTTAATTGGGATATTATCTTGGCCTTAGAACTGTAAACTAGCAACTCATTAAATTCCCCTTTTAAAAGCCATTCTGTTTCTGGTATATTGCATTCCAGCAGCTAGCGGACTGGAACATATACTTTCTGTCTTTATGTCAGATTCAGTTGGTGGTTGCTGACTGCATTTACTTGCCATCACTCTTCAGCCTCTTTTGATCTGGGACAGTTCTCTGGAGTTTTTTGTGTTTCATGACACAGTTTTGAAGAGTCCAGGCCAGCTGTTGGGCAGATTGTCTTCGATTTTGCTTTTATCTTCCTGTTTGCTCCCAACTAGATTCCGGAATGTTACACATGTGCCGCTGTGACTTCCCAGTGTGACTTCCCACTTCTTGTCGGGAGGTGTGCCATGTCACTTTTTCTCACTGGCAATGGAAGTGCTCAAACCTGCCCCCTTGCACGGTTAGTTAAGTCTGCTACCTGGTAGGTGGTGCCCGCCAGGTTTCCGCTGTAAAGTTGTCTTTTCCCTTTGTAGTTAGGAAGTAGTCCATAGGGTTATACTTTAGAAACTTTGTGAACATCCTTCCACCCAACAAGTTTTCACCCGGTGGGCATAGCACCTGTTGGTGATTCTTCCCTAAACTATGGTGGTTGCAAAGTAGTGATTTTCTAATGTTATCATTTCTTCTACGCTTCGCATTTTTCGGTAAATGTGCTGGTTTGAAGTGGCTCATCTCCCAGAAAAGACCATGTTCTTTTCATCCATCCCCGTGGGGGCAGCCTTGTCGTGGGTGGGGCCTTTTGTTAGGTTGTTTCAATTGAGTTGTGACGCAGCCTATTCAAGATGTGTCTTGATCCTTCTCTGGAGTCCTTTGTGAGAGGCTAAAAGACAGAAAAGGCCCAGGGAGCTCAGGGAAGCCCCAGAGAGACTGAGAGTCAACGGACACTCCCAGACGCTCAGAGAGGAGGCCTCTGAAGCCAGGAGCTGAGAGCAGAGAGGCCTGGGAGAGAAGGACCAGCAGGCGCCAGCCACGTGCCTTCCCATGTGAAGGGGTGTCCCGGAGGCTGGCAGTCTTTCCTCAGAGAAGGTATCGTCCTGTTGATGCCTTAATTGGGACATCTTCATGGTCTTAGAACTGTAAATTTGTAAATCCCCATTGTAAAAGCCAACCCATTTCTAGTGTTGCACATTCCAGCAGCTTCAGCAAACCAAAACAGTAAGAAGAGGCTTCATTTTTATTATTGTCACCAGTATCGGTAGGAACTCCCACTTTAATATTCAATGCTTCTTTTCTGGGGGGTGGCAGGGTGCATGATCCAGGAATCGAACCCGGGTCTCCTGCACGACAGGCGGGCATTCTAACCACCGAACCACCCGTGCACCCAAACTTCAATGTTTTATAACCAATTTCTATCATTATTCATTTTGAGGCTCAAATTGTGCAAATTTGGCCAGTGGGAGCCCTCCAAGCTGGTTCCTGTGTCCCTTTAACATGTCAGCTTGTTCATATTTTTAGACTTCAAATGCAATAGGATATCCCAGGTCCACCTTGTACTTCTGCCGCCCCCGATGTGGGACGAGCCGTCCTCCAGGGAGCCCTGGGGTGAGGGGGGCTGGGCTGGGCTGGCGGGACGTAGGTAAGACTGGCCACGAGAGCATCAAAAGACAAAACTGAAAAAAACACATAAGGGCCTGGCGTGTGTCAGAGACGCAAAAAGTCATTATTTTCTTGGAAAGCTCCGTCACTGCCTGGGCTCCTGCGCCTCCCGGGTTTCCCGCCTTCACCTCGCGCCCCCCCGGGGTCCAGGAAGCCGTCTGGTGGTGAAGCTCCTTCAGTGGCACCAGCTCAGGGTGAGCATATTGTCCCATGGGACCCGGGAGTGTCCCGCTTTGCACCCTTGGAGACCTCTTCCCGGGTCCGTCTGCTCTCTCCACTCCCCGCGGAGTCACGGATTAGGCTATGAGCAGTGGCTGGGCTGCCGTGTGAAACGCACTAGGCAAAAAGAGAGGAGAAAGGCGTTTCGGATGGAAAATCCTCCTCGGCGGGAGCACGGGTGGCTGCGCCCCGCGTGGGCTGGAAGGACAGGCCTTGCAGCCCGGCCCGGACGCCGCCGAGCCCAGTGCACCGCCAGGCTGACTTGGATTTCCTGCAAGGAAACTTCTGAGAAATCTGGAATTACAGTTAAATGTCACCCAACAGCCTCTCGCCCGTCTGTTCCTTAAGATGTGCTCCAAGACTTCCCAACAATCCAATAGGGCTTCCCGGTTGTTTTCCTGATCTAAATGTAAGTGGTGGGCAGGCCCAGCTGAGCATCGGCTTTTAGGAAGAACTGAACCCCCCGCCCCCACCATGGAGTGGTCTCAGTGCAATTCACCAGCCAGCTGATGCAGCCCAGCCTCTGCGAGCAGCGGCCGGTGCCGCCACGGATTTCCTCTGGTATCACCTTGTCTTCTAGTTTGCCAGCTGCCGAAATGCAATATAGCAGAAACGGACCAGCTTTAAAAAGGGGGAATTTAATAAATTGCAAGCTTACAGTTCTAAGGCTATGAAAATGTCCCAATTAAAGCAAGTTTCTAAGAACGTCCAAATTAAGGCACCAACAAGAGGTCACCTTCACTCAAGAAAGGCTGTGAAGTTCAGGGTTTCTCTCTCCACTGGAAAGGCACATGGCAGACATGGCAATGTCTGCTAGCTTTCTCTGAAGGCTTCTTGTTTCATGAAGCAACCCCACCAGGGGCATTTTCCTTCTTCTCCAAAGGTCTCTGGCTGCGTGGGCTCTCGTGGTTCTCCAGGCTCTCAGGTTCTCAAGAATCTCTCCAAAATGTTTCATCTTTTAAAGGATTCCAGTAACTAATCAAGACCCCCCTGGAATGGGGGGAGTCACATCTCCATGGAGATAATCTCATCTAAAGATTCCAATGCGTTATTGAGTAGGGATTAAAAGAATGGTTGTTCCCACAAGATGGGATCAGGGTTAAAGCATGGCTTTCTAGGTACATGATCCTCTCAAACCAGCACCCAGGGCGGCCTTCCTCACCGGGACGTTGGTGAAACCTCAGCCTGGAGCAGCCGGGAGGGTGGTCCAGGTTCCCTTCCTTTGTCAGTGTCCTGTGGGTTCTCCACACACCAGCTTCTGTAGCCCAGGAAGGCTGCCCAGCAGACGCGCCACGCCTGTGTCAGCGCTAATGCATCAGTGGCAGAGAACTTTCTGTCTCTGTGTCTGCGATTGCTTCTATTTCTATCTCTAAAGAGTTTTCATCTCTTTTTGTTGCTGCTTCAGCGATTTCGCTCCCTATTTGATACTGCAATGCTGCAATACAGCCTGCCTACCCGCCTGTAATGTGATCCCCCCACAGGGGCCCTTCCTCTCTGGAAGATGCACCCTGTTCTAGTTTGCAGGGATGCAATATACCAGGAACAGAATGGCTTTTACAAAGGGGAATTTAATAAGTTGCTAGTTTACAGTTCTAAGGCCAAGAAAATGTCCCAATCAAAACAAGTCTATAGAAACGTCCAATCTAAGGCATCCAGGGAAAGATATCTTGGTTTAAGAAGGCCGATGAAGTTCAGGGTTTCTCTCTCAAGTGAGAAGGCACATGATGAACACAGTCAGGGTTCCTCTCTCATCTGGAAAGGCACACGGTGAACACAGCGTCTGCTAGCTTCTTCTCCTGGCTTCCTATTTCATGAAGCTCGCTGGGAGGTGTTTTCCTTCTTCATCTCCAAAGGTCGCTGGCTGGTGGACTCTGCTTCTCGTGGCTATGTCATTCTCTGCTCTCTCTGAATCTCCTTCATTCTCCAGAATGTTTCCTCTTTTATAGGACTTCAGAAACTAATCAAGACCCACCCAAATGGGTGGAGACATATCATCCCCTAATCCAGTTTAACAAACACTCTCAATTATATCACTTCTCCAAGGAGATGATTTAATTACAGTTTCAAACATACAATGCTGAATAGGGATTAGAAGAAACGGCTGCCTTTACAAAATGGGATTAGGATTAAAACATGGCTTTTCTAGGGGACACATATCCTTTCAAGCCAGCACACACCCCAAACTCGAGCTAGCAGGTACCTTAAGTCAGGGGAAGTGAGGCAGTCAGAGAAGCTGCCCCATCTGGGAGCTTCAAATCTGTTAGTCAGGTTTTAGTTTATTTTCCTTAAACTGGGTGATAGGAAGTACACCAGGAATAATACGTGGTGTTTTGCATTACTGTTAATGCTTTTTTGTATATCATGGTTAATAATAGCTTTAAAAAATGATAAAAAAGAAAAGCCAGTACACACGAATAGTGTGGAATGCTGAGCAAAACTCATTCCATGGTTGTGGTGCAGAGACCACTACCCCCCGACTGAGCCAATCGTCCCTCCTTTCCCTTCCAGTGGCCCCCAATACACTGGGCCCTTTGAAGCTGCCGGGAACCTCCCTGCGGGTGGGTTCAGAGGCCTGGAGAAATGTTGCAGAAATCAGAGCATGGGCATTTAGTGCTCTCTTCTCAGGGTGAAGTCACAGCAGCCTCTGTTAGGAAGTCACCACGGGGCCAGAACCCAGAAGCCAGGTTCTTGAAATACCAAGTTAAAAAAAGAAGATCGGGGCCCCTTACTAATCTAAAAGGAAGCTCCGTGGTAGACACAGCCGGGCGAGGGTAAAAAGCAAACATACAAACAAAACCAAGAAACCCAACCGTTGCCGCTGGTCCTTGGGGGGCCAGCTAAATATTCCACCACCATGGACAAGGATGCCCTGCTCCCCCACATCCCACATCCCACCGTCCTACCATCGCTCCCTGGCTAGTCCGTTGTTGCCTCTCCCCCACCAGGTTTTCCAAACCTTCTCTCATTTTGATTCCCTACCCTGTCATTGCTGAGTAAATCCCTTCCCTGCACAGGACAGAGAGAATCCAACAGATGGGAGTTCCTTCCATTTCCCGCCTCCTTCTCCCCACCCTTCGCCAAACTTCTCTTCAGCTTTTTCTCTCTAAAAAGAGCCAGTTCCTGCTCCTGAGCTTTCAATCCCATCCCCTTCTATTGCCTCTGGAATCTCAAAACTAATAAGTATCTCCTGCTGTCTTCACATGGTAAATAGCCACAATCTGTTTTTATCTTTTTCCCAGAAAGAGAGGAAAACGAAATGACTGCATTGTGGTATTAAGAGGTCTTCAGGCCTTCAGAGGGGCGGGCCGCGGTGGCTCAGCGGGCAAAGTGCTTGCCTGCTATGCCGGAGGACCTCGGTTCGATTCCCGGCCCCAGCCCATGTAACAAAAACGGAGAAACAGAATACAATAAAACAAGAAAATGTTTAAAAATGTTTCCCTTTCTTCCTTCCTTCCTTCCTTCTCTCTGTCTTTCCTTTAAAAAAAAAAAAAAAAAAAAAAAAAAAAAGAGGTCTTCAGGCCTTCAGAGGAGGCTCCTGGGATAGCTTCCCAGCCAAGTTTCTAGAAAGTGTTGCCAACACTCTATGCTTTACTTCCTCATCTCACGTCTCCCACTGCTTCTCCTCCTCGCAGTCTGGCATCATCAGTTGCCATCTCCATTCCCCCCTAGAGAGGCAGCTCTCCTGGTGGGCTCACAGCTTCCCCGTCACTATGTCAATGGACTTTTTTCTGTCCTGATTATTCTTGGTTCCTGGAGGTGTTCATCACTTTGGGCCCCATCCTCCCGGAGGCACCCCCTTCCCCTAGCTTCTGTGACACCCCAGTCCCCAGGTTACCCTCACGCAGGGTTCAGCTCAGGTAGGCTCTCTTCCCTTCTCACCCCACCCCGCTTTGGGGACCACATCCATTCCATGCCGTCCTGGCATAATTCACCAAGGACACACCTTGAGTTCAGCCGGACCCCCAATTTCACGTTGGTAGAACCCAAAGCCCCACCCTCCCAGGTTTTCTCTGGTTCCCATCTTCTCTGGCCTTTGAACCCACCACCTATGGGACACGGCCTCTGCACCAGCAGGGCTCTGGTGAGAAACCTGGCCCCTTTGGTTCTCCCATATTTATTCACACCCCTCTCAGGGATTACTAGACTTCGCCTAAGGTTTTGGGGAGGTGTCCAGTCAGGCCTCAGGCGGACTCCCACCATCTTGTTCTCTTTCATTCCACCTCAGCTTTCTCTTACCATCTTTACTTTAACGTGGCCACGGCAACTCCAAATCCCTCCCTATCCCAGGACACATCTTCCCGCCCTCTGCATCTTGGGATTTTGTGACACCCTGGCCTTCTGAGAACGGGAGTTTTACCTCCTAAAGCAAGGACTTAGCACAATATTTTGCCATACAATTTCTTAACCAAAATCCTGGAGCCAACTCTTAATAAAAATATTTCTTTACCATGTTTCAGTCTGCTTTTTTCTCCTCAGCTCCAGACCCACAGATCCCACAGGCATCTCAGGCTCCATATGTCCAGATGAGAACTCATCATCCTCCCTTCTAAACCAGCCTCTTCTCCCAGTGCCTGGGTCTTCCGTTGTCTCTTCCAGGCCCATGTCATGTCTCACTCAGATGACTGCTTTTGGACTCGCCCCTCCATCCATCCTCACGGGCCAGCCATGGGCATCTTCGTAAAATACAAATCTGATCTCAACAGTACCCTTCATGAGACTCTCCGTGGCTCCCACTGCCCTCCGTCTGCAGCCAGCTGCCTGCTGACACCCCACCTCATCTCCCCCTGGCCCTCATCCTACACTCCAGCCCACTGACCTCCTCTCGGCTTCTCCCTGGGTCACACCTTCCCTTACTCTGGGCCTTTGCACTTGCTGTTTCCTCCTCCTGAAAAAAATACCTTATGCTTATTCAAGTCGCACTTGATCTGATTGCCCCTCTGGGCGTCTTTCCCTGACCCCCACGCAGAGTTAGGTAACTTCTCATGGGGGGGAGGATGGAACGAGCCTTGGCTGTGGTTGCAATGTACATAATTGATTTAATTTAAGAATTGGGAGGACAAGGGAAGGGAAAGAGTGTGCTTGACTGGGGCTGTGAGAATGTGCAGGAGGAGAGGTGAGTGCGATAAGAGAGATTAATCTTCATCTCCCAGAACAGGAGGTCAGTAGACAATGGTTCAAGCTGAAAAGTCAGTAATCACAGACACATATTATTCAGAATTATAAAATAAATGCCAAAAGAAACAACTGAATTAGAACTTTGCAGAGCTGAGTTAGGGGATAGTTGCTAGTTAGCTGATGTTAAATGTACAAGTAATCAGATAAACATTAGGAAAATAAGCAAAACAGATAAAATCAGAGCTGCTCTGCTTGGGATTGGAGGCAGATCTTGGCCCCAACTCATCCCTGAGATTTGTGAGCAGTTTGAAATTACACAAGTCACTGTGCTGGTTTGAAACTGTTAGGTCCCTCAGAAAAGCCGTATTCTTTATCCTAATGCAATCTTGTGGGGGCAGACCTACTGTTTGGGTGGGATTGCTTGATCAGGTGTTTTCCATGGAGATGTGTCTCCCCCCATTCAAGGTGGGTCTTAATCTGTTTTCTCAAGACTTTTAAGAGGGAAGCATTTTGGAAAATACTTCATAGCCAACACAGACAGAGAGACGTTTGGAGATGCAAAAAAAACGGTCCTGGGGAAGCTGTTTGACACCAGAAGCCGAAGGACCAGCAGACGCCAACCACGTGCCTTCCCGGCTGTCGGAGGTGTTCCAGACACCATCGGCCTTTCTTGGGTCAAGGTATCTTTCTCCGGATGCCTTAGTTTGGACATTTTTATGGCCCTATAACTGTAAACTGTAACTTAATAAATCCCCTTTACAAAAGCCAACCCATTTCTGGTATATTGCATTCTGGCAGCACTAACAAACTTAAACTATCATGATGTTAGGAAATTCCCTGGAAATGAGAGAACACAAAATGCCTTGCATAAGAAATAACCACTTGAATGACAATCTCTTGATTTGGGATTGCAGACTTTTGCCTCTACAAAGCAGAAAATGCAAACATTTCCCATTTGTAGTTTATGCAACATTGAGAATCTATCAGAAGCTGGAGTCTCTTCCCCTAAGCTGTGTTGTCCCAAATCTATGAATAGTCATTGACGTCACATTTGAGAAGCTGTGTCCCTCAGAGATGGGTTCCCTGGATCAGACTGAACAGGCACCTTCTTCTTCCTTCTGAGAGAGTCCAGTAGGATGTGCTGGTTTGAAAGTATTATGTGCTGCAGAAAAGCCATGTTTGCATCCTGATTCAATCTTTTGAGGGCAGCTATAAACCCATATTGTAGGGCAGAAACTTTTGACTAGGTTATCTGCACAGAGATGTGGCGTGCCCAATTGTTGGTGTGACCTTTTGATTAGAGGGAGATGTGACTCTGCCCATTCCAGGTGGGTCTTGATTAGTTTACAGGCAGCCTTTAAAAGAGGAAACATTTTGGAGAGTGCCAGAAATGAGAGAAAATGACAGTGCTGATAGAGTCAACAGAGAGAGAGCTGACAGAAACTGCAAAGCAGAGCTGACACAAATGGTGACACTTGGAGAACAGAGACACGAATGTTTGGAGACACGTGGAGACCAGCAGATGCTGCCAGAAGATATTAACCAAGCCAGAACTGGAGGGAGCCGAGGGAAGCCAAGAGATGACACCCAGCCCTGGAGAAGCAAAGTGAGGGACCCCCACAGGAACAGAGGATGAAGGCAACGGAGCCCAGGAGCAAGGGGCCAGCAGATACAGCCACGTGACTTCCCAGCCGACAGAGGTGCTCCTGAACCATCGGCCTTCTTTGAATTAAGGTATCTTTCCATGGATGCCCTAGTTTGGACATTTTTATAGACTTAGAACTATAAAATTGTAATATATTAAATTCACTTTATAAAAGCTATTTCATTTCTGGTATATTACATTCTGGCAGCTTACAATCTAACACATAGGGTATCTTGAAAAGAGCACTGGAAAAAGCCCCATTCCCACACAGCTGCCTCTGACAACAGGTAGAATTTTGTAGACACAATCTTGATTACTTTGAAATCAAGGATAGTGCAGATTTTGATTACGTTCTTCTGGGCCAATTTTTAACAGATTTTCTGCAGTTGTCAATGCATAAAATATAATTATAGCATCTTTAAATTAAGAAGAGGCTGCATGAAATGCTGATACAACACACTGCATTTAGAAACCTTTCAGCCTGTATCATGTAGAATAGGAGCATATTTTTACTATCCTATATCACAGTCATATGTGAAATATATATTTTTCGAGTCTTAGGTAGGCACCAAACGTCTTAGGGTAAGAAAAGCAGGGTCTGGGGTGATTTCAGCAAAGATGAGAAAGCTGTCTGCAGAGAAAGGAGGGAAAAGGCAGATGTGCTAGGAAAAGCAGAGATGAGAGATCTCCTGTTCTAGAGAGACAGGCTGTCAGGCAGAGCTGACAGAGGCCGAGAGACAGGGAGACAGCTGGAGACAGAGTCATGACAGAGAGCCCAAGCTCAGAAAGCTGGAAAGAGAGAGACAGGGGCACAGTAAGGGGGGAAAAAGAGACGACAGAGATGTCTCTACTAGTAGAGAGAAAAAGACAAAGGGTCTGAGTGGCCCCACCCCAGCCCCCACACGCCCCTGGGCTTTACTCAGACCCCTCCAGATGCGGCATCTCCTCGGTCCAGAGTTCTGGAAGCCCTGTCACTGTCCAGTTACTACCCCCTTCTCTTAATGTGGCTCGAAGGATCCCTGTCTGCTGCAGTCACAGAGCTACTGGGTCAAGACAGTGCTCGGGGCTGAGGGGGGCGAAGGCTGCTGTTTTGTGTCTGTTCTGATCATTTATTTTTAGCCTCGTTTGGGGGGTGGCGGTGGGGAGTGGGGAGGGCATGCAGTACTTTTAGAGCGTCAGGCAGTGTTTAAAAACTTTCTGTCTCTTTGTTCAGACTCTGGAAGTTTTTTCCCCACCAGTCATTAAGTCAGTGCTGCTGTGGGAGTGACGCTTAAGTGGTTGGGTTTTTATTTTTGTCCCCAAGGTACAAAAAGTGTTGCTGACTTTTCCAACGAGCACAGGTGGGGTGAAGCACGGAAGGCGATTGCTTCCAAGCATTTAGAGCTCAAAACAGTTGCTCCTGCATAAACACCTGCCTTGCCATCTCAGTAGAGTAAAAGTCCCCAAAGTGGCTCAGGAAGTTACGTATAGAGCGGCCAGGGGATCCCTGCAAGGCCCCGTGTCGGAGTGGAAGCAGGACAGGTGGGCGTGCACCAGGGGTTGGAGCGGCCAGAGGGCAGTAGCACCCCTGTGTCCCCCCCAGGAGTGGGTAAACAGCTGCGGTGCACACGCGGGGGTGAGACACAGTCGGGCGGGGGTGAGACACAGCCGGACGGGGGTGAGAGCAGCTGGGCGAACAAGCCAGGCGCTGGAGGGCACACATGGCACGCTTCCTCTTCTAGGAAGTAGCTGGCACAAGCAAATCCATGGGGACAGAAGGTGTCCTCGGGCTATGTCCCACCGGCTGTGTACCTCGGGTTGTGTCCCACTGGCTGTGTCCCACCAGCTATGTCCCTCCGGCTGTGTCCCTTGGGCTGTGTCCCACCAGCTGTGTCCCTCGGGCTGTGTCCCACTGGCTGTGTCCCTCGGGTTGTGTCCCACTGGCTGTGTTCCACCAGCTGTGTCCCTCCAGCTGTGTCCCTTGGGCTGTGTCCCACCAGCTGTGTCCCTCGGGCTGTGTCCCACCGGCTGTGTCCCTCGGGTTGTGTCCCACTGGCTGTGTCCCACCAGCTGTGTCCCTCCGGCTGTGTCCCTCGGGTTGTGTCCCACCGGCTGTGTCCCTTGGGCTCTGTCCCACCAGCTGTGTCCCTCGGGCTGTGTCCCTCCGGCTGTGTCTCTCCAAGTTGGGGCAGCCACTTGTTTTAATGGGTACAGGATGACCCAGCCCAGTTCATTCGAAAGCCTTGCACTGACCAACCCCAGGAGCGTTTATTAAATGCTGACTGCATGCCAGGCACTGAGAAGTCTTGCGGGGACAGCAGCGAGAACAAAACCTCTCCGCCTCTGTGGATTTTGCACATATGCGTACGTGTGCGAGAGACAATAAACACGCTTCTGATTATTCATTCTGTTCCACTTGATTTATTTTAAGAAACCTCAGGGTTTGTTTTGTTTCTATCTTCTCACTTTATCCTGAGAGCCGAGCATGTTCCTTGCTCCCTTTTCCTCTCTCCATGAACTCCCCCCATCACATGGATTTCTCTTGTCCAGCCTCTGTCTAATAATCCGATTTCCCGGGATCCTATTAATTCCAGTTTCCAGTGGAGATGGAAGGGACGGACCCCAGCGTCCCTGCACCACCCGTGTCTCCCTGACAACAGCCAACAGCGGGTTTCTAGAGGCCCACACTGCACGTGAGGGAGGATGCAGGGAGCGGAGCGTTAGTGAGACCTCACCGTCTCCTTTTACTTCGGCTTGGAGCTTTCTCACTGGGGTCGGATTAATTCTCTTCCTCTTCTAGCCGCTTTCCAATTCCAGTGTAGAGCCCTTGAGAACAAGTTGGCTGGTTTTTTTTTTTTTTTTAAATCACCAAATCTTGCGGTCTGCATGTGTTTAAAAGAGAGGAGGGAGAAGAGGAAAGGAGGGGTGGAGCAGAGAGGAGAGAGCAACTTCAGCAGAGCCTGGGGTTGCATTCCGAGGGCGGGGCTGGGGTCCCATGCCTGCCGTGGGTTTCATGAGGGGCGTGACTCTGAGGCCTGAAGATGTGCATTTTTCACACACGCAACCCACGGTGCAAACCAGCTACTTCAGCTGCTGCTTAACCAAAGAAGTACCATCTGTTCTGACTTCAGAGGAAAATCTGGCTGAGCTGGACTTCTTTTTTTTTACTTTCTCTTTTTATTGTAGTAGCATAGATAGAGCCTTCAAACTGTACAGTAATTGCATTCACAGTATTGTGCTGCCATTGCCGACGTCCATTACCCCGCGTTTAATCCCCTGTTAAGCAGTGACTTCCCTGCGCCCTCCTCCTCCACCCGCCCTCCCGTAGCCTTTGGTCTGCTGTCTGTCTCTGTGAAATGCGCTTCTCCTAAGTATTTCATATAGGCAAGATTGTACCAAATTTTTCTTTCTGTGTCTGGCTTATTCACTCACATGTGAGCTGGCCATTTTAATAGGTGGTACTGTGCAGAGCAGAATTTTATGGGTAGTTTTAGGGATTTTCGAGGGTAACTGACTCTAGGATACAGCCTCACATGCAGCTTTCAGAGTCCAATCCCCAGGGAAGAAGTGGCCCCACTCTATCAGCCACGTCAGCCGCAGCGTCCGGACGCCACAGCCCTGCTGACCGACTAAAGAGCCTCCAAGTCACAGGCCCTCTCACAATCCACGGCATGGTCTGCTACAAACGGACAGGCCAGCCGGTCACCTTCTTTCTCGCTGGAATCTGAACCTGGAGATGGTCGAAGCGGAGGCAGTTTGCCACGGGGTTGAGGCTGGGTGGACACAGTCCATTCCCTCACCACCGACGGAGCACCTGCGATGTGCCAGGTGCCACTCTGCGCCCCGAGAGGTGCCAGCGAAGACCCTGCCCTGTAGCTCGCCGGGTGGGGGGTGGCAAGTGATAAGTTAACCCACGAATGAGACGATGAGAGAACTGCCAAGAGGCCTGATGTTGTGGAGCGACGCCCTGAACTCTTTTTGCAGGTAACTATTTCTTTTTGAGACCTTGCCATTGGGCCCTGTCATGTTCGTAGCTTTAGTTATGGAGGAAGAGGAGGTGATGACATTAAGCAACGAAAGGGATGCACGCAGTGGACATGTCATTAACTTGGGCTTCCCAAATCAAGGAAGACTCACCCTAAATTCTGAGGATTCCTCACCTTGTGAACTCACACCTCCCCAAGGTGGAGCCACACAACTTTCCTGGTCTCTGAGATACAACCTGTGACTTGAAGGTGATCTGATGGGACTCCAAGAGGAAACAGAGGGGCCAAGGAATTGGCTCTGGCAAGGAAGCTGGCAGGTCCATCCGACTTCTGGAGGCCGCGGCAGGTGCTCTGACGACAGGGTCCCTCTCCACGTGCCTCGTGCAGTGGGGCTTCTGCAGGCGCCAACCCACGCCCATGGGCTCCTTGCCTGGCTCTCTGGTTTCCTGGAGATTTTAGGAGGCACCTAATATCCTTTAATGAATTCCTCTTTAGCTTACCAGCTAGAGAGGAGGCTGTTGTTTATAACCAAGGACTTGTACTGATACTTGAGGGGAGAAAGGCAACAATCAAATAATCTGAAGATAATTTCAGAGAGAGAGAGTGGTGCTGGCAGGAAGTGAGGCCAAGGTGACGTGAGAGCGGGCCACGGCAGGGTAGGGGCTCTGCACTAGGGAGGCCTGTCTGAGTGAGGGGTTACACGTGAGCTATGACCTAAGATGAGAAAGAACCAGCCCTGCCAGGGTCTGGGTAAGAGGAGCAGAACATTGAAAGGAAGGGCTTAGAGAACTGCGGAACAAAGGAAGTTGGTGTGGCTGGAGTTAAGAGCAGCTGGGTAAGGAGGGACAGATTGAGACGGAGAGAAGAAAGGAGCCAGCTCAGGCCAGGCCTTGTGGCCATGGGCAGACATTTGAATTTTCTTCTAGGGGTAGTGGGAAGTCATTAGAGGGTTTTAAACAGGGAATGCTATGGTACCTGTGATAGCCTCCAAAATGCCCCCAGTGAGCCTCACCTCCTCGTTGTCCCCACTGAATAGGGCTGACCAATAGGATGTTGGAGAAATGACAAGTGTGTAAATGTCGAGGCAAGGTCATAACAGACATTGTGACTCTGCCTTGCTCTCAGATCACAGCTGGGGAAGCAGCTGCCTTCCTGGGAGGCGATGCACCCAGTCCTTGGAGACACCCCCTGCGAGGAACTGAGGTCTCCCGCCAGCAGCCATGCCAGGCGCCATCTTGGAATCCCCCAGTGCCCGGCTGGGCCTTCCAACGACCACAGCTCCGACCAACATCGTGACTGCAACGTCCGTCAACCGAGACCCTGAGCAGGAACCCCCCAGCTGCTCCTGAATTCCCAGCCCACAACTGGCTGAGATAGCAAGTGTTTAAGTCACTAAATTTTGGGAGAAACTTGCTGCCACGGCGCTGCCTCCTCTGCTGGCGGGCCCCACGCTGCGGCAGCTGTCAGGCACTTTGGCTTTCAGCCCTGAGAAGGAGGAGCGACAGAGGGAGGAACTAAGGAGTGGCGAGTGAGAAGAGACCAGGTAGTGGAGGCCGAGAGAGAAGGAGCCCCTTGCGGAAGGGCTGAGCAGCTCGTGCTCACGGGAACAGGACAAAGCAAAGGTCCGCAGCTCAGCTCTTTCTGCACCCAGGATGTCCTCTCAGGTCTCTGAGCTTGGTGTCCCCACTGTACCTGCCCCACGGCTTGGAGTCTTCGGGGTAAATTCTCTCCCTTGTTCCCTCCATCCTGACCTGTGGCAGAGCTGGCCTGTTTCCCTGGTTCTCACGACCCGGGCACAGGGTGGCCAGGGGAGGGGCTGCCTCTGCCCTGCCTACCCCATCTAGGCCACGCGCTCACCCCAGGCCACCTTCTCCAGCCAGGCGGGAAAGGGGTCATCTGGAGAGAATTTTGTTTTCTTCAGCTTATTCAATGGGAATTTATTGTCTCAAGGCGTTGAAGCTGGAGGTCCAAAATAGAGACGTCAACACGGCGATGCCCTCTCCCTGAGGACTGGCTGCCAGTGATTTTGGTCTTTGGCTTTTTCGTCGCATCGCAATGCACATGGCAGTGTCTTCTCCTTTCTCTTTCTCGTTCCCTTGGCTTCCGGCTTCCGGCTGCTCCTGGCGGCCGCTCTGTCCATGGCTTTATGAGGTCCCCAGGAACAAGACCCACAGTCATCCTGACGGGACGGAGCATCAGCTCCCCAGAAGTTCCCGTCTACAGTGGGCTCACACCTGGACAGAATTTTCGTCATCTCTTCCCGTTAGGAGGGGTGCAACTATATTGGATGTGAGACTCCGAGATCGGCTCTTTCCTCTTGGTTCTGGCTGTGCCTGAGGGTTTGTTTGGGCTGCACGGTAAAGCACACTTGTTCACACAGCCACGTGCTTTTGAGCAGATATTTCCAAACGATTGATTCCTAGAAGTTCCTATGCACATTTTCTTCCAAATGGCCCTTCAAAAGATTCTGTCAAAATCTACTAGCCATTTCCCCTGGGCTTCCCGTCCTTCCGAGGGCTTGCAGGGGCTCCTGGGCCTGTGGGATCCATGCTGGGCCTCCCGGGAGGCTGCCAGCACTGGGTTCCTATGTCAGGAGGTTCGGGCAGACCGCGGGGTGCCGGGGCCCAGGGTGTGGGGCCACTCATGTCCGAAGAGGCCTCCTGCGGAGCCAGAAGAGCGAGGCTGCCCAGAGGGGAGGGGAGGGGAGGGGCCCACAGGACCTTCTGACTGTGTTGCAAAGACCTCCCGATGGGGCTGTGTCCACCCTGAAGTCAGAGCATCCTCCTGTGGAACCGACCAGGAGGGCCGTGACCCTGCTCAGCTCAGGCAGTGGACACAACTTGAAGCCCCTGAAAACCAGACACAGCGCTGAGAGAGAGAGAGTCACAGAAACTTCAGAGCAGAGCTGACACTGGGGCCAGCACTTGGAGAAGAGAGACACGGATGTCTGGAGATGCTTGGAGCCCAGCAGATGTCACCATGAGATGTTAAACAAGCCAGAACCTGGAGGGAGCTGAGGGAAGCCAAGAGATGAAAGCCAGCCCTGGAGAAGCAAAGTGAGGGACCCCCACAGGAACAGAGGATGAAGGCAACAGAGCCCAGGAGCAAGGGACCAGCAGCCACGCAACTTCCTAGCTGGCAGAGGTGTTCCTGACCCATCGACCTTCCTTGAATTAAGGTAGCTGTCTCTGGATGCCTTAGTTTGGACATTTTCATAGGCTTAGAACTGTAAACTTGTAACTTATTAAATCCCCTTTTAAAAAGCCATTCCAATGGCTTGTAAACTAATACAAGGGATTTCTATATAATGTTTAAGAATAGCCTCCAGAATAACCTCTTAATTCTATCTGAAATCTCTCAGCCACTGACACTTGATTCTGTTTCGTTTCTCTTCTACCTATTGGTCATGTAGTTTTTCTCAATCCCATGAAGCCAGGTCCAGGCTCATCCCCGGGTTCCTGTCCCATGTTGCCAGGGAGATTTACACCCCTGGGGGTCATGTCCCACATAGCGGGGAGGGCAGAGAGTTTGCCTGCGAGTCGGCTTAGAGAGAGAGGCTACACCTGAGCCACAGAAGAAGTTCTGTCGGGGTGATTCTGAGACACAATTATAAGGAGGCTTAGCTTTCCCTTTGCAGGAATAAAATTCTTTTTTTAATGGGATTCCATTTGTCTGTTTTCTTTTGTGGCTTGTGCTTCACATGTGGATTCTAGAACAGGATCCTGGGGTGCTTTCTTACTTTTTCTTCTAGGCATTGGATCATTCTGGATCCTACGTTTGGGTCTTTGATCCATTTTGAGTTGATTTGCAAACGGAGATCCAGTTTGCCCAGCACCATTCACTGAGGAGACTATTCTCTCCCAATTGGGTGGTCTTTTGCTGCTGAGGACTCTGAAGTCTTGATTTGAGGGAGGGGCCTCAGAGATCCCGTAAGTGAAATTAATCCTTGAATTGCTTAACCCCTCATGAAATAATCCTTACGTTTCTTGACTGCTACTCATCTTTATTTCTGAATAAAGAGGTCATGGAAAACGAATGGATAAATAATACGCTTAATCTTACGACACTTCTAAGGCATGCATTCCACTCCGACAGGGAATGAAGTCGGCATGATCTATAAATTAAGGCTTTCCAAAGTCATTTACCTGCATCTCGGGTGAGAACAATGGATCATAAAACCCAGACGGCACGTATCAGGTTCAAAAGCCACACACCTTCATCTCTCACGTGCATCTGCAAGTTTCGAAAGTGGCGTGTGATTGTCTTACTGCTGTGAAAAGAAACAGAGCTGATTCAGCTGGAAATGGAGGGTAAAAGAGCATATCACAATACATTCCTTCCTCATTCATTTCCTACTCTTTAAACAACAACAAAAAACAGATTCTAATTTTTATTTCATCTTTGCCTTCATTAAATGAAGTTTTCTCTATCTTTGACCTTTTTCTGGAGATCTGGTTTTCTTTTTTTCTACCTACCTGTTAAACATCTACCACAGGGAATCTCACCAGTGCTGGGACATCAGCCGTCTGAGCCCACAGTCATCCCTCTGAGAAGCAGTTTCTCCTTCTACCATGTCTGCCCCATTCACGGCATTCCCTCCCACTCAATCACACATAGTCCTTTTGGGCTCTTTAGACCCATAGACCCTACTTTGCATCGTCTCTTTTTATTCACCAGGTTATATTTGCATTGTTTTGGAGCCTATTAATGTGTCACTGGGGGAGGGTGTGTCCTTTCATCTTTGCTTTCTATGTTGTGTCAGGCACCGTGCCTTACGCAAAGCACAGCCTCACTCTTCTAGAACGCATGATTGAAAAGTAAGTGTTTAATGTTTTAGTTGGACTTCATGCACTACTGAATATATTTTCCAGGCTCAATTCTCTTAATACTTTTATTCTTCACTAAGCAAGCCCCAGAATTGTTAGTTCACAGACTGTTGACCTTGGCACTTCTGTTCTTTTCCAGGAAGAGTAACTACTTAAGGGTCTGTGGGTCAAAAGGTAGACATTTAATCTTCCTTGAGAGCCAGGTAGAATGCATGTGGCTATTATACTTTAATGGCAAATTTTGTTAACTTACTTCTCCCTTTATATACTGATATACTGTATTTTTCTGATTTTACTCTTCCTTTTTATTCAAGATGGAAACTGGCACGGTGACATGAGACGCTATTGACAGAGCATCAATAGGATTCAGCTATTTCCTTGTCAGCCGCGTGTGGCTGCTGTCTGCACAGATGTGTGGTGCATATTAATTCCACAGATGGTAGCGGAGCCTTTCCCACCCGCACGTGTGTGCGTGGACTATGGAAGTTAGTAATTCATGCATCACACGCCTGCACAGTGTAAACCGCACTTCAGAATGACAGCAGGCTCACAGAAAATGAGTATTGGCTTATGTTAGAGGGTGCCAGGGAGAGGCATTTGTCATTTCAGATCTACCGTTCACGGAATCATTTCGGTCTGCCTCTGTGCGTGTCAATACTCCAGATACTCGGTCTGCAATTGGGTGTTGTTGTCACCATGTGTCCCCCCTCCAGACACCTTGTTTCACTTTTGCCGCATGGATATCCCAAGAACCCCTGTGGAGAAATGAAAGAGCAATTGCACGTGGGCATTCATGACACAAGGGCCACTCTGCCACCCTTGGGAGTTTAACACCGATTATCCAACATTCATGGCCAAATAACTGCATGTCCAACTGCTGAAATGTCATGCGCCAGTTTTACATAGGAAAATTATTTGCCACTAAGAGATTTAAAAGAATGATAAAAAAAATTATATTGCTATTTAGAATGATTAATATTTTAAAAAGAGATAACCTGGAGGACTCAATGGTTACACAGCTTCATTGTTTTGGGAATCAGGACACCAGGAGCTGAATAACAATTCCATCACCGCTTTGCTTGGCAATTATGGCAAGATGAGTGTTTTCCAATCCTAATGAAAGGCAAGCAAAATACACTGGCGTTGCTAAGAAGCCCATGGAACTGCCTTTGCTGCATCCCGTGGGTTCTGATGTGTTGTATTCTTTTCCTTCATCTCGAGATATTTCTATTGAAGGTGTCACCGTCACTGTCTTTGGCTCAGTGATGCTTTGGGACTATGTTGCTTGACGTCATGTATTTGTGGTATTTCCAGTTCCATGTTTATTGCTGGTTTCCAGCTTCACTCCTTTCTCTGTGAAGATTTTATTTTGCATAGTTTCAATCTTTTTGAGATTTATTAAGACCTGTTTTATTCCCCCCAAATATATAAATACTACTCCACACTATACAAGAACATCCCTCTCCTTTTGCCAACACTAGAGATTATCAACTTTTTTTAATGTTATTTTAATTGTGAAATATAACATAAATACAAAAAAGCAAAAAGTTTCCAAGTACATTTTAACAAGCAGTTAAAGAACAGATTTCAGAGTTTGGTATGGGTTACAGTTCCACAACTTAAGGTTTTTATTTCTAGCTACTCTAAGTTACTGGAGGCTAAAAGAAATATCAGTATAATGATTCAGCACTCATACTTATTTGTTAAACCCGACCTTCTCTGTATAACTCCACCATCACCTTTGATCTTTCTCCTACTCTATAAGGGTATTTGGGCTATGGCCATCCTAACTTTTTCATATTGGAAGGTGTGCTGGTTTGAAAGGATGTATTTATTTTATTTTATTTTAAATATTTTTTTATTTTAAAAGCCATATTTTAATCAAAATCCCATTTCATAGAGGCAGAATAATCCCTATTCAATACTGTATGTAATTAGATCATCTCCCTGGAGATGTAAGCCAATCAAGAGTGGTTGTTAAACTGGATTAGGGGAGATGTGTCTCCATCCATTTGGGTGGGTCTTGATTGGTTTACTGGAGTCCTACGAAAGAGGAAACATTTTGGAGAATGAGAGAGAGATTCAGAGAGAGCAGAGTAGAATGACATAGCCACGAGAAGCAGAGAGCCCACAAGCCAGCGACCTTTGTAGATGAAGAGGGAAAACGCCTCCTGGGGAGCTTCATGAAACTGGAAGCCAGGAGAGAAAGCTAGCAGATGATGCCGTGTTTGCCATGTGCCTTCTCACTTGAGAGAGAAACCCTGAACTTCATCAGCCTTCTTGAACCAAGGTATCTTTCCCTGGATACCTTTGATTGGACATATCTATAGACTTGTTTTAACTGGACATTTTCTTGACCTTAGAACTGTAAACCAGGAATTTATTAAATTCCCCTTTTTAAAAGCCATTCTGTTTCTGGTATGTTGCATTCCGGCAGCTAGCAAACTAGAACAGAAGGGGCTGTCAATAATAAAATATAGGGGGATGGAATTAGTTGATGCTCTGGAGAGGCTGGCCCCTCTGAATTTCAGGATATTATCAACTTTTAAATTTACATTTCTCTGATCGCTAGTGAACTTAAGTGTCATTGCTTAACTACTGGTCATTTGAATTTCTTCTGTGAATTACCTTTTCTTATCCTTTGCCCATTTTTATATTGGAATATAATGTTTTATCCCTTGATGTGAAGGGGCTGTTTGTATTTTCGGGTTATTAATCCTTTTATTATGTATGTCATATATATATATGCCCTATCATTGGTCTTTTATCTTTGTTTATGGTGTCTAGCTCTCCAGAAGGTCAAATCTGTCAATTTTTTTCTTTTAGGCTTCTAGATTTTGTGTCTTGCTTAGTAAGGCTTTCTCCATTCCAAGGTTAGACAAATATTTTATCCTATTTTCTTCTGGCACCTTAATAATTCTCTATGAGAGCTGATGCCAAAGTGTCCTCCAGAAAGGCTGTACCAGTTCATAGCCCCACCGGCAGAGTGAGGGCCTCGGTTTCTCCGCAGTCACCTGCCCTGGGCGTTACTATTTTAATATCTTTTAATGGTGAACAAACTGTATCTCCTTTAATCAGCATATCTTCTATTATGACTGCGTTCAGCGGCTGTTCATATGGTGACTAGTTATTTGCATTTCTTTTTCCGTGAACAGCCTGTTCATATTCTCTTTCCCCCCCTTTGGGCTGTTGGTTTTTATCTTACTGAGAAAGGGCTGGTGGCTTATGGAGGAAATGAGTCCTGGTTCCGTCACCTGGGTGGTAATTTCCCCATTCTGTCCCTCCGTCCCTGTCAGCTAGCTGCGTTTGCTGCCGGGTGCAGTGGCCTGGACGGGGGCAGCGCGGGGCCTCCCCCTCCCCCTCCCCTCAGGCACCTCCCCAGCGCCCGGCGCCCCCCCCCACCCCGTTCCCCTACCCGCCCCCCGGAACGGTTATGGCTGGAGTTTCCCCTTCAAGCCGCTCCCATCTGCCTGCCTCTTGCTTTCCAGGAAACTTTCTCCCTCCTAATGTTTGCTAACGCTGTAGTTCCTAGCCGGGTCACACCCGTAAAGTGTGTGCAGAAACACACGTGCGGCGCTTGGGGACTTGGGTCGGGAGGGGCTGGAGCGCGCGCTCAAGCTGCCCCCCCGGAGTCGCAGGACGTGCTGTACAGGGCGTCGCACACAGGCAGGTCACTAGTGAGGGCGGGGGGCGCGTCCGCCGCAGGGCGTGACACGCGGGGTGGGGGCGGGCACAGGGGGCGGGGCGCGGGGAAGAGGGACCGGCTCCGAGGTCCCGCGCCTTCTGCCCGCCCCGCCTCCCCCCCCTCCACCGCGAGGCCCCGCAGCCCCGGCAGCCGCGTCCTGGGCTCCGGGCGGCGGGCCGGGGGCGCCTCTACCGCCCAGACGCGGGGGCCGCGGTGCGCTTCGGGCCGCAGGCTCCCCAGCGGCTCGCGGCTTCCCTGGCGAGGGGGCCGCAGTGTCCTCCTGGAAGGACAGGTGGCGGCTCGGCAGACTCGCGGGCACGGCCTGCGGCTGCTCTGCTGCCGTCGAGGCGGGGAGGAGGCCGGTGGCCCGAGGGGAGCAGCGGGGTGGGGCCCTGAGGCCAGGGGGGGCAGGAGAGGGGGCAGCGAGGCAGGGGCTGCGCGCGTGGCTTCCTGCAGGTGCGGGTGCAGGTGGGCGTGGATGTGGGAGGCTGGAGTTGGGGGCGTCTGGGGCACCTGCAGCGGGCCAGTGGGTCCCTCCTGGGGCTGCCCCTTTTTCTGCGTCCTGCCTCTCAGCTGCCGGCCATTCAGCATATGACACCTCGGGCAGCAGGGCGCGCTCAGCTGCCAGCACTAGATGTTCTCCCTCCAGGGGGCCCACCTGAAAGGGTAAAGGGCACAGGCCAGGGGCCCAGGCTCACCTGAAAGGGTAAAGGGTGCAGGCCAGGGGCCCAGGCTGCGGAGCCCCCACATCCGGGAAAAGAGTCCAGGCCTGGCCCTGGGACCCTGTGCAGGGCACTAGCTCACTGTGCTTCATCTCAAGGTGGGCCA
Organism: Tamandua tetradactyla; assembly: GCF_023851605.1. NCBI lineage: Eukaryota > Metazoa > Chordata > Mammalia > Pilosa > Myrmecophagidae > Tamandua > Tamandua tetradactyla. The sequence continues at coordinate 98,670,438 of NC_135338.1, forward strand.
TTCAGTCTTGCCATAGGTGTTCCCTCCCTCTCACAGGTGGCTAGGTCACTGCTGGACAGGCCAGGACACTGCTGGACAGGCAGGACACTGCTGGACAGGCTGGTCACTGTCATCCAATAGCCCCGGGTCCATTACCCTGGGGCACATAAAATGGGTGTTTGTGCTTCCCAGAGACTTGATGCAGGGTTGGGGTGACCCACCGGCCACTGTAGCCACACGGAGGCAGGAGCCAGGCGCCCCACACTAACACACACATGCACACACGCACGTGCCGCGTTTGAGCTCTCGCCTTCTCACATTGTGTTCTTCCCACGTCATCATGTCTATGTACTTGCACAGCTGATTTTTCTTATTGTTTCTTGTGCTTTTAAATTTGATTTTCTTCAGACTTTCAGTCTAGAATCATGTCCTCTGCAGGTAATGATCATTTTAACAGGCACCTGGGTTTCTAACAAGCTTGCAGTTATGAATCAGATTTTCATGCATGACAATTGGACAATTAGGCAGAGACGTTTTTGAATTAAAAAAAATCTCAGCGAGTTCTAGGCCAGAGGCTGCCGGGCAGAGGAGCCCCAGAGGTGTTAACTCTAGATGGTGAGTGTTTGTTTGCTACAGCTGCCAGAATGCAACATACCCGAGATGGACCAGCCTTTAATAACGGGATTTATTTAGTTAAAAATGTATAGTTCTTCAGAGGAAAGGCAGCTAGCTTTCATCTGAGTTTCCCTGTCACATGGGGAGACACAGGGTGACATCTGCTGGCTTCTCCACTAACTTCTGGGTTCCAGTGGCTTCCCCAGGGCGATTCCTTTCTGCATCTCCCAACATCTGGGCTGAGCCTGTGGGTGCTGAGCTGAGGTATGCTGAGCTCTCTTCTGACGTCCCTCTTTTAAGTCTCCAGCTACTTAAATTAAACCCCACTCATTGCAGAAGGCACGCCCCTCAGCCCACTGCAGATGGGATCAGCTGTAGATGAGTTTCACATGCTGGTGATTTAAGTCCACAGCAACAGAACCACCACCATCACCTGGCCAGGCTGGCACCTGAATCTACCTACCACAATGAGGAAGTGCCAGGCGGTGCCCTTTGCAAATCATGGCCCCTCTCCAGTTAGCATTAGTTTCCTCGGTCCAGATTCTCAGTCATTCCCTTCCATCAACAGCTGTAACAATGACAGTCACTGACTGATCAAAGGCAGATCTCGCATCTCCCTGACCCTGGATCCAGCTGGTCCTCCAAGATCCACCACCTCCTCTATGGTGCTGTCTGTTTTCTGAGCTCCCTCCTGGTTCTGCACCATCCCTTCCCCACTCCTTCCTTGGCCCTTGCGACGTCTCTCATTCTCTTACGTGCTGCCTTCATCCATCCCTACCTCTTTCCATGTGGCCATCCCCAGCTCGGCATAACCAGCCTTCCCTGAGTGTCCCGCAAAACATCCACCTTACAAGATGTTCCAGGCAAAAAGGACTCAGGGACAAACATGTTCGAGAATGTGAAGTCCTGTTTTGGTTTGATAAAGCTGCCAGAACACAATATACCAAAAATGGATTGACTTTTATAAAGGGCATTTATTAAGTTATAAGTTAGAATTCTAAGGCTGTGCAAATGTCCAAATTAAGGCACCAACAAGAGGATACTTCACTCAAGAAAGGCCGATCACGTCTGGGCTTCTCTGTTACATGGGAAGGCACATGGTGATGTCTGCTGTCCTTCTCTCCCAGCTTTCTGGTTCCAAATGGCTCTCAGCTCCTGCTTCCAGGGGCTTTCTCTCTATGCATCGTGTGCCCTCACTTAGCTTCCCTGGCACAGACTCTGAGTTTCATCTCTTAGATTAGCCTCTCCAAACATCTGTCTCTGGTTTCATCTCTCTGCTCTCTGAGCTCTCTGTTTTCTGCCTTTTATTCTCTTCATACAGGGCTTCAGTAAAAGGATTTAGACCCACCTTGAGTGGGTGGTGTCACGTCTCCATCTAATCAAAAGGTCCCATCCACAGTTGGGTGGGCTGCCTCTCACCAGAAACAACCTAATCAAAAAGTCCCACCCAGACAGTAGGTCTTCCCCCATAAAATTGAATTAGGATAAAAAGAACATGGCTTTTCTGGGGGTGCAGAACAGTTTCAAACCAGCACAAGTACCAGTTCAGCCTTTCGGAAATGGGCTGGCACTTTAAGGACCCTAGAAAGTCTAGCAGTGAGAACAACTCTGCCGGGAACCCAAGCCTGTGTGGGCACTGATTGTGCGTCGCTCGTTACCGTTCTGCAGACCCAGTGTCTGCCAGGCTTGACATCAGCCACATCGGCTTCCAGGACTCTGGGTGGGAAGTGATTAAACAGCATTGTTGGCAGTGACTAGAGGTGTGTGATAGTGTAGCACAGGAAGTTCCCCAGAGCTCGGCCTGGGTGATCTGTCTTTGGGAAGAACCTGGAGGAGGAAGTGACACATTTCACCAGCTCCCACCAGCTAATCCAAAAGAGAGGGCAGAGTCAGCCACAGGAGCCCAGATGGGAGGCCAGCCCCCAGAGGGGGAAGAGACAGAGCTGTGGCAATTCCCAGGCTTCTCAGAAGCTCTTTCATGCAAATTCATGAGCTTAAGGAACTCTGTTCTAGGGGACTTAAAGAAGCTAGTGGCAGAGCGCATGGACTCAAGCAACTGCTGAACAGCGGCCCCCCAAATAGTAGGCATAATGGCCACGGAGGGGTGTCCGTGGGTTAATGCTACTCCATTTCAGTGGTCCCCCTAGATTCTACATCTCTTCCATTCAAGCTTCAAAATCCTGGACGAGAACATCTAATTGGCCCAGCTGGACGGCTCAGGCATTGCCAGGGATCAGGGTTTGCACAGGCCTGCCTTCTGGGGGTAGGGGTAGCTCCCTCCCCAGCTGGCATCCACTCTAGCCTGCAGCCAGTGAAGCAGACCCCTGGCAGTTTGCAGAGCTTGTTGAGGGCAGAAACCCCTGCAGAAATCAGCCAGGAAAGATTTAGTTCTTAAAAGGCCCAGCTTTGAACACATGTTGGAGTGAAGGCAAGCATCCACTGTGGCTGGCCCTGAAGCTCCTGAGATGCCAAGGCTGGTGCCCTGGCCAGCTGGTTAGCCATGCAGGCCTCAGGAGAGGGCTGGAGACAAGGACAGGAAGCCTCGAGCACTGAGAGGGCTGCATCCTGTGTTCCTTTCAGGCTATGGGCTCCATCCTTCTCACAAATCCTTGTGTGTTTATGAGATTTGCTAATGCTGCTGGAATGCACCATACCAGAAATGGGTTGGCTTTTACAATGGGGATTTATTATTGTTCTAGTTTGTCAGCTGCCAGAATGCAATATACCAGAAATGGAGTAGCTTTTACAAGCTTAATAAGTTGCAAGTTTACAGTTCTAAGGCTGAGAAAATTCCCAATTAAAACAAGTGTATAGAAATGTCCAATCTAAGGCATCCAGGGAAAGATACCTTGGTTCAAGAAGGCCGATGAAGTTCAGGGTTGCTCTCTTATCTGGGAAGGCATGTGGTGAACATGGTGTCATCTGCTACGTTCTCTTCTAGCGTTTCCCTTCTTCATCTCCAAAGGTCGCTGGCTGGTGGACTCTCTGTTTCTCATGGCTATGTCATTCTCTGCTCTCTCAGAAATCTCTTGCATTCTCCAAAATGTATCCTCTATTATAGGATTCCAGTAAACTAATCAGGACCTACCTGGAATGGGTGGAGACACGTCTCAGCCTAATCCAGTTTAACAACCACTCTTGATTGAGTCACATCTCCAGGGAGATGATCTAATTAAAGTTTCAAACATACACTGTTGAATAGGGATAAGAAGAAATGGCTGCCTTTACAAAATGGGATTAGGATTAAAATGTGGCTTTTCTAGGGTACATACATCCTTCCAAATGAGTACACAATTACTTTACAAATTATAGTTCCAAAAAAAGCCATGAAAATGTCCCAATTAAGGCATCAAGAGGAAGATACCTTCTCTGAGGGAAGGCTGCTGGCATCCGGGGTTCGTCTGTCACATGGGAAAGCACATGGCTGGCATCTGCTCGTCCTTCTCTCCTGGGTTTCGTTGCCTTCAGGTTCTGGTTTCAGAGGCTTTTTCTCTCAGCTCCTGTGGGCCCTCCTTGTTCCCCTGGGCTTCTCTCTGTGAGCTCTCTTGGCTCTTCTGTCTTTTATCCTCTCATAAAGGCTCCAGTAAGAGATCAAGGTGGGTCATATCTCAATGGAAATAACCTAACCAAAGGGCTCCACTCACAACAGGTCTGCCCCCACAGGGACAGATGAAAAGAACCTGGCCCTTTCTGGAGTGTACAGCAGCTTCAGACTAGCACATGAGGTCTAGCAATAAGGGACCCGTTTAATAAAAAGAATATTAGTAAAAATAATAGCTGGCATTTATGAAGTGTTTACCAGGGACAGGCCCATCTGCATTTAAAGATAAAGAAACTGACGCACAGAGAGAGGCCGGCCCCAGCTCAGCCTGCCAGGAAGGGTGAAGAGCAGATTTGAATCAGGGTCTCTACAACTCCAGAGCCCATGCACTTAACCCCGAAGCAAGGGTCTTGTTCCTACAGGTAGGGACCATCTGCTGCTTTTTGCCCTGGTTGGCTCATGAAGTTCCTCATTTAGGCCTGCTCTCCTGGAATAATTATTATGGGGCCTCCTGGTTTGGATGACAAATATTAACTTAACGAGGCCAGGTGGAATCTAGATGATCATAGCAAGATGCTGGTGGGCAGAGTGGAAAACCAAGTCTGCAGCCACTCCTCTCTGCCCCAGCATTCTGGCTCCCAGGTGCTCATACTCCAGGTGGCTCTGTGCTACAGGGCTGAGATGGCCTTCATTGCACCTGGACACTGGGCACTTTGCAGGGTAGACTCCTGAGATTTCCATCACTCCCAAGGCTCTTTGTTTATCTGTGAACAAAGAGGTCAGTTTCCTCCCTGCTCTTACCCTCTATATGTACTTGCAAGGGTTCTTCCTGTTTTCATGCAGGAACTTGGCCAGATTAAGTCTGTGGAATGAAGTGCAATGCAAGTACAAAAGAGGAAAAAAGAACAATGATATGTTGGTCAACTATTGCACGACAATGCTGTATAACAAATGATTCCCTAGTTCAATGGCTTACTATAAGTATTTATTTATGGCTCATGTGTCTGCAGGTTGGCTAAGGCCCCAGCTGGGCCTGGATGGATTGGCTTCCAGGCATAAGGTTGAGGTCTGTCCATGACTCATTCTTATGGAACCCGTGGCTACCCGGGGGGAAGCTCTCTTCATGAAGGCAGAAGTGCAGAGGTTGAGCTCCATCACCAAGCCAAGATGAAGACTTTGTTCCAGGTCACATTTCCTAACATCCCATTGGCCAAAGCAAGTCTTATAGCAAAGTCCAACAGCAGCAGGGATGGAGGTCCATTCCTCTCACAGGGAGTAAAGAGAAGCTGATATTTGCCAAGCAATACTACAAACCTCACAGAAGGCTCCCCACTCGTGCCATTTAAGGTGGGCCTTGAAGGGAAAGTTAGATTTTTCTAGGTGAAAATGGGATAGAGCACGGGTCAAAGGTATGAAATGTAGGGGTGGAGGCATGGTAGTGTTAGGGTAGCAGTGAGGATGTCACAGCCCAGGCATGGTGGGCCCCTGAACCAGAAGCCTGGTCTGTCATTTCTTTGGAAAGGACACTGTGCTGGTTTGAAAGGATGTATGGACCCTAGAAAAGCCATGTTTTAATCAAAATCCCATTTCATAAAGGCAGAATAATCCCTATTCAATACTACATGTTTGAAACTGTAATCAGATCATCTCCCTGGAGATGTGATTTAGTCAAGAGTAGTTGTTAAACTGGATTAGGTGACAACATGTCTCCACCCATTTGGGTGGGTCTTGATAAGTTTCTGGACTCCTATAAAAGAGGAAACATTTTGGAGAATGAGACATTCGGAGAGAGCAGAGAATTCTGCAGCACCACGAAGCAGAGAGTCCACAACCAGCGACCTTTGGAGATGAAGAAGGAAAACACCTCCCAGGGAGCTTCATGAAACTGGAAGCCAGGAGAGAAAGCTAGCAGATGATGCCATGTTCACCATGTGCCCTTCCAGCTGAGAGAGAAGCCCTGACTGTGTTCGCCATGTGCCTTCTCACTTGGGAGAGAAACCCTGAACTTCATCGGCCTTCTTGAACCAAGGTATCTTTCCCTGGATGCCTTAGATTGGACATTTCTATAGACTTGTTTTAATTGGGACATTTTCTCGGCCTTAGAACTGTAAACTAGCAACCTATTAAATTCCCCCTTTTAAAAGCCATTCTGTTTCTGGTATATTGCATTCCGGCAGCTAGCAAACTAGAACAGACACCCTCTAGGCTCCCTATCTGTATTCTCTAGGATTCTCTAGAGATACAGAGTCAGCAGGAGATATCTGTAAATATAAAATTTATAAAAGTGTCTCACGCAACCATGGGGACGTAAGAGTCTAAGACCTGGAACGGCTGGCTGGCTGAGAGAAGCAGCTCGGGTGAGATCGCCGAGGCGCGCGGGCCTTACCGGGCGGGGTGGCAAGCGGCGGGAGTTACTCCCTTCCCCCTTCCCGGGCCGGCTGGGAGAATTGGAGAGGCGGTCCCCTGAAACAAAGACGGCTGGCGCCCACACCACGCGCAGCCCCCGGACCAACTGAGAGAATTGGATCGGAAACCCCCAGGCCGCGGAGAACGGTGACGGGTGGGGGAGGCCCCTTCCAAACCCGTGACTCCCGGAGAACGTGCACTCTCTCGGGCGGGCCGCTGCCGCTGGCGCCCTCCCGCCACGCTTGTTGCCCAGGGCCGACTAGGAAATTTGGACGGGCTCTTTCCCTGGCTGCGGCGACCAGCAACCCTCCCTGCGTTCGGACCCCGGGCCGGCTCAAGCCGCTTCGGCTAGCGAACCCCCAGGACGGCGAGAGTTTTCCAAAGTTTAAGGTCCCACAGCACCTTTTACTGGTGGGACCCGCAGACAAACGTGTGCCACGAGCGCCACCTACTGGGCAGGATAAGAAAAACAGAACCCAGAGATTTCACAGAAAAATATTACAACCTTGCTGGGTCCAACACCAAGAGAAATCTGAATAAATGCCCAGACGCCAGCAGCAGAAGATAACTGTCCACGCTCAAAAGATTGAGAATATGGCTCAGTCAAAGGAACAAACCAATAGCTCAAATGAGACACAAGAGCTGAGACAACTAATGCTGAATATACGAACAGAAATGGAAAACCTCTTCAAAAATGAAATCGATAAATTGAGGGAGGACATGAAGAGGACATGGGCTGAACATAAAGAAGAAATAGAAAAACTGAAAAAACAAATCACAGAACTTATGGAAGTGAAGGATAAAGTAGCAAACATAGAAAAAATAATGGATAGCTACAATGATAGATTTAAAGAGACAGAAGATAGAATTAGTGATTTGGAGGATGGAACATCTGAATTCCAAAAAGAAACAGAAACTATAGGGAAAAGAATGGGAAAACTTGAGCAGGGAATCAGGGAACTGAATGACAATATGAAGCGCACAAATATACGTGTTGTGGGTGTCCCAGAAGGAGAAGAGAAGGGAAAAGGAGGAGAAAAACTAATGGAAGAAATTATCACTGAAAATTTCCCAACTCTTATGAAAGACCTAAAATTACAGATCCAAGAAGTGCAGCGCACCCCAAAGAGATTAGACCCAAATAGGCGTTCTCCAAGACACTTACTAGTTAGAATGTCAGAGGTCAAAGAGAAAGAGAAGATCTTGAAAGCAGCAAGAGAAAAACAATCCATTACATACAAGGGAAACCCAATAAGACTTTGTGTAGATTTCTCAGCAGAAACCATGGAAGCTAGAAGACAGTGGGATGATATATTTAAAATACTAAAAGAGAAAAACTGCCAACCAAGACTCCTATATCCAGCAAAATTATCCTTCAAAAATGAGGGAGAAATTAAAACATTCTCAGACAAAAAGTCACTGAAAGAATTTGTGACCAAGAGACCAGCTCTGCAAGAAATACTAAAGGGAGCACTAGAGTCAGATACAAAAAGACAGAAGAGAGAGATATGGAAAAGAGTGTAGAAAGAAGGAAAATCAGATATGATGTATATAATACAAAAGGCAAAATGTTAGAGGAAAATATTATCCAAACAGTAATAACACTGAATGTCAATGGACTGAATTCCCCAATCAAAAGACATAGATTGGCAGAATGGATTAAAAAACAGGATCCTTCTATATGCTGTCTACAGGAAACACATCTTAGACCCAAAGATAAACATAGGTTGAAAGTGAAAGGTTGGGAAAAGATATTTCATGCAAATAACAACCAGAAAAGAGCAGGAGTGGCTATACTAATATCCAACAAATTAGACTTCAAATGTAAAACAGTTAAAAGAGACAAAGAAGGACACTATATACTAATAAAAGGAACAATTAAACAAGAAGACATAACAATCATAAATATTTACGCACCGAATCAGAATGCCCCAAAATACGTGAGGAATATACTGCAAACACTGAAAAGGGAAATAGACTCATATACCATAATAGTTGGAGACTTCAACTCACCACTCTCATCAAGGGACAGAACATCTAGACAGAGGATCAACAAAGAAATAGAGAATCTGAATATTACTATAAATGAACTAGACTTAATAGATATTTATAGGACATTACATCCCACAACAGCAGGATACACCTTTTTCTCAAGTGCTCATGGATCATTCTCAAAGATAGACCATATACTGGGTCACAAAGCAAGTCTTAACAAATTTAAAAAGATTGAAATCTTACACAACACTTTCTCGGACCATAAAGGAATGATGTTGGAAATCAATAATAGGCAGAGTGCCAGAAAATTCACAAATACGTGGAGACTCAACAACACACTCCTAAACAACGACTGGGTCAAAGAAGAAATTGCAAGAGAAATTAGTAAATACCTCGAGGTGAATGAAAATGAAAACACAACATATCAAAACTTATGGGACGCAGTAAAGGCAGTGCTAAGAGGGAAATTTATTGCTCTAAATGCCTATATCAGAAAAGAAGAAAAGGCAAAAATTCAGGAATTAACTATCCATTTGGAAGAACTGGAGAAAGAACAGCAAGCTAACCCCAAAGCAAGCAAAAGGAAAGAAATAACAAAGATTAGAGCACAAATAAATGAAATTGAAAACATGAAAACAATAGAGAAAATCAATAAGGCCAGAAGTTGGTTCTATGAGAAAATCAATAAGATTGATGGGCCCTTAGCAAGATTGACAAAAAGAAGAAGAGAGAGGATGCAAATAAATAAGATCAGAAATGGAAGAGGAGACATAACTACTGACCTCACAGAAATAAAGGAGGTAATAACAGGATACTATGAACAACTTTACGCTAATAAATACAACAATTTAGAGGAAATGGACGGGTTCCTGGAAAGACATGAACAACCAACTTTGACTCAAGAAGACACAGATGACCTCAACAAACCAATCACAAGTAAAGAAATTGAATTAGTCATTCAAAAGCTTCCTAAAAAGAAAAGTCCAGGACCAGATGGCTTCACATGTGAATTCTACCAAACGTTCCAGAAAGAATTAGTACCAATTCTCTTCAAACTCTTCAAAAAAATCGAAGTGGAGGGAAAACGACCTAATTCATTCTATGAAGCCAACATCACCCTCATACCAAAACCAGGCAAAGATATTACAAAAAAAGAAAACTACAGACCAATCTCTCTAATGAATACAGATGCAAAAATCCTCAATAAAATTCTAGCAAATCGTATCCAACAACACATTAAAAGAATTATACATCATGACCAAGTAGGATTCATCCCAGGTATGCAAGGATGGTTCAACATAAGAAAATCAATTAATGTAATACACCATATCAACAAATCAAAGCAGAAAAATCACATGATCATCTCAATTGATGCAGAGAAGGCATTCGACAAGATTCAACATCCTTTCCTGTTGAAAACACTTCAAAAGATAGGAATACAAGGGAACTTCCTTAAAATGATAGAGGGAATATATGAAAAACCCACAGCTAATATCATCCTCAATGGGGAAAAACTGAAAACTTTCCCCCTAAGATCAGGAACAAGACAAGGATGTCCACTATCACCACTATTATTCAACATTGTGTTGGAGGTTCTAGCCAGAGCAATTAGACAAGAAAAAGAAATACAAGGCATCAAAATTGGAAAGGAAGAAGTAAAACTATCACTGTTTGCAGACGATATGATACTATACGTCGAAAACCCGGAAAAATCCACAACAAAACTACTAGAGCTAATAAATGAGTACAGCAAAGTAGCAGGTTACAAGATCAACATTCAAAAATCTGTAGCATTTCTAGGGGCGGGCCGCGGTGGCTCAGCGGGCTAAGTGCTTGCCTGCTATGCCGGAGGACCTCGGTTCGATTCCCGGCCCCAGCCCATGTAACAAAAACGGAGAAACAGAATACAATAAAACAAGAAAATGTTTAAAGATGTTTCCCTTTCTTCCTTCCTTCCTTCCTTCTATCCTTCCTTCCTTCTCTCTGTCTTTCCTTTAAAAAAAAAAAAAAAAATCTGTAGCATTTCTATACACTAGTAATGAACAAGCTGAGGGGGAAATCAAGAAACGAATCCCATTTACAATTGCAACTAAAAGAATAAAATACCTAGGAATAAATTTAACTAAAGAGACAAAAAACCTATATAAAGAAAACTACAAAAAACTGCTAAAAGAAATCACAGAAGACCTAAATAGATGGAAGGGCATACCGTGTTCATGGATTGGAAGACTAAATATAGTTAAGATGTCAATCCTACCTAAATTGATTTACAGATTCAATGCAATACCAATCAAAATCCCAACAACTTATTTTTCAGAAATAGAAAAACCAATAAGCAAATTTATCTGGAAGGGCAGGGTGCCCCGAATTGCTAAAAACATCTTGAGGAAAAAAAACGAAGCTGGAGGTATCGCGCTGCCTGACTTTAAGGCATATTATGAAGCCACAGTGGTCAAAACAGCATGGTATTGGCATAAAGATAGATATATCGACCAATGGAATCGAATAGAGTGCTCAGATATAGACCCTCTCATCTATGGACATTTCATCTTTGATAAGGCAGTCAAGCCAACTCACCTGGGACAGAACAGTCTCTTCAATAAATGGTGCCTAGAGAACTGGATATCCATATGCAAAAGAATGAAAGAAGACCCATCTCTCACACCCTATACAAAAGTTAACTCAAAATGGATCAAAGATCTAAACATTAGGTCTAAGACCATAAAACAGTTAGAGGAAAATGTTGGGAGATATCTTATGGATCTTACAACTGGAGGCGGTTTTATGGACCTTAAACCTAAAGCAAGAGCACTGAAGAAGGAAATAAATAAATGGGAACTCCTCAAAATTAAACACTTTTGTGCATCAAAGAACTTCATCAAGAAAGTAGAAAGACAGCCTTCACAATGGGAGACAATATTTGGAAATGATATATCAGATAAAGGTCTAGTATCCAGAATTTATAAAGAGATTGTTCATCTCAACAACAAAAAGACAGCCAACCCAATTACAAAATGGGAAAAAGACTTGAACAGACACCTCTCAGAAGAGGAAATACGGATGGCCAAGAGGCACATGAAGAGATGCTCAATGTCCCTGGCCATTAGAGAAATGCAAATCAAAACCACAATGAGATATCATCTCACACCCACCAGAATGGCCATTATCAACAAAACAGAAAATGACAAGTGCTGGAGAGGATGCGGAGAAAGAGGCACACTTATCCACTGTTGGTGGGAATGTCAAAGGGTGCAACCACTGTGGAAGGCAGTTTGGCGGTTCCTCAAAAAGCTGAATATAGAATTGCCATACGACCCAGCAATACCATTGCTAGGTATCTACTCAAAGGACTTAAGGGCAAAGACACAAACGGACATTTGCACACCAATGTTTATAGCAGCATTATTTACAATTGCAAAGAGATGGAAACAGCCAAAATCTCCATCAACAGAAGAGTGGCTAAACAAACTGTGGTATATACATACGATGGAATATTATGCAGCTTTAAGACAAGATAAACTTATGAACCATGTAATAACATGGATGGACCTAGAGAATATTATGATGAGTGAATCCAGCCAAAAACTAAAGGACAAATACTGTATGGTCCCACTGATGTGAACGGACATTCGAGAATAAACTTGAAATATGTCATTGGTAACAGAGTTCAGCAGGAGTTAGAAACAGGGTAAGACAATGGGTAATTGAAGCTGAAGGGATACAGACTGTGCAACAGGACTAGATACAAAAACTCAAAAATGGACAGCACAATAATACCTAATTGTAAAGTAATCATGTTAAAACACTGAATGAAGCTGCATCTGAGCTATAGGTTTTTGTTTTGTTTTGTTTTGTTTTGTTTTGATTTTACTATTATTACTTTTATTTTTTTCTCTATATTAACATTCTATATCTTTTTCGGTTATGTTGCTAGTTCTTCTAAACCAATGCAAATGTACTAAGAAATGATGATCATGCATCTATGTGATGATGTTAAGAATTAATGATTGCATGTGTAGAATGGTATGATCTCTAAATGTTGGGTTAATTTCTTTTTTTCCGTTAATTAAAAAAAAAAAAAAAAGAGAAGGGATAATTGGAGCTGAAGGGATACAGACTGTACAACGGGACTGGATATAAAAACTCAGAAATGGACAGCACAATACTACCCAATTGTAATGCAATTATGTTAAAACACTGAATGAAGCTGCATGTGAGGTATAGGTTTTTTGTTTTTGTTTTTTTTGTTTTTTTTCTTTCTATTATTGTTTTAATTCTTATTCTGTTGTCTTTTTATTTCTTTTTCTAAATCGATGCAAATGTACTAAGAAATGATGAATATGCAACTATGTGATGTTATTAAGAATTACTGATTGTACATGTAGATTGGAATGATTTCTAATTGTTTTGTTAATTCTTTTTTTAATTAAAAAAAATAAAAAAATAAAAAAAAAAATAAAGAGTCTAAGACCTATTGGACAGGCCACGAGTTGGCAGCTCCAGTGAAGGTCATCAATGAACCCTTGGGAGAGGCTGGCTGGCTGAAGCAGGAAGAGTGACTGTCTCTTCTGAGTCCTCTTTAAAAGCCTTCCGGTGATTAGATTAAGCATCACTCATTGCAGAAGACACTCCCCTTAGTTGATTGTAAATGTAATTGGCTGTGGATGCAGCCAACATGGTCATTATTTAAGTTCATGAAATGTCCTCACAGCTTCAGACAGGCCAGTGCCTACCCAACCAGACATCCAGGCACCACCACCTGGCCAAGTTGACAGCATGACCCTGACCACTGCACAATCCTATCATTTTATTTCCAAATTCCAAAACCCCAGCTATGTGTCACAAAATACAAATTTAAGACAGTTTTCAGCAAGTAAGCATATTGAAAAGTATACTGCTTGTTCCTTTCATGTAAGTTTCACTGGGCAAAAATCAGCCAATTTTATAGATGCTTCCTCTATTTCTAATCTTCCAGCCCAACAGCTGCAACTTTGTAGCTGTGATCAACACAGCCCTTTTTGAAAAGAGTCCTTGATAACAAAGTCAAGGCAGCTGCATGGTGAATAAAAATAAAGAATTCAGGCTTCTGGTCAACCAAGATGGCAGTGTAAAATGCTCAAGGGTTATCAACCCCCCACAGAATCTTTGAGCTACTAGCAAAAACTGCCAAAGCCATCTTCTTCAGATCTCCATAAAACATGTTAAAGATCTGCAATAATTGGGCAAGTACCAAATAAAAAAAACACAGCTTTGAAAAATGGTAGGGGAAAAAAAAAGGTAGGAGAAACTCCTGGTGCCCGTGTTGACCCTCCCCCATCCCCTCCCGGTGCAGTTTGGAGCCAGGCTGCACTCCCACTGTGCATCTCTGACCCTGTTCAGAGGGAGCAGAGTAATCCCGATGCACATACTGGGGTGCCTTTCTGTCAACGGCAGCCAGCCAAACAACTGAACTAAGAAACTCATCTTTGACTCGCCCTCCCAGAACTTGCCCTATAGGTAGAAGTGGTTTGTGGACAGCTAAACCAGGGTAAGGAACAATAAGTCCACGCAGTCTGGCACAAAGGATTACCTGCTTCAAGAAATACAATAGAGAACCCAAGAGTGGGAGAAAGTCTACTTCATAGGGAGTAGAGGGAACGTATGAATTCCTATAATGGGGGGAATTCTTAAGGCCACAAGCAAGCTGAAGTCCAGGACAAGACACAGGCTCAGAAAAGACAGAGAGAATCCTGCACTTCACATTTGTCTAGGGCTGATCTTCATGACAGAAAGGCTGAACTGTGAAGGAGAGCATCAGTCGAGGCAAAGCTAATTTTCAAAGACAAAAGGTGGTTTTGGGTTTGTTTTCATTAGCTCCAGGTACTCAAGGAAATCTCTGTCATGTCACTAGCTGGATATAAACTTAAGGAACAGACAGCTCAGGGACTAATTCCTAGAGTTAACAATTTAAAATATTAAAATATACAGTGTGCAACAAAAGAAAACAAGACAAAGAAACAGGAAACAATGGCCCATCCAGAGGAACAAGATAAATATCCAGAAGTCAACAAAGAAGAAGACCAGACTTTAGATATTCCAGACAAAGTCTTTTAAAACATTGATCCTCAGTATGGTCAGAGATAAAGGAGAACACAGAGAAAGAACTAAAAGATATCAGGAAAACAGTGAATGTACAATATGAGACTCTCAATAAAGAGATGTAACTTTTAAAGGAACCAAACAGAATTACTAGAGTTGAAGAGCACAATAACTGAAGTGAAACATTCCCTAGAGGGTTTCAATAGCAGATTGGAGCTGGCTGAAGAACGGATCAGTGAATTTGAAGAAAACACAGCTGAAATGAGCATAAAGGAGAAGGAATGGAAAAAATGAATATAACCTAAGAGACCTGTGGGACACCATCGAGTGGACCGATATATGCATTACAGAAGTTCGAGAAGGACTAAAAAGAAAGGGGCAGAAGGATTAAAGGGCCTAAGGATAAAACCTTCTCAGATAAACAAGAGCTGAAGGAGTCTGTGACCCCTAGACCTGCCTTACAAACAATGCTAAAGGGAGTTCTTCACATTAAAAGGAAAGGACACTAAACAGCAAATCAAAGCAGCATGAAGAAATAAAGGCCTCTGATGAAGATAACTATATGACTAATTATAAATGCCAGTACTATTGTATTATATTCTTTAGTACGTAACTCCACTTTTTACTTCTTACAATTTCTAAATGCAAATGCATAATGATAGCTCTATGGTTTTGTACATTCAATGTATAAAGATATAATTTGTAACAATCTGTAACAATTAAAACAAAAATCTGGGGATCAGAGGGACCCAGGAACAGTGTATGTGTAATGCAACTGAAGTCTAGTTAGCATCAAATCAAATGAGATTGTTATAGATGTAGGATATTAAATTTAAGCCCCGTGGTAACCACAAAGAATATAAATGAAAAATGTATGTGGAAAGAAATGAGAACGAACTCAAAATGGCAGACTAAAAATTTATTAAATATGAAAATAGAAGAAGAAGGGAAATTAGGAAATATCTTGAGGTAAATGAAAATGAAACATAACATACCAAAACTTATGGGACGTACCAAGGTCAATGATAACAGGGAGATTTATAGGTCTAAATGCTTACATAAAAAAGAAGAAAGAACTCAAACCAGAGACCTAACCTCAAAACTGGAGGATCTAGAAAAAGGGGAGTAAGCTAAACCCAAAGTGAGCAGAAGGAAGGAATAAAGATTAGAGTGATGGTAACTGAAATAGAGAATTAAAAGCCATAGAAAGAATCAATGAAAACAAAAGGTAGTTCTTTGAAAAGATCAATAAAATTGGCAAACCTTTAGCTAGACTCAGAAAAAGAGAGAAGACACAAATAACTAAAATCAGAAAACAAACATGGATCACTACTACTAACTCTACAGAAACAAAAAGAATTATAAGAGGGTATATGAACAACTGTATGCCAACAAATTTGGTGACCTAGATGGAATGGACAGATTCCTAGAAAAACACAAACTGCCTACACTAACTCAAGAAGAAACAGATCTCACCAGATTAATAACTAATAAAGAGACTGAATCAGTATTCAAAAAACCTTACAAAGAAAGCCCAAGCCAAGATGGCTTCACAGGGGAATTTTACTGAACATCCCCAAAAGAATTAACACCAGTGCTGCTCAAACTCTACTAAAAAACTGAAGAGGAGGAAACATTCCCTAATTCATCCGATGAGGCCAACATCACCCTCATACCAAGCCCAGATAAAGATACAGCAAGAAAAGAAATTACAGACCAATATCTCTTATGAATAAAAATGCAAAAATTCTCAAAAAAATACCAGCAAACTGAATTCAAGAGCACATTAAAAGAATTATACACCATAATCAAGTGGAATCTATCCCTGGTATGTATGCAAGGGTGGTTCAACATAAGAAAACCAGTTAATGTAATATACCACAGTAATAGATTGAAGGAAAAAAACACATTATCATTTCAATTGACACAGAAAAGGTATTTGACAAAATCTAGCACTTCTTCTTGATAAAAACAACTTAGAAAACTAGGAACAGAAAGCAACTTCCTCAACATGATAAAAGGCATATATGAAAAACCCACAGCTAACATCCTATTTCATGGTGAAAGATTGAAAGCTTTATCTCTAAGATCAGGAATAAGAAAAGGCTGCCACTGTCACCAATGCTAGTCAACATCGTACTAGTCAAATTTATGTGAAAGGTAAGCTCTAGCCAGAGCAGTCAGGCAAGAGAAAGAAGTAAAATGAATCTGAATTGGAAAAGAAGAAATAAAACTTTCCCTATTTGAAGATAATACGATCCCAAAATCCACAACAAAGGTACTAGGGCTAGTGAACAAATTCAGCAAAGCAGGCTACAAGATCAATATGCAAAAATCAGTAGTGCTTCTATTCACTAGCAATGAGCAATCTGAAGGGGAAATTAAGAAAAAACTTCCATTTACAGTAACAGCTAACAGAAATAAACACCTAGGTATGAATTTAACCAAGGATGTAAAAGGCTTGTACATGTAAAACATTGCTGAAAGAAATCAAAGAAGATGTAAATAAATGGAAGGACATTCCATCTTAATAGCTTGAAATACTAAATATTATTAAGATATCAATTATATCTAAAGTGATTTACAAATTCAATGCAATCCCAATAAAAATTTCAACAACCTTCTTTGCAGAAATGGAAAAGTTAATATCAAATTTACATGAAAGGTAAGGGGCCCCAGAATAGCTAAAGTTATATCTCGAAAAAGAAGAATGAAGTTGAGGGACTGACACATCCCAATTTTAAAACTTTTTATAAAGCCACAGTAATAAAAACAGCATGATACTGGCACAAAAGACAGGCATACAGACCAATGGGATTGAATTGAGAATTCAGAAATCAATATTTACCTCTATGGCTGACTGATTTTTGACAAGGGAGTCAGGTCCACTAAGTGGGAAAAGAATAGTTTCTTCAACAAGTGGTGCTGGGAAAACTGGGTATCCATATGAAAAAGAATGAAGATGGACCCTACCTCACACCATAAACAAAAATGAAATCAAAATGGATCAAAGACCTAAATATAAGAACCAAAACTATAAAACTCCTAGAAGAAAACATAGAAAAGAATCTTCAGGACTTTGTATCAGGCAATGGTTCCTTAGACTTTACCCCAAAAGCATAAGCAAAAAAAGAAAAATTAGGTAAGTGGAACTTCATCAAAATTAAAAACAATTGTGCAGGAGTGCAAGGGTAAGTTCAGTGGTAGAATTCTCATCTGCCATGTGGGAGACCCAGGTTCAATTCCTGGTCCACGCACTTCCCCCCAAAAAACCATACAAACAATCAAAAACAAAAATTCAACAAATGGTGCTGCAATAACGGGATACGACATGGAAAAATAATGAAATGTGACCCTGCCATACAGCATACAAAAAAATAAAATAAAATAAAAAATAATTAAAAAGACAAACAACCCAATTATAAATGGACAAAAGGTTTGAATAGATATTTCTCCAGTGAAGATACAAATGGCCAGTCAGCACATGAAATATCCACAGCCACTAGGGAAATACAAATCAAAGCCACAATCACCCCCTACTTGGACATGACTCCCAGGGGTGTAAGTCTCTCTAGCATCATGGGACATGACTCCCAGGGGTGTAAGTCTCCCCAGAATCATGGGACATGACTCCTAGGGGTGTAAGTTTTTCAGCATCGTGGGACATGAGTCCCAGGGGTGTAAGTCTCCCCAGCATCGTGGGACATGAGTCCCAGGGGTGTAAGTCTCCCCAGCATATGGGACATGACTCCCAGGGGTATAAGTCTCCCCAGCATCATGGGACATGAGTCCCAGGGGTGTAAGTCTCCCCAGCATCATGGGACATGACTGCCAGGGGTGTAAGTCTTCCTAGCATCATAGGACATGACTCCCAGGGATGAGCCTGGCCCTGGCATCATGGGATTAGAATGCCTTCTTGACCAAAAGGGGAGAAAGGAATGCAGCAAAATAAAGTTTCAGTGGCTAAGAGATCTCAAATAGAGTCAAGACTTCTAAGCCCCAACCATCAGAATTCCTGAAAACCCCAAAGAATACCCTGGGCTTTATCTAAGACTCTATGAAAGTTTTACTTAGTAAGGTTTTTTTAGAAACTTAAGGCCTTGAGATTGTTCCTTATTCCATATAAGCCCTGAAATCCAGACGTACCAGTCTCTCCAAGAACATCAGCCAGTTTTATACCTCTACCCCATAAGGTCAACACCCCTTACCAGCACAAAGAAGCTAGAATGGTCATTGCCAAGATATCCCTAAAGATTGGGAGAATGATCAAATGAGAGGGAGGAGGTTTAATTGTGTTATTAGGATTATGACTACTGACTCATTATATAGATATTTCTTTGTAGTTTTTAGTGTATTAGAATAGCCAGATGGAAATACCTAAAATTGTTGAACTATAGTCCAGTGGCCTCAATCCTTGATAATGACTATATAACTATATAGCTTTTATTGTGTAATCATGTGATTGTAAAATCCTTGTAGCTGACACTCCCTTTCTCTTACATCTGGGTAGATGAGTAATAAAATAAAGATGTGCATGAAAAATAGAAACCCATGCATGCAATTCAGAATACACAAGGAAAAAAAACAACAACACAATCAAACAACACTTCACACCCATTTGAACGGCTCCTATTAAAAAAAAAGGAAAACTACAAAGTATTGGAGAGGATGTGGAGAAATAGGAACACTCATTCATTGTTAGTGGGAATGTAAAATGATGCCGTTTGGAGATTCCTCAGAACATTAAGTACAGAATTACCAAACGCCCCAGCAATCCCATGTCTAAGTGTTTACTCAAAAGAATTCACAGCAAGAACTCAAACAGATATTTGCACACCAATGTTCATAGCAGTATTATCCACAATTGCCAAAAAGATGGAAGCAACTGAAGTGTCTATCAGACAATGAATGGATAACAAAAATGTGATAGATACGTACAGTGGACCAGTATTCAGCCATAAACAGAATGACGTTCTGATACATGGGACAATGTGATGAACCCTGAAGATATCATGTGAGTGAAATAAGTGGACACAAAAGGGCAAATATTATATGATCTCACTGATCAGAGATAATTAGAATAAGTAAATTCATAGCATCGGAAACTAGAATACAGGTTACCAATGGTGGTGCCAGGTGGGAATGGAGAGTGAATGCTTAGTTAGTACAAAGTTTCTGTTTGGGGTTACAGAGAAGTTTGGGGTGACACTATCCCGACTTTGTGGGTATAATTAACACCACTGAATGATATATTTGAATGTGGTTCAAAGGGGAAATTTTAGGTTGTATACATGTTACTAGATGAAATTTTTTTTAAAACCCATAGGATTGCTAAGAAAGAAAGGAAGAGAGAATTCAGGCATGGAAAACTCATTGTGAAAGGACTGGCAGGGAGCACAGAAGCTGCCCGCCCGGACGAAGGCGAAACAATCGTGGGAGCCTTGGCTGCAGGACAGGATGTAACGGAATAAAGCTGGACAATGTAAAAAGGAGAATTCCCAAAATTTGGGAGGGCAAAGGAGACAGGAAGTGATGTTGAGCTCATTTCCTTACCTTAATCACAGGTTGTTAAGAAATGCCACCTACGGTTGAAACATGTTTAGAGAATGAATCCAATGGCCTAATCTTTTTCTTTTCTTTAGGGAAATAAATTAGAAACCTAAGAAGAAGCATAATTACTTGCAGCCGGACAATGTTCTTTAGTTATATTTAAGTTTCCTTTTGTTCCATTAAATTTAAATATTTTTTCTTTAAAGGCGCATATTGTATGAACCCAATTAAAAAACCAAAAAGCCTTTGTCCAACTACCCGTCCTTTTCTCTATAGAGGCTCGTGGAGAGCTGTCTCCACCCTCAGCCTCCAGATGTTAACCGTGGTCTTTTCTGGGTGTGCTGGGTTTCTGAGCCACTTTAAATCTTCTCTTTTGTAGTCAAGCGTCACTTGAATTTCTTATAATGTGCATGCGCGGTTTTTATAAAGCAGGGTTTATCGGTTTTTTTTTTTTAATTAAAATCCATTTTTGGAAAAGGACCCAAGTCTTCCCGTGCCAGGCACTCACCCCGTGCCAGCAGCTCTGGGCAGTGCAGCTCCGGGGCTGCGGTGTGCAGCTGTCCCAGTGGCGGGTCACCAGCTTGGAGGTCAGGGGTCAGGGGTCACAGGAAGGAAGCTGGCTGACCTTGAGCCCAGGGTGCAGGTCAAACCCACACCTGTGCTGGGGAGAGCGAGGGAGTCCGCACATCCTGCCGTTTCTTGGGCTCA
Organism: Tamandua tetradactyla; assembly: GCF_023851605.1. Taxonomy (NCBI): domain Eukaryota; kingdom Metazoa; phylum Chordata; class Mammalia; order Pilosa; family Myrmecophagidae; genus Tamandua; species Tamandua tetradactyla. The sequence continues at coordinate 98,691,310 of NC_135338.1, forward strand.
GGATGCACCTGCAGACCTCGGGACCCCCTTGGGGTCAGCCACCCGGGCTCCCCTCCTCGGCTTCCATTGCAGGGCTGGGGACCCCAAGCCCCTCTGCACTGCGCTGCCCCTGCGAGGCCCGGGAAGCCATCTCCTGCCTGCCTGGCCATCAGATGGCCACAGGCACCGGGCCTGGCAGCACCTGCTGGTCGGTGCCTGAGCGGCCACTCAGGATACTTGGTATTGCATTTTGTCATTGTAAATGGAATGGTGTAACCATTACAAAATGAATGTAACCAAGGCCACTGCAGACCAATCTAAATTCCACACCTGACAGGCTCAGGCGGCTGGCGCTGGCCTTACCTGGGCCCTGAAAGCCCACCCTACATTCCCAGCTCCCTCTAGTGTCCAAACTGGGACACAGCCACCCAGAGCTGGACACAGCCACCCAGAGCTGGACACAGCCATCAGAGCTGGACACAGCCACCAGAGCTGGACACGGCCGCCCAGAGTTGGACATGGTCACCCAGAGCTGGACACAGCCACCAGAGCTGGGACACAGCCACCAGAGCTGGACACAGCCGCCCAGAGCTGGACACGGCCACCAGAGCTGGACACGGCCACCAGAGCTGGACACAGCCACCAGAGCTGGACACGGCCACCCAGAGCTGGACACGGCCACCCAGAGCTGGACACGGCCACCAGAGCTGGCCTTATTAACACCATAAGTGTTGTGCAGTACAACTCATTAGGCAAAAGGGACTTAAGATCAATTTAAAACATTTCTTCTAAACGAAGATTAGATATTTCAAAACAAATGTTATACAAATTCAGCATTTCTGAAGCTCTGTGCATCCGTTCTGGAAAGGACAGCAGATTCACGCAACCAATAATAGTTAAATAGTTTCAATAACTGACATTTATTGAGTGTTTGTTATGTGCTGGGCACAACCATGTGATTCAGCTCACCTCCACATGCTATGAGATGGGGACGTTTACTGTCCCATTTTACAGATGAGGCACAGAGAGAAGGAAGACCTGTCATTCTGCATGCTCCCGAGGGGAGGTAGAGGCTGCCAGGTGAGGCAGGAGGTGAGGGGAAGCCAGAAAGGAGGCTACTGCAAGGCTGGGGAGAGAGAAATGGGAGGCTGAGGCGGCTGTCAGGACCCAGGGATGGCTGGAGGGCAGGAGGGAGGCGGAGTGCGCCGCCATGGAGACTGGGCCCAGCAGCCGATGGGCGGAAACTTCACTGAGCAGCTACCCCTGTGCCAGGCACCCGGGCAGGAGTCAAGGAAAGAGGTGTGGCCTTGTCCTTGCAGAGCTTGGAGCCGGGAGGGGAGGCTTTGCACCAGGGCACAGACCGGCAAAGGATGGGGCAGAAGGCAGCTGGGGGTGGCAGGCCGAGGCACCTGAGATGACAAGCGGTGGGGACGGACAATAGGACAGGTGGCCTGGGGACAAGTGATCCAAAAGAAGAAGTGATGGCCAAGGGGGGGTGCACACAGGAGACGGACGTGTGACCTGAGAGGCAGAACAAGAAGTAAAGTTTCACTGAAGCCAAAGAGAGGGTTTGGGGGGAGCGGGGGAGGCCAAAGGGATCAAATGTCCCGGACGGGTCGGGTGCAGCAGGGGCTGAGAAGGGCCCTGGGTGGGCGTTTGTGCCCGTGGGCGTGAGGACGGAAGCGCGTGGGCAGAGCGGTGGCTGCCGGGGAGGGAGGGGTACACTGGGCTCTCCCAGGCAGGGGCGCGGGCGGGACAGAGGGAAGGGCCCTGCTCTCCTTTCGGTTGGTAACAGGGAGGCGGAGGAGACACGGCACGTTTACAGGCCGATGGGGGAGACCCCACGCGAGAGGGGCGCGCAGAAGCGGGGGGCGGGGCGGGGCGTGCTGAGAGGGGGCGGAGGAGACGCCAGCGCAGGCGAGACCAGCGGGGAAGGCGGAGGGTGGGCCTCGCTCCCACCTGTCCAGGGGAGAGGGGACAGGAAGGGAGCAGGGGGGCACCGTCCCCCAGGCCCGAGCTCCTGGCCTGCGGGGGAGGGGAGGTCTCGGAGGCCCGGGGGCGGGGGTCCCCTGCTCTCCCCGAGGCCCAGCAGCCGCAGGGTGGGGCGCGCACGAGGGCCGGGCCCCTGAGCCGGTGGCAGGGAGGGAGGGCGGGAGAGGCGGGGAGGCTGGCGGGGCAGGGACCGGCTCCCAGCGGGGTGAAAGGACAGGGGTGCAGGGGCTTGGGTGGCTGGGGGCAGAGGCGGGATTTCTGAGTAAGGGTTCAGAAGAGCTCCCTCCTGACAGGCCCCGGTGCCGGGGGGGGGGGGGGGGGGGGGGTCGGAGGGAAGCTGCTGGGGTGGGGCTGGGCGGTCTGGAGCGAGGGCGAGGCAGGTGTGGGGGTGCTGGGGGGGGGAGGCAGGCCGCTGAGCCACCCCAGGATGCCCTCTGCCCTTGGTACCCCATTTCAGAGGGACCGCGGGCCCCTGCTTCCCTCTGAGCCCTGAAGAGCGCGGCGCGAAGACGTGCAGACGGGTGGGCCGCGCGGGACAGAAACCCCGCAGGCCACCAGCAGACCAACTCATCTCCCCCGCAGCCAGAAAACACTGCAAATGCAGATACGACCATATTGTGCTGCTTTTAATTAGGAAAGATGTAAGAGGATGCGTTATAAACCTTGGAAGCTGCTTTATACAAGTTCCGATCTTTAAATATTGTTTAGCACGGGGGTGGGGGGGGGCGCGAGGAGTCAGGGCTGGGGATCTGATCCGCGGCTGCGGGGCGCGTCCCCAAGTGACGGAAACGCAGGCGGGGCCACGCGCCGGTCGGAAGCCCAGCCACAGGGACAGCGAGCTGTCCTCACAGGCAAATGCGCCTGACCGCAACATTCGGCCCAGGGGACAGGGGGAGCCCAGCCAGGACCAAGGAGAGCTGCGGTGGCCCACACATTTCCCGCCTACCCCAAAACCACAACCGAAGGAACATCTGGAGAAAATAGAGGTTTCGGTTCTAGGCTGTGACTGCTAGTAAACAAGAGCAGGTCAGACTCAATTTCTCAGGACAGAACTCACCACCGGGAAGCACCTGTGGCAGCCCCCTAATGCTGGCCGGGTGGGGAGGGCGGCCACACCTGTCTGTGATGTGTCCTCACTGACCAGGGGGGAATGGCCCACACCTGTCTGTGGCCTGTCCTCGAAACTGCCCCAGCAAGGAGGGTGCATAATGCCCGAAGCCTTATGAGGCACATGAAGGTGGGACGGCGACCCCAGGGCCCTGGTCCCCAGGGTAAAGGCACGGTGCTAAACGCCGATTGGGCTGGGAAGCCCATTTTTTTCCCCCCAAACAAAACTCTTAGATCAGCACAGCTCTCTGCCTGAAAAGCCAGATCGGATTTGGGGGGCCCTTAGCACAGGAAAGGCACCAGGGACCGGGCACCGAGTGATAAGGAAAGGCCTTTTTTCCTTAAAAAGTGCTTCACTCTGAGATGTGGCAGGGAAAGAGATCTGAAAACTGGACAACGAGGAAGGATCAGAAAGCGGTGAGGCCCCCAGTTGCTCCCTGAGCCGAGCCCTGGCAGGGAGGCACCTGGCGTTTCCTAACCCAGCACCAAGGGTCTGGGCTGGCGGCGGTAAGGGGCCAGTTCCTGAGGAACAGAGAGTGGCTCCACATCACGGCCGCTTAAAGAGCAGAGGTGCTGGCCCCTCCTCGGAAGACAGAAGGGAAAACAGGACAAGGGCTGTTGGGGGCGCCTGCCCAGGACCCTGGGACGAGGCCTCCTTCAGCCACGAGGGGCAGAACTGCTGGGCCGAGACCCTCTGGGAGGGGACAATGGCTGCCTGGGCAGCTGCCATCTGCCATCTTCATTCCCTACTGTCCTCCCGGACCCGCCATGCCCTTAGCGCCCAAAGGCTGCCCCGAGCTGCCAGGGCCTCACTACCCTGTGCCCTGCACACCCCTCGCCAGCTCTCCTGCTCCTGGCCGGTCTTAGGTTTGCTTAGGCTGTGGCCAGAGGAGACAGGCGGTGGTGGACATCTGATAAAACTATTTTATAAGGTGTTAATGACTAATGATGGATTTCATGAATTAGGTCTTCATTTTACCATAGGCTATTTCTTCAACCTCAAAAAAAATAAAAAAAGCCTCTAAACAATTCAGAGCAAAACATGGATCCGGGAGAGACGCTCTTTTGAGGTGGGGGCCTGGCCAGCATCTGCCGGCTCCCAGCATGTGGGCAGCGCAAGTGGCTCAGCCACTTAGATGCACTCAGAAGATACTTTTCAGCCCCGTGCCAGGCAGCACAGCCTCGAGAAGCGCTGGGGCCCAGGCTGGCTGAGCATTTGGTCACCTAGTGTCAAAAGCATAGTAAAGTGCTTGCTTCATCACAGGACTGAGGGCGAGAAGAGCCAGGGCTCTGAGAAGGTCTGTCAGGGAGGGGGGTAGCCAGAGATTAGCCTGCCTTGCCACGAGGCAGATTCATTCATTCATTCAACATGCATTTACACAGCACCTTTCCCATGCCAGGCACCTGTTGGATACTAAAGATTCTAATGACAAATAAGGCACACTCCCTCCCTCCCGGAGCTTACTCTCCAGAGGGTCACACTACTGCTCCCAATCCACAGAAACAGCTCTGGGCATGAGAGGGACGCTCCCTTGCTGGTGGACGGGACCAGGCCTCCAGCCTTCTCCGGCCGGCCTGCACTGAGGAAGCTTGTCCGGAGAATGTTGTGCGTCTGTGAGATACCATCGGCCCTCTCTTCCTTCCCCAACCACAAGGAAGAAGTCCTCTTTTCTTCAGGCTCATTGGGTACAAGGGGACTTTTCTCAATGACCAAATAGGATCGTCTTCCTTTTCCTTCCGTCTGTAAGGAAAAGGTGTACTGAAGCAGCAGAAAAGAGATTACAAACTTGGAGAAGACAAGTCAGCATTCAGTTTGCCTAACTGAAGCCTAGTCTTAGACTTGTGGCAAGAATGCTTCTTCAAATTGGAATGAAGGCATGTTGGAGCGCCATGGCTCTCCCTGCACCCTGGAATGTCGCTGCTCCGGCCAGCTGGTGGGTCCCCAGTCGGTGGCGGTGGGCTCAGAGGTGTTGTGGTGCTGTGGTACCGCTGCTGGACACTGAGCCCGCCCGCACATCCGCGGCCCCTCTGCCCCCACCTCACGTCCTCTCTTCAGTGTTGATCGAGATCAGTGGCTCTCAGTTCTACACAAAACGACGCAGGCCTTCGTTACATGATGTTGCCCATAGCCACATATTAGGCGGCTGCGTGGCCGATAAAAAGATACAATGGTCATGATGAGGCGCGTTCAAGTTCATCTCAGGCTCCAAAGCAGCCCGTCTGCAGCAATACAACCCGCGCTGCAGGCCCGAGAAGCCGCGGGGACATGATGGGACCTCATCTGAGAGCTTGGAGCCGTGGAATTGGTTTGTTCCACGTCAGAAGCCTGAGATAACTAAAGCCAGGAATACAGCAGGCGCCATTCTGTAGCGTTCTGTTTTGGCTGTTTCAGAAATGAAATTCTCCTGTTCTGCTCCGTTCTGTTCACAGTCGGTCAGCTCGAAATGTCTCTTCCACAGAGGGGTCAAGCAGGCCCATACTGGAGCCGCTTAACATGTTGAGTCCATCCAGGCTCAGGGGTTCAATCTGAAGCTCATCCTCCAGTGGAAATGGGTTGTCCGCGTTCAGGCCGACCTCAGGCATGCCTGCCAGCGCACTGCTGAGGTCTCTGAACAGGCTGGCACTCGAGTCTTCTGCAAGGAGCAGCGAGAAGGGAACACAGTGTGGGTTAGGGGGCAGGAGGCCCTACGCTGCAGAACCAACGGCAGGCAGTCCACCAAGGGAGTGCAGCCAGCAACAAGTCCATTCCCGCTCTCACCTCCCCAGCCAGGGCATGGCCAGCCGTGTATGGCTACTCCCAGACCTCCAGCTCTTGCCCTGGAATCGTCATTCTTTTCAGTCAGTTCCACAACTCTCAATTTTTTGCAATCTATCTCTGAACGTCATCAATCACCTGGAACTAAGTATTTCAGCCAGGGCTTCTACCATCAGGCCCTCTCCCACTGCGTTATCGTCTTTGGGATATGACACCTGCATCTCAAAAAGGCAAAGCCAAGCCAGGGGACTTCGGCCTTTGCATTATGTGCTGTGTTGTCTAACACTGTCTTACAACGGCATCTGTAAAATCACAGCAAAGTGGAAACAGTAAGAAGCTGAGGGGTAGCCTGCGCTCACCTGTTAGGATGGCGTTTGGGAAGTTCCCGCAGTTGGAATACAGGGTTGGTCTTAAGTGAAATGAGTCCTGCGGTTCTCGGTTGGCCTGTTGCGGCAGGGGCACCTGGAAGCATCAAAGGTCACACTGTCAGGTCAAGTCCTGTCTCCCAGAAGCGAGGGAATTAGAATCATGCAGTGTGCTCCCAGAGCGAAATCAGACCTGGAAAATGACTCCCAGTCCCTTCTTTCTAGGAGGCCAGCATGCTGTGCTGTCATGAGGACGTATGGGCAGGCAGGCGCTGGGGTGGAGGAGGGGCTGAGGTCCGCAGTGGACCGGCCTGTCCCCATGCCCGCACTGCACACCCCACCAAACCATCCCGGGAGGAACCAAGGGCCGTCACAGGCCTTCCTCTCCTTATCCACGCCGAGCCTTCCGGCAACTGCCTTCCAGAGGCAGGAGACTGGCCAGGGCTTCGCCTGTAACCAAGGAAGTGATGGGCTCGTTTCCTCTTTGGCTCCTAGCAAGACGAGAGAGTGGGAACGTTCCTTCTCACACCAGAGAGAGCAGCTCCGACTCCTTCCCAGGGCCCACCGCGGCCTGGGGGTCACAGCCCCACTCACGGGGACGGGTCGGAACTGGGGCCTATTTTAGGTGCTTTTTCTGAAGTCAACTTTCCAAACCATTACTTAAAATGTCCAAGAGAAGGAATTTGCATCATTTTTTAAGACGATACTGACTCTCACCTAGACTAAAATGGCCTCTTCAGAAAACGGAGGTAAGGTCTGCCATTTCTTCCCAGGAGGCGTCACCACGGCCCACTCAGGAAATCTCTGCTTCACCTATGCCTGCTAACGACAGCCAGCCAGCTGTCTGTCTGTTCTCCTACCCATCTGTTCATCAGTCTATGCATCTGTCTTCATCCCCACCACCAGTGAAAGTGCTCAACCCTCCCTTCCCTCCTTACTCCACCTGTGGCCCAATCCATACGCATTAAATCTAGGAATACTAAATGCTATAAAGGTCTTGGGATTTGTTCATATGAAACTTAACCTCACAAAGATAGGTCAAGCCTACTTAAAATTAGCCCTAAGAGTCACCCCCAAGAGAACCTCTTTTGTTGCTCAGATGTGGCCTCTCTCTCCAGCCAACACAGCAAGTAAACTCACCACCCTCCCCCTGTCTCCCTGGGACATGACTCCCAGGGGTGTGGACCTTTCTGGCAACATGGGCCAGAGATCCTAGAATGAGCTGAGACTCAGCATCAAGGGATTGAGAAAACCTTCTCGACCAAAAGGGGGAAGAGAAATGAGACAAAATAAAGTGTCAATGGCTGAGAGATTTCAAACAGAGTAGAGAGGTTATCCTGGAGGTTATTCTTACACATTAAATAGATATCACCTTGTTATCCAAGATGTAATGAAGAGGCTGGAGGGAACTGCCTGAAAATGTACAGCTCTGTCCCAGTAGCCATGTTTCTTGAAGATGATTGCATAATGATATAGCTTTCACAATGTGACTGTGTGATTGTGAAAACCTTGTGTCTGATGCTCCTTTTATCTACCTTATCAACAGATGAGTAACACATATGGAATAAAAATAAATAATAGGGGGAATAAATGTTAAATTTAGACTGAAATGCTAGTGACCAATGAAAGGGAGGGGAATGAAAGGTAGGGGTAAAGCGTATGGTATGTATGAATTTTTTTTCTGTTGTCTTTTTATTTCTTTTTCTGAATTGATGCAAATGTTCTAAGAAATGCTCATGATGGTGAATATGCAACTATGTGATGATATTGTGAATTACTAATTATATATGTAGAACAGAACGATCATATATTGTTAAATTTTTTTTAATTCAAAATTAATTTAAAAAAACAGTGGTGAAAAAATGCTATAAAGGAATATAAAATGCTATAAATCCAACAAAAGAATAAAAAAAGAAAACAAAACAAAGTGCTATAAATCTAGGTATATTAAAAATGGCCAGTGTGTTTAGGTAATAAAATAATTATAATAATATTGTTTCAGTTGTAATAAAGATAGCACATAAATGCAAAATGTTAGTAATAGAGAAAACTGTGTAAGTTGGATATGTGGGAACTTTCTATTTTTTTGTATGATTTTTCTATAAGGCTACAACTGCTCTAAAAAAAATTCAGTGTCAGGGAAAAACTACAAAGCAAAGGAAAACGGCCGGAAGGAAATTTCCTATGGAAGGGCGCCCCCACACACACACCTTCCCAAATCCCTACCAGTCCACTCCAGGACCAAGCTCTTGTGCAAGGGCACACACAGTGTTGGGCACACACCGTGGGGGGCACACCAGCTAGGTCTGCCAGCAAAGCACTGGCGCTCTCCCACTCCTCCGCCATGGGGACAAGACACTCCCTCTGCCCTAGATTCCCCAACACACCGGGGAGTTGATAGCTATGGTTCCCTCCAGTACTCCTGCTGCCACAATTCGATGACTGCAATATCAGCAAAAGTGCTTCCACGCTTTGTTCAAAGCATTCTTTGGAAGAGGTCTGACACAGAACAAAGCAGCCGGCTTCAGTGTTTTAGGAACAGGGACGGTTCGAAGCACTCCTGGTCCTCGATACAGGTATCTGGAGTATCTGGCTGTGGGTCCTCTGCAGGGAGGCCTTAAGTGGTGCAGTTCATGCGCTGAGGAGGGGACGGCCTAAGGGCACACACGGGTCATGCCCCAGTATGACGTACCTGCTGGGGGAAAGCCAAGCCTGGCCTCCCGGACTGCTGGTCAAAGCCCACGTCTGGGAAGAAGCTGGTCAAAGGAGAGCCCTTCGGGGAATAGAGGACACCACTTAGCCTGGCACTCAGAACAAAATAAGGGTCCCCCCTCGCGGACGCTCCTGCTGGGACTCACCTGGGACGCGATGAGCTGGAAGTCAGGCTGGGACAGCGACACCGCTGCCTGGGGCTGCTGGGCAGGGGGCTGCGCCAGCAGAGGCGGGGGGAGTTCCTGGTGCTGCGCGGGGTAAGGCGGTGGTGGGGACACTTGAGCTTGAGCTTCTGGGGGCAGGAAGGAAAGTGTGCTTCGATCTGAGGGCGCCATCTGGAAAATACAGTTTCTGAGAGTAAGTCCTTTAAGGTGAGGCCACGTCAGAAGTGGGGAAAAGCCCTGAGATTTGCCTCACTGCTGGGACTTGTGCCTGCTCCAAGAAGCTCGTCCAGCTCCTGCCAAATGCATCTCAAATCTCACTTCCCCACAAAGCAGTCCCCATTCAAGGACAATTTCTATTGTCTTAAAAACAAACAAAACCAAACAGCAACCAATTTAATCAGTTTCCTAAGTGAAAATCATGATTTAAAAAAAAGAAAGTCATGACTTCTGGTTAAAGAGGGCACGGAGCAAGGCATTTAGCTTTCTCACTCCTGAAAGTCTACTAAACCACTAAAAAAAATAAAACAGCATTAACCAAAAATAAACAACACTAAATCAATGATAACACTAAACTAATAACAAATAGCACAAGGACAAAGGTGAGGAGAAAATGGCAACAAAATCCGGAAAATGAAAAGCAGATGGGACCAGACCTTCAGGTCCTGGCCTCGCTGTGCTGCCATGGAACTGGCCTCCCTCCTGCCTGGCAGGGGCCTGGAGGGTGATACTCTGAACAGGCCAGAGCTGAGGTCTCCACACAGGGTGCACCAGCCCCGAGAGGGTGAGACCACGCCACTGAGGTCACAGGCTTCGCTGTGGTGCTTTCAAGTCTCATCCCAGCCCCGTGGAGCAAACCCATCGCAAACAGGGCCTTTAAAGAGTCAGCTGGGGGGTGGCCCAACCGAGTCAGGATGGTCTTACAGAGACGGACACAAAGAAGCTACGGTGGAAAGGAGATGGGAGTCTGCAGAACTCAGAACTCAGAAGAGGAAGGAGAAGATGCTTCCTTGTACACTGCCATGTGACGGAAATGCCAAAGAACCCCAAGGAATGCCAGCAGCCGGCCCTGGAATACCACAGTCTTGCCGATGCCCCCACTGAATTCCTGTTGATTAAGCCAACCCATTGTACAGCATCTGCTTTAGTGCCGGGAAACTAAAACACTCACCAAATCTTGAGACCCTCACCTTTCTTTCCCAACTTAGCCCTCAGAATGCTTGTATCCTGGCCTATCCCAGGCAAGAGTGGAGTGTACACTTTAGGAAATCTGACCAGCCTGAGAGAAAATCCTAAAATTTATGACATTATCAGAAACTCCTCAAGGAAACGGCTTAGCTAGATCATTCTATAGTAAAGACTAAACTTGACAGTCTATCCATGTATGCAGAACTTCCAATTGGATTTATTTTTTGCTGTATTTTAAAAAATTTTTACTGTGGTAACATACATAGATATATATAAAATTTACCATTTTTACCATTTCTAGGTGTACAATTCAGTGACATCAGTTATGTGTACAATGTTGTGCTTCTGTCATCACCAAAACTTTTTCATCGCCAAAACAGAAACTCTGTACCCACTAAGCAACGACTCTAAACAATTTTCCTCTCCCCCAGTCCCTGGTAACCTCCCATCTATTTTCCATCTACACTAATTTGGTTATTCTAGATATTTCATGTAAGTGGATCACACAATACTTGTCCTTTTGTGTTGGTTTATTTCACTGAGCATAATGTCACATGTATCAAAACTTCATTCCTTTTTATGGCTGAGTAATATTTGATCATATGGATATATTACATTTTGTTTACCCATTCATCGGTCGTTACACACCCGGCCTGTTTCCTCCTTTTGGCCATTGTGAATAATGCTGCTATGAACATTGGTGAACAATTATTTGTTTGAGTTTCTGTTTTTAATCCTTTGAGTAACATACTTGAGTGGAATTGCCGGGTCATATGGGAAATGTTTAACTTCTTGAGGAACTGCCGAACTTAATCAGCTTTTTAGTGCCCTATTCTTTTTTTTTTTTTTTTAAATATTTCTATTGTAAACCTTAACAAACATACAAACATTCTTGACATATAAACATTCCATACATGGTACACAATCAGTGGCTCACAATACCATCACATAGTTGTGTATTCGTCACCATGATCATTTTTTTTTTATATTTATATCTCTCCAGCAAAAGAAAAAAGAAAAAAACTCATATATATGATACCCCTTGCCCCTCCCTCTCACTGACCACTAGTATTTCAAATCTACTCAATTTATTTTAACCTTTGTTCCCTGTTATTTTATTTTTTTTATCCATATTCTTTACTCATCTGTCCATACCCTGGATACAAGGAGCATCAGACACAAGTTTTTCACAATCACACAGTCACACTGTAAAAACCATATCATTATACAATAATTTTCAAGAATCAAGGCTACTGGAACACAGCTCCACAGTTTCAGGCAGTTCCCTCCAGCCACTCCAATACATCATAAACTAAAAAGGGGATATCTATATAATGCGTAAGAATAACCTCCAGGATAACCTCTCGACTCTGCCTGAAATCTCTCAAACACTGAAACTCCATCTTGTCTCATTTCTCTCCTCTCCTGCTTGGTCGAGAAGATCACCTCAATCCCTTGATGCTAAGTCCCATCTCATCCCAGGATTTCTGTCCCACGTTGCCAGGGAGGTCCACACCCTTGGGAGTCATGTCAGCCCAGAGAGAGAGGCCATATCTGAGCAAGAGAAGAGGTTCCCTGGGGGTGACTCTCAAGCCGAATTCAAGTAGGCTTAGCCTTTCCTTTGCAGGGGTAAGTCTCATAGGGGGCGAACCCCAAGATCGAGGGCTGGACTGCCCTCTTCTTAAATAAGAACTGAATGCCAAGGATCACAGCCATGAAGAAATCATCTGGCATGCAAGTCAGAGACCAAAACAGACATTCATAGAAAAGATACTTGGAGAAACCCACGCAGAAAGAGAGAGTTTTCAAAAAAAGCAAAACAAAACTAACACAATATTTACACTATTGAAAAAAATCCCTCTCTGTTAGTGATACATTTTGAAGTATTTTGCAACATGTATCTGTGTTTGTATGTGTATTGTTGAAGCCGGATGATGGGTACAGGGGGTATACTCTTTTCTCTACTTTCTTGCAATTTGGAAAAATTTCATTGTAAAAAGTAAAAACAAAAGAAATCTGGAGAAAAACTACTACTAGAAATCTGAGAGATATAAAGGGCAATACTGTGTCCACAAAACAAGTGTGATGCTGTAATGAAAAAGAACATCCAGAGAACAACATCAACAAAGAAACTTCTGGTAAATTCAAAAATGAGAAACACAATAGAAGGGTTGGAGGATAAAGCTGACAAGCTTCAGAAAGTACAGCAAAAAGACAAAGAGAAAGGAGGAGAAGAAAAAAAAAGTAGCAAGTTAGAGGGTCTGTGCAGATGTCCAACGTTCATACAAGGGAAGTTCTAGAAAGTGAGAAGAGAGAAAATTTAAGGGAAGAAATAATTAAAGAAAATTTCCTAGAACTGAAAGATCTGAGTTTCCAGACCAACAGAAATTACCAAATGCACAGATCAATGGATGAAAACAGACTCAAGCCAAGCATTCTTTTTTAGCTTATATAAAGGGAATTTATTAAGTTACAAGTTTACAGTTCTCTGGTCATAAAAATGTCCAAACTAAGGCACTCAGAGAAAGCTACCTGAACTCAAGAAAGGCCGTGTGTCACAAGGGAAGGCACGTGGTTGGCGCCTGCATCCCCTCCTGGCTTCTGGTTTCAAATGGCTCTCACAGCCCCTGTGAGCCCTTGATTCCAGCTTGCTCAGCATCTCATCAAAAGGTACCTGGCAGCGTCTGCTGGGCTCTGCATCTCCACACGTCCGTGTCTAGGTGTCTGCTCGCTGTTGGCACTCCGAGCATCACTTTCAGCACACCGAGCATCTCCAAATGTCCGTGTCTGTCACTTCTGGTTCCTGTCTAGCTTTTGCAGGCTCTCTTAGCTCCTGACATCTCCTGCGGCTTCTGCATTTCCAAATGTCTGTGTCTCTGTCAGCTCTGTCAGAGCAACTACCTTTTAAAGGACTCCAGCAGAATCAAAGCCCACTTTGAGTGGGTGGAGATATGCCACCTTCCTATGGCTGCAGCAGTGAAAAGACTTATCACATTTCATCCACACTGCTTAGTTTCATCTTCAAACAAATGGATAATTCAAATATAAATATACTCAAGGCCCTTTGCCTGGGCACACAGTGAGAAACATGAATAAAAATATAATAGACAAAAAAAAGCTATTATGTGTTATAGACTGATTATCTGGAGATAGGAACTATAGTTGGTTATTAGCTAACTGAAGATGATGTAAAGCTCTCAGATGACCGATTTCTGGGCAAACGATTTCTAAGGTATTGTCACAAAGATCCAGACTGGAGTTTTGCAAGGGATCTGACAGTTTCAAGAACTGCAGCTATTATTCAAATGCAGGTACCAAGGTTGTAAGGGAGATCCTCTTCATAAAGACTCTCTCCAAGTACTGCAGTCCCTCAGCTTTCAGTAACTCCAGTGGGAAATGGTGCAGATTCCTGTCATTTAAGAACAAATTCTCATGCTTTTCCAGCCTTGCCACAGAAATCGTCTTACAAAGTTTGGATGCCATGACTGAACATATCCCACCAGGCATGCTGTCGCACTGCGTCTTGTCAAAACTGGTCCATTTCTGGATGCCAGTGGAGCCAGCACTCAGGGGTGCAGGCAGCCAAGCCAAGCCATCTTGGAGTTTCAAAACACTGGGGGCAAAAAAAAGATCCTACAAGCTTCTAGAGGAAAAAAAGGAGACCTCATACAAAGTATCAAGAATCAGAATGGCACTGGGTTTCTCAATTATAACTCTAAAAACTAAAAGGCAATGGATCAATAACTTCAAAATCTAAGGGAAACTTATATCAAATTTAGAATTCTATACCCAGCCAGCTTATCCATTAAATGGAAGGTAGAATAAACAGTTTTCAGTCACATACTCTTCTTTTTGTGAAGATACTGGAGAATTTGTGTCAAGTGCGTTGACAGTCGATCTACCCAACTCTAAGAGCTTGGGTTGAATTAGTAATGTATCGATACATATAAAACCAGACCAACAACAACAGTCAGACATTATTAACTCCTGGGAGAAAAAAAGAAGTTCATTTTGTTATTTCATAGCATACTAGATTGTTCGAATCTGACTACATTATTTAGCTATGAAAACAATAAATATGGAGTATTGCTCTAAACAAAATGACCAGAAAGAAACTATATTGTGAAGGTGAGAGCAGGAAGGAAACATGTGTGGGAGAGGTAAAAAAGAAATAACCCAAATCTTCCATAGCAGGATTAAGTTACATAATGCCTAGCACTGAAAAATCTACAAGATGCAAAATAAGCATGAATTAACATGGAGAATATATGAAAGCAATTAGCTAAAATGGTTACAAGTAGCCATCTAGAGGCAGTGAGAAATATGGTTAGCAGGAGAGGGAAAGGTAGCTGTTATTTTATAGCAAATCTTTTAGAAGTATTTGTACTCTTTCAACTATGTGCATGTATATATAACACCAATTTTTTAAAAATCCAAATATTAAACAAATCACAAAAATAAAAACATCTGAGAGGATGCTCTCTACACATACAGTCCCCTTAAATGTGGCTAGAACAAGAACAATATTTTTACATCCTATAAAACAATCTTGTAAAATAAAATAAAAGGTAACCCAAAAACACAAAAAGAACATTCAGACATTCCGTGTTCATGGACTGGAAAACTAAATATCATTAAGATATTGTGGTGGTTTGAAGCTGTTCTGTACCCCAGAAAAGGCCATGTTCTTTTAATCCGTTCCTGTGGGTGCAGACCTGTTATGGGTGGGACCTTTTGATTAGGTTACTTCAATTGAGATGTGATTCATCCCATCCAAGGTAGGGGGGTCTTGATTCTTTTACTGGAGTCCTTTACAAGAGGATGAAGGAAACAGAAAAAGCCCAGATTGCTCAGAGAGAAACATCCAGAAATCTGGAGAGAAAAAGCTCCTGGAGGAGCTCAGAGAGGAAGCCATTGAAGTCAGAAGCTGAAAGCAACAAAACCTGGGAGAGAAGGACCAGCAGCTGCTGCCCATGTGCCCGATGCCGGTGGCCCGAATTCCGAGTCCAGGCATCATCCTGCGGCTGCCCTGAGGTGGACGTTTTCATGGCCTAAGAACGGTAAATTGTAAGTTAATAAATCCCCATTGTAAAAGCTAATCCATTTCTGGTGAAGACTGCATTATGGCAACTTTAGCAAACCGAAACAGATGTCAATCCTAGTCAAAGCATTATACATTCAAAGCAATCCCAATCAAAATTCCAAGAACCTTCTTTGCAGACATGGAAAAGCCAATCAAATCGATATGGATAGATAAAGCCATCTTGAAAAAGAACGAAGTTGGAGGGGTCAGGCTACTTGATCTCAAAATTATTACAAAGCCACAATAATCAAAGCATGGAACTGACAAAAGGACAGACATATAGACGAATGGAATCAAACTGAGAGCTCAGAAATCAGCCCTCACATTTAAGGCCAAATGATTTTTGACAAAGTGACAAAGACCACTCAATTGGGAAAGGATGGTGTCTTCAACAAAAGGTGCTGGAAAAACTGGATCTTCATTTGCAAAAAAAAAAAAGGAGGAAAGGACCCCTATCTCACACCTTATAAAAATAGCAACTCAAAATTATCAAGACCTGAATATAAGAGCCAGAACTATCAAACTCCTAGGAAAAAGCATAGGGAAGCATCTTCAGGATCTTGTGTTAGGCAATGGTTTCTTAGACTTTACACTCAACCACAAGCAACAAAAGAAAAAGTAGATAAATGGGACTTCATCAAAATTTAAAACTTCTGTGCCTCAAAGGACTTTATCATGTGTCAGCAAGGTCACGTGGCCGGCATCTGCTGGTCCCTTGCTTCTGGGCTCCACTTTCAGCCTCTGTTCCTGTGGGGGTTCTGGCTTGCTTAACATCTCATGGCAATATCTACTGGGCTCTCTCCAAAATGCTTCCTCTTTTAAAGGATTCCAGTAAACTAATCAAGACCCACCAGGAATGGGTGGAGTCACATCTCCATCTAATCAAAAGGTCACACCAACAATTGGGCACGCCACATCTCTGGAGATAATCTAATCAAAGTTTCCACCCTGCGATACTGAATCAGGATTAAAAGAAACGGCTGCCCTAAAAGATTTTATCAGGATTAAAACATGGCTTTTGGGGGGTACATAATAGATTCAAATCCGCACACTAGCCATCAGGGAAACGCAAATCAAAACCACAACGTGATACCATTTCATACCCGCTAGAATGGCTACTATTAGAAAAAACGGAAAATGACTGCTGGAGAGAATGAGAAGAGGAGCATTCATTAACGGCTGGTGGCAAAGTAAAATGGTGCAGCCACTGTGGAAGACAGTTTGGTGGCTCCTGAGAAAGCCAAGTATAGAATTACCATATGACCTGGCAATCCCACTAATACTAGGTCTATACCCAAAAGAACTGAAAACAGGGACTCAATCCGGTATTTGCACACCGATGTTCATAGCGGCATTATTCACAATTGCCTGAAGATAGAAGCAACCCAAGTGCCCATCAATCAATGAATTGATAAATAAAATGTGGTATATACACATGACAGAATATTCCACAGCTGTAAAAAGGAATGAGGCCCTGATACACGTGACAACATGGATGAACCCTGAAGCTATCATGTTGAGTCAAATAAGCTGGACACAAAAGGACAGCTATTGTCGATCTGGAATAATCCACTGATTTGAAATAATTAGAACAAGCAATTATTCAGAACTAAGACTATGGGTCTAAACTTCAGCAGTTAATCTAGAATCTAGAATAGACATTACCAGGGGGCAGGGCGGAGCTTGGAAGGGGAGTTTAGACTTGGACCGCACAGGGCGATGGGAACGTTTTGGCGATGGATGGTGGTGCTGGCAGCACTACACTGTGGATGCAGCTAACAGCACTGAAACAGGCTCTGAATGGGGTTAACATGGGAAATACTAGGGGATACAAAAGTAACAGAATGAAGATTTTTTGAATTTGGGAATTACACTGTACAAACAGTGAACCCTAGGTCAAGCCATGGACTCTAGTTAATGGTATAATTACCAAGATGTGCTTTCATTAATTGCACCACACCAAGGCAAGGGGAAATCATAGGGTGTGTTTGGGAAACTGTACTTTATGCATGATTGTTCTATAAGCCCACAACTGGGTTAATAAAGAAAAAAGTCTGTACACAGAAAAAAAAACCTTCAAAAAAACAATTATGAAACTCCCTCTCACCCTCCCCCCAGAGAGATTACTCATCTAATCAAGACCCTGTAGCTGGCAATCGGCAACGGATGACTAAGAACTACGCCTCCAACTCCTCTGCAGTGCTCTGACAACTCCTGGTAAATCATTACTCATTTATAGTGAAGTGGTGAGTGGTTGATGACATTATAATGTATCTAATGAGCAACCAATCGGTTAAAAACACAGCCATTCATGGTGGTGTAAGAAGAACCACCCTAGGAGTTTAAAGTTGAGAAAAAAAAGTCAACAAGTCAAAGTGTGACATTTCAACCCCAGACTTCCTATAACAGCTCGTGACTTCAACATATGCCTCTCCTTTTTTTTTTTTTAAACAGACTTCTTTAATTCCTTAATGTCTTCTTTGGGTTTTGCTGTGCCTTAAAATTCTTATAGAGTCAATTATTGGCTTTCCATGCTAATTTAAAAATCCTCACTTGGTTTCCCTTAGTCATCCCGGACATACCTGGATTACTTCCTCTCTACCCCGCCTCCCCTCAGCCCAGACCGTGAGGTGACTGCAAACTGTTCGATATTTGCTTAAGAGTAGCCAACACAGCAAATCTGCTAATAGGAGGCCCTGAGTGCATCCTGAACTGCTCGGCTCTCTCCGATTTCACCTGCAAGGGAGCACTAACTGCATTGCGACCCCATGCACGCTTGGTGCTAGTCCACGACAACCCGGGCCAAGAAAGCGATGCTCCAGGCGCCAGTCTGTTGAATGCAGGTGGTGCTTTACCTGGGACAGAGGATATGGATTGAGCGGGCCGGCTGAAGAGAGCTGTCTGCTGAGGCCCTGGTGTGCTTCGGAGGCGGGAGCGAGCGTGAGGGGGCTGACGGGGGGCTGCCGGCGCCGGGAGGGGCAGCTCGGGCTGGCGGTGGGCAGGGAGGGGTTGCTGAGGGAGAAGAGGCGGAGCGAAGGGTGAAGGGCCGAGGCGCTGGGCGCAGGGGGCAGCGGGGGGCTGGTGAGGGAAGAGGAGAGCGCCGCCTTAGTGAGCGTGGCCTGGAGGGAGGGGTTACTCCGAGAACTCTGCAGACCTAGAAGACAACAAATTCACAGGTTATCTGCCACACTTTCAGACCACATCTTTGGTTTTACAAAGATCAAAGCGAACTTGAACTTCTTCCTAGCCCTGTCTGAGGATTCCGCATGTAAAGGGGCTGCTGGGCAACTGCCCTGGAGATGTATCAGAGGTGCCGATGACACTGAGAAGGCACCTTAGAGGTGACAGTGCTTTTCCCTGAGAGGAATGGGCTCATATAAATGGCCTCTGGGAGAGCAGGATGCGGTGGGCAGGACGAAGCCCTGGGCTGCCGAGGCAGACGGCCAGTGAGCGCAGCTGCAACCCAGAGAAGCAAATTCCGTGGAGGGCCCCAAATGCCTCTGTCCCTAGCAGGCTCCCAGGTCGCCTGGTACTATCCTTTCACTGAGAGGTACGGCTTCTGGGAAGCTGCCTCAGTGGGCCCTTTAAATACCTTCACCCACCACCGACTCATAGGAAGGGACACTCCCCCATATCTCCTGCCCCACAGTTCCTCTCTCTTTGTGTTTCTGGCTGCCGGGAAATTGTTCATTGCAGCCCAGTCCAATTCAGGGAAAAGGAAGTTTTTGCTGCTGCTTTGTTTTATTCTCAGGGAGGAGTGTGAATTTTAGCACGTGCATGAGAGCTGGGAAAGGCCCAGCCCGTGCTCTACACCCGCACCCCCGGCCCTGGCACAGCCCGCCTGGGCCCTGCACCTGGGCCCTGCCCAGCCCTGCCCAGCCCTGCCCAGCCCGCACTCTCCCACAGCAGCTGGACTGGGTGCTGCACGCCGACAAAAAGCTCAGTGTCCAGTCATGCATTAGAGCCAAGAAACATCTATTTGAGGCTTGAATCCATTTTTAATGTAAAATATGAAAAATGGTGAAAGTTATAGAAATGACGTCATGACGAAATAAGACACTTTTAGCTGGCAGAACTGCCTAGGAGGGAGGAAAGATTGCTATGATAAAAGCCCTAGGGTAACAAAGCAAGCAAACAAAGAAACCTCAGCAGTCATCCTACCACTCCACTTGCCATGAAAAGGTAAGAGTTGGGTGGTTCAAATAAGAATTACACCTAAAGATCTAAATTTAGATTTTAAAAAACATTTCATTTAGAAAGGAAGCTCAAACATCTTTTTAAAAAAAGTGAACTTTTATAATACCAAGTATTTTGAAGAGTACAAAGAAACTATAAAACTTGGTACTTATTTTGACTTGTTCTGGACAAAATAATGCTTTTCTGGGGAAAATAACCAGTGTGTTAAGACAGGCTGGAACAAAGTGTCAAAAGCTCTACTGGAAAATGACTGCCTCCCCAAGCACAGGAAGCTAAGTGTCCCAGGGTGGCTTTTCTTCTACGACACTGAGAGTCCCTGTGCATACAGAATTCACCTGAAAGCTGAACTGCTCAGGTTCTGAATCTGGAAGTCCTAAAGGTTTCGAGAGCTTCTATTATGAAGCAAATCACATCAACTCAGGGCAGGGAGACAGGTCTGTACCCTAAGAGTGTCCCGGGACCCCAGAGCACATTCTTGGGGTCACGCCAGACCCTCAACCCACCACCTGGACTGATGGCTCACTTCTCACCTTAGATCTGGCCACACCTGACTTGACTTCTAAGGCTCAAAACACACATACAGTGGACAGGGGCTTATTACTAGTAAGGATAATAAAACAACAAACAAAACAAAACAAAAGGTGGTCCCTGGAATCGATTCCTCAATCCCAGAGTCATTTTGCACAACAGCAGCGTCACCGCAGAGAAGCTTCTGTGGCTTCCCCGCTTGCCCTCGTTTGGGTGCTGGGTGCGTCCTAAGTCGCGTAGACAAGTCCCCATGGTTCCCATCACGCTTCTGGCACCAGAGTGGACACGTGCTCTCACTTCCTTCACTGACCATCATCACTGAGGACACCCTCTTCCCGAATGGACACTCCACCCAAGCCCCCCGGACGGGGCGGGGGCTGTGGCACCGCAGGGAGGGAGGGGGTACCGCATGAGAGGGGCATCTGTCAGTACTCATGACGATGTGCACAAGTCTCTGCCTGGGCTCTGAGCCAGGGCGGCCAAATACACAAGACCAAACCCCCGGGCTGTGGTGAGCAGCATTTTCATACAGCTACATGCCACGTTCTTAAGCACTTCTGAAAGTTAGAACCAATACTTTTGAGCTGTGATAGATTTCTATTTAATGTACATACAGTAAGTATAAATATTGCACCCATTTTAAATTTTCTAAAATGTGAAATATTCTTTTTGGAAGTTCAACGGGATATTGAGTCTGGAGGGACCTAGAGAGATGGCTTTAATGATAAAATACCGTATGCTGCTAAGAGCCACCAGCACAGTCTGGACACCCTTATTTCCTGACTCCCAAATCTTATCCTTCGGTCACCTGGTGAAGACAACGAAGAAAGAGGTCTAGAGGTGACCCAGAGCTCACCAAATCCAGCAGAACAAGGCCACCAAGGCGGGACTTCAGGGAGCAGGAGTGAGACAGCAGCTACGCTGTCAGCTCTAACGCAGACCAGCCGCGCGCACTCCGCGAGGCGAGCAGCAGCACGGGGCTGGGGGCCAGCTGGGGCCATGGCCCCTACCTGCGGGGTACTCACCGGGGGAGCTCCGGATGCCCAGGTGCGTCATAGCGGCTGGGAGGCTGCCCACACTACTCCCCACACTCATGCTGCCAAACAGGTGGTCCCCCGAGCCCAGGGAGGCGGGTGGGGGCGCCGAGCAGTGCAGGGTTGTCAGGTCGGGCAGGGACCCTCCTGTGTTCAGGGTCCCCAGGAAGGGGGAGAGACCTGTGTTCTGACCGTTACGCGGAAAGGCACTGAAAAAAAAAAAAGAGTCAGGAATTACTTTCTAAAATGCATTTGGCGTTGGAAGTAGGACCGGTACAATATGACACCTTTTCCTCTCAAACGGAAGCAGCGGGCGGTAAAGAGCCACGCTCGGAGCCTCTCCCGCTCTGAGTGTCATTTCCTTAACTGGGAATTGGGCTAATGATGTCATCTCTGCCAGCGTGACAGGCGTGCTTTCCAGACCAGATTGTATGATGGATACAAAAGTTCTTCAAACACTACAAAGCACTGTATAAAATGTGAGCCATTACTTTATATTTATAAGGCTTTTGTGCTTTCTAAATTATCTTTCCTTCCAAAAAAACCAAAAAACAAAGAACAGTATCTCTGGGAAATTAGATTTCTTCTAAGCTATATTTTTCAATGAGAGCCTTCACAGACTCTTAAGGGAGACAGAGATGCTGTCATTCATTTACTGAAATCTGCCATGTGCCAGGCACCGGGCTGCAGGGCGGGTGGTGAGGCCCGTGCGTCCAGCCGTGTGCCCAGCCTGCCCCTGGCATCTGGAGGTGTGGGCAAGGGCACCCACAGAAGCCCACATGCCATCTTTCAACTTTTAAAAGCTACAAATCAAATGAACAAACCCTTAAGTCCACAGAAATATGTTCTATCTTGACCAGTTAAACCTTCCAATGGCCTGGGGCCTGGGCTCGCAGTTGGAATTCCCAGCCTCCTCGGGGTTTGGGCAGGATGCACGGGTGCCAACCCTGCCCCCATTCCGGTCTGCACTGCAGGGCAGGCTCCCGGACCCCAGCCCACAGCTCCAGCTCTGTCCACACCATGCCCCCCGGCACCCTCAGCCTTAGCACGTGCTCACCGTGCTGTGTCCCTCTTCGGCCCCTCAGCCCCCCTACTCCCCATGGCTAGGCAGCATGCTCATGCGAGTTCTAGGCACGGCTGAGGTGCCAGGGTAGGGGCGGAGGTGGGACAGGAGGGTAGCTGCAGATGGGGTGAGACGACATGCTGTTCCAAAGAAACTGCAGGATGTAGGGCCCAGGTGTGAGCTAGAGAATGATATTTTAGAAATGCCACCGTGGTTACGGCTTGGAGGAAGGCTTACAGGAGCAGGAAGCAGACGCCAGGGTCCAGGTCTGCACCAGGAAAGGAACAGTGAGGATGAGGGGGAGGATGGCTGGAGAATGGCACAGGAGCCAGGAGCAGGGGCCAGGCAATGAGTTCAACTGCGGACTTGTCCACACAGTGGACATCAGCAGGGCAGGGGCCTTCAAAGGACTTGTGTGAGGAGGGGGCAGAGCCATAAACAAAGCAGCTCACAACATAACACAATCCCAGAGTGCAGGGGTGTGGAGGGAACTACTGGGAGGTTGGGGGAGGGCTGCCTGGAGGAGGTGACATCTGAGCTGAGTTTGAAGGCTAAATACTTCAGGCAACTTGGGCAGGAAACTCATGTCAGGCAAGGTTCACAGCACAGGCAAAAGGAGGAGACCCAACACCATGCTGAGATCTTAGAGAGCAAGGTGGGGTCGGATTTGGGAGGTGGCTGGGGAGTGACTGAGACAGGGCTGGAGAGAAGGGGGAGAGGGGGAGGGCGCAGGACCTGGAATCCCGCGCTGCAGACAAGGACCCGTGGACGGTCGAGGCAGGGGAGACGCTGAGTGGACGGTTGAGGCAGGGGAGACGCTGAGCGAGTCTTACACCAGAGTGGCTAAGAGACGTGGGGAAGAAACGGTGCAAGGAGCACCCTGAAAGCACACAGGTGGGTTATGACGCCGCTGAACAGTCTGACGAGAGGTCACGTGAGCAGGGGGCTGAGGCAGGATGCTCCATTACCACTTAAGGAGGGGTTCAAGAAGGACTCCTGTGTCCTGACACGGGGACTGGTGGGGCCACCAACTAAGGGAATACTGGAGATAGGCTGGGGAGAAGCAGAGAGGAAGGAGTGTGAATTCCACTTTAGATGCTGTGAGTTTCCATAGGATAGGAAGGGTTCTAGTGGAATCTAGACGTAACAGCATTCCTGGGGGCAGTTCACTGGAGCACAGGGCTGAGGAGCGCATGAGCAGTAAGGAAGAATAAAGAAGCATGGCTGAGAATTCTGGAAATGAAAGGGAAAGAAGGAACTAAAAGGGAATGCAAGGTCAGGAAAGGGGTTTTTCAGTGTGGAATACGTGAGCATATTTAAATGCAGAGGGAAAATAGAGTAGAGAGAGAGAGGATGCTGGTGCAGGAGAGGAGGGAGAAGCAGCAGAGAGGTCTCAGAAGGCCGGTGGAGAAGAGTGCGGGTAAAGGGGCAGAGCAGCCCCACTCAGCTGGGAGGGACAAGGCGAAGGGCTACAAGCAAGGGCAGACGAGGTGGGCGGGCAGCCGAGCGTTCATTCCCGAGGCCCCTCTTCTCTTGGTAAAAGCAGAAGGGCTCGGATAACTGTGGAGGTTTGAGAAGGAATGGGGAGGCAGGAAAGGGCCCAGTTTGATGGGTGAGGCAGAATTTCACTTTGTAGAAAAGCGGAATGTGATGTCTTATCCTTGCGATGGCGGGGAGACCTGAGGCCACCCAGAAGTGCTTGTAGGGTTAAAAGTCAAAGAATAGAGGGCACACGGGTGGTTCAATGTAGAATATTCGCCTTTCGTGCGGGAGACCCGGGTTCGATTCCTGGACCCCCCACCCCCCAAAGAAAGTCAAGGAATAGAAAAGTCTGTTTGAGCCCCCAGAGCTGTCCACTGAGACCACAGGGGCTCTGAGGGAAGCAAGACCCACAGGTGAGGAGGAGGTGGTAGCGGCGGGAGGGAGCAGAGCGAGGGTCCAGAAACACCGTGGCCACCGTAAGCAAGGGTGCTGGTGACACACAAAGCAGCGACCGCTGCCCAGCTGAGAAGCTGCCCCGCAGTCACTGTCCACCACCGCCAGGTATCCGGTCAGAGCGAAGGCAGATGATGTCCTCCCCAGTTCAAGACCCTCCGGTGACTTTCCCGCTTACTCGGCCCAGTCCAGCCGCTGACCACGGCCCCCAGGCCTGTGGGGACCTGGCCGCACTAACTCTCTGACCCTCCCGCCCTTGCCGGCCCCACTGGAACACGGGCCTCCTGGCTGCCCAGGCTCTGC
Source organism: Tamandua tetradactyla (assembly GCF_023851605.1). Taxonomy (NCBI): domain Eukaryota; kingdom Metazoa; phylum Chordata; class Mammalia; order Pilosa; family Myrmecophagidae; genus Tamandua; species Tamandua tetradactyla. Next base: position 98,715,712 of record NC_135338.1, read on the forward strand.
CTCTGGGGCTCTGCGCTGGCCCTTCCTTTTGTCACTCCCCGAGCTGGTCAACAGCACGTTGTCAAAAGGCCACGGCCGACGCCCATCACTGCCTGTCTCCGACTCTGCTTTCTTTTCTTCACTGCAGTTACCAACACACAATAGGTTATGATTTTGCTTCTTTGTGTTTGCCTAGCTCTCTCCCCACTGGAGTATCAGGTTCTTGAAAGTTTTGTTCACTCCTCCAGCCGGCACCTAGAATTAGGTGGCCAGTGAGTACGTGAATGAATAGGAGTCCCTGAGCATCTGAGGAATTCTACCTCGAACACAAGGGCAGGAAGGCAACTCTCTTTATCTTAGAAACAGCTGCTTTATAACCCCCTGGGGTTAAAGTACAGCAGCCTGATTCCAGAAGGTATGGGACTGCCCATTTGTCTCGGTTCTGGAGGAAAATCTGGGCCCTATTTGCGGCACGTCCTGCACCCACAGGCGGGTGGGTTTCTCTCGGGCCGTGTCCTTGCAGGCTCTTGGACCTCCTGAAGAGACCAACCCTGACCTCAGCTCAGCCGGCTGCTAATCTCATCAGCTAATCTCATCAGTTTATATTTAACCAGCCAAAAAGAACGTCTGCGTTCCAGGGACTCAGCAGGGAGTGCCCCAAACTCACTGCTGTTAAACACTTCTGGAGAGCTGGGTCTAGGGAAGTAATATTTAAAGACTTCTGGAAGGGCACTTAGTTCGCCGACGGATGCTCATCTGAGGGCTGGCCTTTTAAAGCAAGTCATTCTGGCCCCGGAAGGACGCGCTGCTTCTGCAGCCGCTTTGATTCCAAGCTGGGGGAGTGCGTGGAGGGCCGCTCCCCCAGCCCTCCCAGGACTCTCTGCCCCCCAAGTCCCAAGGGTCCTGTCTGTGAAGGCCAGTGGGACAGAGTCCTTCCAGCCAGGCACAGGCCAGGCAGAATTGTGACTCTTCCTTCTGCGCTTTCTGCTAAGGTGTGGGCTTCACTGCCTCTTTTATCTCCTGATTTTCTGTTGGCCCCAGTGCCTTTACTAACTTGTTTTTAATCTTTGGTACTATGCATATTCTTGTAAGCTGTCTCAGCTATTTTAGGGAGTAAAGTTATATAAGTTCATTAATCAATTAATGAATGAATAGTCTCAGTTAATCTCTCCTAATTAACTTCTAAGTAACCATGTTAATTAATTGATGCTCTGCTTCCCCCTGGCAGACACACCAACCAGTGCTGGGGACAAATGCACGAGGCTGCGGGGCACACCCCGAATGGCTCCAAGCTTCTGCCTCTACCAATGGTGCTGTGTGTCCACCAAGAGTCACTCTGTTATCCTCCAGCACAACTATGGCAGTTTTATTTGTTTTTGCAGCTATGTGATTTAATTACTTTGAACCAATGAAATAAGAGTGCAAAGGAGAGCTGTTGCTTTTATGGAAACTAAGTTGACTTTCAGCTTATATGCAACCAGCGCAGCTCCTTGGAGCCCTGCGACACGTGGGTCCTTCTTGGGGCCCGTCCGACACCTCTGGGACACGGACAGAAGACATCACTCACCTGCCATCACCAACGTCACAGGACCGAGGACGCCCTGACAGGGACTGAGTCTGTGGAGAGACACAAAGCAGGGCTTACTCGCTGTCAAGCTAGATAAAATTTTTAAAAAGTATCTTTACAGGTGCTTTGGGAGTGGGATCGGGGTGGGTGAGGCCAGCACACAGGAAACACGAGTCCCCATGGCGGGCATTGACGTTTCAACGAGACTCTTCAACTTCCAGATATAAAGGCGGCATAACATTCATGCATTTTCTTAATTCAACGCCTTATTATTTTATTTTCTAGACAAGTATTATTTCCTTCAAGAAAATCAGCGTTTTGCATAGGATATTTTGAAACAAGCATTACCTTTCTACATGAAAAGAAGAGGAAAATGAGAAAACCAAAAAGTGGCCTGAGAGCAAAAGAAGAAATCAGAAACACAAGAGAGTAGAAGAGAGAGGAAATATATGTCAGCAGGAAATAAATATTTCAACTAGCTATAAGCTCCAGGAGGGCAGGACTTTCCACTGGGTTCACCGCCCACCCCTGCACCCAGAACTACACGGCAGCACGTGCTCAACAAATACATACTGACATAAATGAATGGATCCACTGCCCCAACTCCTTTCCCAGAAGTAACACCATGAAGCCCCCAGAGCCCACGGGCAGGTGCCCCTTTCTCGGAGAGCAGGCCCTGGGCCTGCGGGAGGAGTGGGGGCCACTGTCCTCTGTTGAAGAGCGTGCAGCCGCCATCAGAGAATGCCTCCAGAGCCGCCTGTGCCACTCACACCTCAAAAGCCACAGCACGCTGCTTCTTCTGTATTTACATATCTGCGTTTTAAAGACTAAACTTCAAGTACATCTTGCCTCTACAAAGAAAACCTTTCAAGACCACCCTACAGCTAGGATGATTTTAGTAGCAGACTTGGCAGAAAAGTGGAACCGGATGAAAGGGACCCAGATCAGAAAGGGGTGACTGAGCACAGAGACAACACAAGCGGCGGTCAGGAGCTTCGTGAAGGGCTGGAATAGGTTAAATGTTTTCTTCCAAAGTCAACAGGGCTTCCTGTGGGAAGAGAGGCCACGTCAGGCACCCGGGGACCTCTGTCTCTTCTGCCGTGGGTAAGTTTACAGAGAGGGCGAAGGTGGAGGCCAGCGAGCATGATTTCAGATGCAAATTCTCTGGAGCTCAGGGAACTTGTAGTGAACCAGATGGCTCGGCAACACTCCCAGAGGACCTGGGTCAAATGCCCTTGATTAAAGAAAGCGATATCTGGCACACTAGCAGTTCTGGACAGAAGCTGGTGACCAGTACAAGTTCTCGGCTACAAAATGGAAAAATCTGTCTGTGGCTTGTAACCAGGTTTCAGGGCTTTTAATAACACAAATAAGATATGGGGAACTTAGCAGGTTTTTCTGAATGATAAACTCACATGAGAATTAGGAAATCAAGAGATTCCGGTACTAGTTTCCCACACAACTGCTGATAACTCGCATTTGAAACATCCTTCCCAACTCTGTTCCTGGACAAATCCTCCCCTCCCTTGTTTCTCGTCTTCTTCTCTGCAGGATTTTACAGTGATCGCTGAAGTACGCACAGTAACCACAATATGGTTGAGTCCTGCTCACCCACCTCCTTGGTCTCCCAGAGCTGTTTTGGCAGTAGCTTGGGAACATTTAACAGATTCTCTTCTTTCATTGGGCCAGGGAAAGACGCAACTGAAAAAAAAAAAAATCACATTCACTGCATTAGAAGGCAGCCATCCCAGTTTGACCAAATAAATTATCTCTATAAAAACTGACTTATGCAACAAACATTTATTGATTTCCTACTGGAGAAGATCCTTTGAGCATCACTGTGGGGGCTGCAGAGACGAGCAAGACACGGACTCAGCCCTTAAAGAATTTATAAATTATTGGGGGATAAGGGAACATAAATACCTATGATGGAAAATCAAACAGCTGCAGCCCAAGAGAGCGAAAGGTTCAGGGCTGCTGAAGAGCAGAGAGGGCAGAGGCCAAGGACCGCCTCTGGAGAGGTACTGAGACCCGGGAAAGGGAAGAATTTTTTTAAAAGGCCCAGAGAAAGGAAATGGTAGCTCTCTTCAAATGGAGAGTAGGATAATTAAGGGGAGTGGCAGGAAATAAGGTTTGGGCAGTGGAGGCCAGATCAGGGGCCCCTGCACACCTGGCAAAGCAGAGACTGGAAAAAGGGGGCTGAGGAGAGACCCACAATAATCTAGGAAAGAAATGAGGAAAGTGAGGGCTGGAGAGGAGGAAAATGAAATGCTAGCCATGGTGATGAAGACACTACCTGGGGAGGGACGGGGGTGGGGGAGCAGGGTAAGGAAGAGGCAAAGGAAACCGAGAGGATTTGAGCCTGGGCAGCCCAAGGGCCACAGGCTGGCTCTCTGATGCTGTGAAACACCCTGGCTCTGTACCAAGGGGACGACTCCAGGACTCTGTTTAATATTCTCAGTCATGCCAAATAAAACTAGAGAACGCTTAGCCACAAAACAGGGGAGAAGCTTTTGTTCTCAGAGAGAGACTAGGCGACGAAGGCCAGGCCTTGGGAGCTAAGGGATCTGGCGTCAGGAAGGGGAGAACCCGTTAGAGACGCAAGTGACGGGTCAGAATCGTGAGGGCTGTTAGGTTCGGGGGCCCATGCACGCTCTGGTGTGGCCATCACTGCTCATGCTACCCCCACAGGACGGTCTTGTTATCCGAGGACAACAGATCCCAGAAAGAAGTGGCTCAAAACAGGGACTGAAATTTCAGGGTAAACTCGGAGAAAAAAAGGTTGGAACAAGGGAATGAAAAACTCTCAAATAAATCTTGTCTTTAATGAAATTTAGGGTGTAATTGTAATTTTGGACTTAGAATGGACTAAGGATGGGGGAGGGGATAGTTTCTCTGACAACACCGTGAAGGAGAGTGACGCAATGTCCTTCACAGTCACCCTCTGCAGCCTTCATGCAGCAATGGTCATGTCTACTAAAACATTCCAGGCTTTATCAACTTTCCCAGGCATTTCTCTCAATCCTGATCTTCAAATCACTCTCTTCTGAAGAGCTTATTTCGCGATATCCTTGTTGATTTTCTTCTTTTCAAATGCCACCTGGTCTAACAGCTCATTTACTGCTTCCGGAATGTAAGCCCCCGCGGGCAGGGCCTTTGTCTGATTTCACTGCAGGGCAACAGTTAAAACAGCGCTTGGTGTACAGTGGCCCCAAAGCAGACTTTCAACAGGCTTGAGGACAGGAATAAGGACCTTGAGAGACCTTGTAAACCAGTACAGCGGAAGAGCTGAGGATGAAGGCGGCACTGCAGATGCCCGGCAGATTCAAGGACATGAACTTCCTCCAACAGGTGGGTCACATGAATGCCAGGGGGCAGGATCCAATGCTTCAAAGACGGTTCTCTCAAGTTCACTGTTTTTAAGTCTCTTCTCATAACCAGGGGTTGTTGGGAATTCCTCAAAGAATTCACTGGGGGAATGAAAGCAACCTTACATCCATTTCTTTTATTTCTTTCCTAATGGGCTGGATGTTTTCTGATGTTTCAACTTTTCATGATTTTATTGATGGCCTAAAATGGCATGCCCTGAAAACGAGCACGTAGGATGATGTTAAAGAATGGTGCTTCTGGGCGGGCCGCGGTGGCTCAGCGGGCAAGAGTGCTTGCCTGCCGTGCCGGAGGACCCCGGTTCGATTCCCGGCCCCAGCCCATGTAAAAAACAAACAAACAAACAAAATATAATAAAACAAGAAAATGTTTAAAAATGTTTCCCTTTCTTCCTTCCTTCCTTCCTTCTCTGTCTTTCCTTCCCTTCCTCCCTCTCTCTTAAAAAAAAAAAAAAAAGAATGGTGCTTCTAATTCAAGGTGCTCCTCATTTATTATATTCCTCATGCATTCTTCTCTCTGCAACATACAATCCTAACTTAGCTGTACATTTCCAGGTTATGAGCATTAACCGTCAGGTCACAAAGACTTAGGAAAAAGAAAACAGTGCATGGTGCTGGGTGAATAAACGAAGGCTGTCAGACCCTCACTTGTCAAGGGCTTCGAGCATCATTTCAGCAGATTTCCAATATTACACACCTGTTTGAGTTTTCTCTTTTCTAAAGCAAATACCATGCAGTGAGTTGGCCTAAACAATAGGAATGTATTGGCTCATGGCTTTGAAACTCGGAGAATTCCAAATTCAGACGTCATCAAGGTAACGCTTTTTGGCAGGGTTCCGGGGCTGGGTGTCCGCGGTCACGATGTCGGCTTTTCTGTGACAAGGCAACGCACACGGTGGTCTTTTCTCCTCTCTCTTCCAGGTCCGCTGACTTTCGGCTCCTTGCTCCCTGTGGCTTTCTCTCGTATGTGTCTAAATCACATCTCCTTGTAAAAGACTCTAGGAATAGGATTCAGACCCATCCTGACTGAGCCAGGCCACCCCTTAACTGAGGCAACCTCAGGAGGTCCTACTGACAATGGGATCACACCCAGAGGAATGGATTACATTTAAGAACATGTTTTTCTGGGGTACACAGCTCCAAACCCCCTCACTACTTTAACTGGTTTTATGAAACCCAGCATCTTCTGCAAGGTTTTGAATTTCATTTTGCAATCAATTTGCATACTCTTTGCTATCTTTATTTATAGCATCTGTCAATTAACTTGCTCACAAAGACTTTTGAGATGGGCAGAGACAGACATCTGTGTTAGGGAGGGAAGGACATTTGAATAACTTTCTGTTTAAGTGATCAATTCATTTCTGTTTTGTGTGACCACCACTTTTGCTTCCCTATACAGCTTTGGTACTGTTGGGCTGTGGGGACTTGGATAATTTGTAATCTAATTACACACTTTGGTTCTCGGGGCCTTGATCATGGCTAGTTTTAATTTTATAGGGCACCTCGGAACATAAGCCCATCAGCAGCTGTTAGCATTCTGAGAAGTCCTGAAAACATGAGCATAAATTAATTAAGACTTTGAAAGAAGGTGAAGTGTCCTACAGCCAGCACCCCACTCCACTCCAGGTAGACAAAACCAATTCATACCTTCCCCACAGGCATCGTTTTCACCATCACAGAAACCTAGCAGGAAAGAACAGAAACACTTTTATTGGTATTTTAATTTTTATTTATTCATATAAGTTAGTAGGCCTTTCTGATTGGAAATAGAATTTTGAAAATTCTAAAGCAATTGTGTTATCTTGATGTTTATTCAAGGTGCTTTAGCATTCATACTAAAATTAAAACAGGTATGTCTAATGTGAGTCTAAAGTTAGTTCCTACCTACTTTTCCTATAAAGTTGTCTCATTCTGAATTTTTTATGCTGTCTACATCCTGAGAGTTGAACAATTTTTATAAAGTCTAAGAACTTCTATCAAACCACAGAGTCAGGAAGTATACATTGAAACTCACTCCCAAATGTTTCATCACAGGAGAAAGGTGGGTAAGTCCAAAGGTACACACCACTGTTTCACACTTACCATGGATGTCTACAGGAACACATCTGAGGGTCCATACTATATGTCGTACATATACTTATTATACACAACCAAGTTATTTTAAAATAAAATGCATCTGGAGTCTAAGTCAATTTACAGGGCATATGTTGTTAGCTACTCACAAACTTTTTGAAATTTGACTTGGAATAAATTCTGGCTAAAGAAAGCATTTTTAATCTATTAAATACACTGTAGATGACAAAGTATATATTTCCTATTGCTCTGAGCTAAAACCGAAGAATTGTGCCAAGAATATAGTATGTTATTGTGCTCCTTGGAGCAATCAAATATACCAAAAACTTTTCAAGATCTTACTTTAGGTTTGGATGTGCTTCTGGATAAGCTTAATCTAGAAGTTAACATGATCAGTCTACAAAATAGTCTAATAATTACTCATCCAACATATATTTATTAAGTTCTGCAATGAATAAATGCTGAGTCCGGCTGAGTGAAACAGTGTAGGTTAGAGGATGGGACACAGAGCCAATTCCGTAACACAGGCAGAACACGTAAAATTCTAGCACAGCCCAGGGGCAGGGGCAGTGCTGAGAGTTCCCAAGTACGCTGCGAGGTTGACAAAAGGTGCGGCTATGTATTCAGCCCTGTCAAAAGGAGAGGAAGGAAGCTTAAGATTCATATTTTGGCTTCCCTGGGAACTTCACCCTGGGAAAGGGCAAAGAACCCGGCATCTGAGTTCACCACAAAGGGTGATAGTAACAAAAACAGCCAATAGTACTTTCGCGTGCTGTGTGCCAGGCACAGTGCTAAGTGCCTCACACAGATGATCTCATCTAACCCACTGCCACTCTGAGAGGCAGGCGCTGTCACCATCCTCAGGACCACACTGCTAGTAAGTCCTGGGACAAGAACTCTGGTCTGGGTGTCTTCAGAGCTCATGACGCTAATCAACGTGCTGCACCTGGAGGGATTCAGAAGCCTGGAGGTGGAGGTGGAGGTGGAGGGTGCGCCCCAGTGTAACAATAGGAGGAGGAAGAAGAGGAGGAGGAGGAGGAGGGAGAGGAGGAGGAGGGAGAGGAGGAGGAGGAGGGAGAGGAGGAGGAGGAGGAGGAGGGAGAGGAGGAGGAGGAGGAGGAGGGAGAGGAGGAGGAGGAGGAGGAGGGAGAGGAGCAAGAGGGAGAGTTATCACCATCATCGTGACAGCAGGAAATGGCGCAGGCTGGATGCAGCAGAGAATGGATCTGGGAGGAGTGGAAATAAGGCTGACTGGAGGCTTCTCCAAATCTTGGTGGGTCAGGTAGGAGTCTGCTTACAACCTGGCACAACGTGGAAGAAGGTGACTTGACTAGTGCTAAGTTCTTGCAGCCGCCTGGGGGATGGACTGAAAGGTGAGCACCCAAGGGTAGGGAGACCAGGTAGAAAACCAAACCCAATAGCCCAGGTGAGAAGGAACGAAGTACAAGTGTCATCATCCACAGCGAGGATGGAACGGAAGGGGCAGATCTGAGATGCGCCGCGGAGAACGGGTGTGAGGGTGAAGGAAAAAGTCAGCACAACTCCCAGGTGTGTGCGAGGGGCTGGAAGGACGTGGTGGCAGTAACTGACAGGTTAGCCTTAAGCTGACATACAACCGAAACATCCAGGTCTGTTTTTTATTACTGAATAAAATATATTATAGGACACAGCTATAAATAAAGCTTCAGAATAAAAAAGGAACAAGCTGCGAATGGATATATGAACAGGAAATTCACCCACATTGGTCCCTCAGGAGACGGGACAGCCATGGCTCTGGCTGCATCTGGTTCCAGGAACCTTGCAGCCACCAGACACTGAGGGCTGACCTCTCCTAGCTGAGGGAGAAGCTCCCTCCAGGGCTCGCAGGCCAGACTCACCAGTCTCCACTAGCTGAGTTGAGGGGAAAGCAAGAATTTGACCTCTTAGCCAGAGTGTTTCCCAAAAGAAGCGCTGGCTTTTCAGTGTGCCCGTTCGGGGCCCTGGTCAGTGACACTCTTTCTGCCACTCTTCAGACCTGGGTTTTTGTGACCCCTTTCCTGTCCCTCCTATCAGGCAAGCAAGTGTCATCAGCAGGCTGACTTCTTTCTTTCAGGGTTGTGGGCACTTTAAATCTTCTCCTTCACTATGTAAAGTGAAACTTATAGCCCCTTGAAGGGTCACTGGGGTCCCCGGCACACATCCTTCCCCCAGAAGGGGCCGAGGCTGTGCGCCCCAAACCATCTGCAGCTCTGGGCCAGGACGAGACAGTACTCAGGGCCCTCTCCTGCCCTTAGTCCCACACTGGTCCCTGAAAGAAGCAGGACTCCGGGCCCCTGCCCCCCACCGGTGCTGAGAGGAGTGGAGTTGGGGGACAGTCTCTGGCTACAGGGCAGGGCAGTGCTGCCAGCAAGCGCCACGGAGTCCGCGTGTGTGTGCCTGTGTGCACGTGAAATGATAATCAAACTGCACGTGCCGCCAGGAAAATGATCGACACTTCTCTTTATAGAGTCTGGAAAATTAAAAGAAGATGGTGGAGATTATAAAAACCTTGTTGGGTTATATAGAATTTTATTTCTGTCATTTACATTAACGGCTTCCCATTTAGGCCTAATTGTCATGCAACGCAATAACCACTGTGAAAATTACTGAACTCCTACCAGATTAGGGGCTTTATTTTCTTGGGACACAAGCCTCCACTCATGAATGTATCATAGTTTACTGCTCATGTACTTAGGCTATGAGCAGATGACCTGCTATCATCTGCTCACCACCAAAACACACATATATAGTTGGGGGCATTAACTGAGGGTACATTACTATGCTCAGGAAAATTCCCAGGGAAAGAATAGTTATTACTGCTTCTTCTACAGAGTCTAACTCTGGGCTTCAATTATATTTTCCCATCACTTTTTGAATCTTTATTTGGCTGGCTCTATAATAAGAAATGCCGTTTTGCAAAGCTTAAGATGGTATTTTTAAAATCCAAAAGGAAAGAAAATGAAAAACTTTAATGGATTACAGGGGAAAATACATGAAACCATTTAAAATAACTCCTACCAACAAATCTAATTCTCCAGAAATAATTCCCATCCTTGGAGACTGGGATAATATTTTAAACACAACTGGCTTTCCCATGTAAACACATCCATATTTGGATGTGTTTCTGAGTTCTGCTGCACTTGTAAAGCAACTGTGCAGAAGCAGGCACAGAGTTCACAGTCTGCAAGAGGCCGCCCCCTCTCATGGCCACTGAAATACGGCCTGACAAACCTTTACTGCTGATTTGAAAAGGAGAGACCATCATGATTCTAAGACAATCCAGGAATCCCGCTCCGGCATTTCTTCCTTTCTGCTTTCCTTACAGCCCAGTCTACTTATTCTTTCACCCCTCGTTCATCCTCACACCCTCTGCCCTCTCCGACCTCTTGGTTCACAGTCTGAACTCTGAATATAAATACTGCCCATTCCGCTAATCACTTTCTTCACCTTTGGCATCCAAGCCTCAGAAACTCCTTACTTAAATTACCTATGGTTCCTTTGTTCTTTCCGAGGCCTCTGATGAATACAAACAAAGGAACAGAAAGGCAGAAATGTAGCTCTTCACTCAGGCTTCCTGGGTGAAATCTATCAGCCCAGTTCCCTCCCAGTACAGGGAGATGAAGACTTTGCTGCAACCATGGGCATCCATCCTCATCACAGCTTTCCAGGCTTTGTTTATATGTTCCCATCTCTACCCGTCCTAAAGCCGAGCTACTCCACCTCCCCAAACATGCAGATGCTCTTCTCTGAGCAGTGAGCAGTGGACCCACCTCCACTTTCCCCATGACCCCCACGGGACTCTCAGATTCCCATGCGTGGAATGTTCCTACCTGGTTCTCACACATTACATGCAGGCAAACGTAACCATCTCGGAATTGTACCAAGGAAACAAAGTCAGCAATGATTATTAAATCTCATTCCTACTATATGCAAGGAAATAAGGCTACAAATAAATGTGCGCCTCGGAAGGGAAAGAAACTATTTTAGTCTTTATGTGGTCTAAAAAGTAAAGAAAAGCAGACAAGCTGGTACCATCTCTGTCTATGATTTTATTTATTCCCCTATTTCAAGGCCAAACATAGCACTGTTTGTGGAAAGGGGCAGCCTACGTATGGCATAAATAATTCAATTACTGTTTCTTCTGGATTATAACCCCCCTGGAATCTGTCTGGAACGAGTCTGCCCTGTTTCCCACACAAGTCTCACATGGCACCTGCAGCGTGCTCTAGCAAGTGTTCTGTACGTGTGAGCCAAGGTTTACTCTCGCCACACCTCTCCATCACGGAGGGCTCCCCTGGGCCAGGCACTGCACTAGGAGCTGGAGAGGATGACATCACCCAAATGTTGACTTCAGGAAGCCAACGGCTGGGGGAGGGCAGGGGACATGTCCATGCAGAAAGGCAGTTACGGGCCACAGATGCCAAGAGAGCCGTCTGCAGGCTCTGGAGCTCGGGGGTGGACGAGGCTGTGGGCAGCTCTGTGCCAGCAGAGGGAGGAAGGCTGAGGACTGCTGTCCAGGAAGGGGGACACAAGCTGAGGCTCACAAACTGAAAGGGTGCTGGGCAGGTGGGCCAGGGATGAGATCAGGGCGGAAAAGATGGGATGAGGATGCCACGTTAGCAGAACTCAGAGTAGCTCCCATGGCTGACACAGGGAATGAGGCTGGTAAGTGGAGCGAGAAGGGACAGAGGTGGGCAGAGGCCAGGACCTGGAGCTCTGTGTCATTCCCAATAGGAGTCTGGAGAACAAGTGGCACGGAGGCTTTTAAGCAGGAGAGTGACAGGATCAGATTTGGGTTCACTCCAGAAGTGGGATGGCGTGAGTAAGCCCACTGCCCACTCTCGCTCACTCCTGGTCTCCTCACCTCTTTTATTCACTCTGCACGGGTGGGGGTTTGAAAAGATTACGTGCCCTCGGAAAGCTGTGCTGTAACCCTGACCCATCTCATGGATGCAGCCGTTTCTTTTAATCCTTATTCAGTACTGCATGTTGGAAACTCGATTAGATGATCTCCACAGAGATGTGACTGGCCCAATTGTCGGGGTATTAGCTTTTGATTAGAGGGAGATGTGACTCCACCCATTTCAGGTGCGTCTTGATTAGTTTACTGGAATCCTTTAAAAGAGGAAACATTTTGGAGAGAGTGATCAGAAGCAGAGAGCGACAAGAAACACGAGAGCCCACGCAGGCAGAGACCTTTGGAGATGAAGGAAAACACCCCTGGGGGAGCTTCATGAAACAAGAAATCTGGAGGAGAAAGCTAGCAGACGTCACCATGTTCACCATGTGCCTTTCCAGTTGAGAGAGAAACCGTGAACTTCATTGGCCTTTCTGGAGTGAATTTGGATGGTATCATACACTTGCTTTAACTGGGACATTTTCACCGCCTTAGAACTGCAAACTTGCAACTTAATAAATTCCCCCTTTTAAAAGCCATTTTGTTTCTGGAGTATTGCATTCCAGCAGCCAGCAAACTAGAACATCCCCCCAAAAGACAGTAATGATCTGACAGTGAAATGGGGAAGAACCACTGACAGGCAACTCTGGGCTCCAGTTTGGCTCCCTTTTTCCCCTCAGAGGATGTGCCTCTCCTCTGCCCCCCCGGCCCTGTGGTCTTACCCAGGGGTTTCTGCTCTGGGGGTGCCCCCCGGGCCAGCACTGCTGACCCCTTTCTGGGTTCAGTCTCCACAAGCCCTGGCCCTCCAGAGAGAAGCCACTGCCTCCGCCCCGGTCTTATCCGTTAGGAAGTTGGTATTTACCCCCATCTATCGCTTCTAAGTTCTACTTCTCAGTTTGTTAAGATTTTGAGGGAAGAGAGGAGACCATCAGAGAACGCAACATAAAATTGAACTGGAGAGATATAAGGCTGGAATTAAGGAGGCCAGTTACAAAGTTATTATAAACAATGAGTCCCTACAAAAGATGATGAGGAAGATACAAACAAACAAACAAAAAGATGATGAGGGCCTGTGCTGGTTTGAGAAGGATGTATGCCTCCTAGAAAAGCCATGTTTTAATCAAAATCCCATTTCATAAAGGTAGAATAATCTCTATTCAATATTGTATTGTTTGAAATTGTAATCAGATCATTTTCCTGGATGATGTGATTTAGTCAAGAGTGACTGTTAAACTGGATTAGGTGATGACATGTCTCCACCCATTTGGGTGGGTCTTGATTGGTTTACTGGAGTCCTATAAAAGAGGAAACATTTTGGAGAATGAAAGAGATTCAGAGAGAGCAGAGAATGCTGCAGCACCACAAAGCAGAGAGTCCATGAGCTAGCAGCCTTTGGTGATGAAGAAGGAAAACGCCTCCTGGGGAGCTTGATGAAACCAGAAGCCAGGAGAGAAAGCTAGCAGATGACACCATGTTCACCATGTGCCTTCTCACTTGAGAGAAGAACCCTGAACTTCATCAGACTTCTTGAACCAATGTATCTTTCCCTGGATGCCTTAGATTGAACATTTCTATAGATTTGCTTTAACTGGGACATTTTCTGTCTTAGAACTGTAAACTAGCAACTTATTAAATTCCCCTCATAAAAGCCATTCCGTTTCTGGTATACTGCATCTCCGCAGCTAGCAAACTAGAACAGAGCCCCAAAACAGAAAGCATTTCCACAGCTAGCAAACTAGAACAGAGCCCCCAAAAAAGGAAAGCATGATGGGGGATGGAGAGAAAGCGCGAGGGCCAAGACATGGTAAAAAGACAGCATCAGCAGAAGGGGCAACCAAGGGCGAAGCAGGAAACAAAGACCTGACACTGGAAGCGCCCTTCCAATCTCCAGAATGCCCTGAACGCCGTTTGCCCTGACACGCCTTCATCCCCAGGCCTGCCAAGGCGCAGCATGGAGGGCGGAGGGTGTAGGGTGCAGGGCAGAGAGCATAGGGCGGAGGGCGGAAGGTGTAGGGTGTAGAGCGTAGGGCGCAGGGCAGAGGATGTAGGGCGCAGGGCGGAGAGTGTAGGGTGCAGCGCGTAGGGCGGAGCGCGTCCTCAGCTCCCTGGGTCCGCGGACGAAGCACAGAGCTGCGCGCGGCCCGCGAGTCTTACCCAAGCATGGGGCGGGCCAGGCGGCCGGGCCCCCTCCGCCGTAGGGGTCCTGGGGCTTGGTGCTCAGGGCACTCCTGTGAAGCGCAGAATCAGAATTGGTCCTGAGGAGGGGAGGAGAGAGGCTGGCTGAAAATCCACATCTCCTTAGCGAAAATACAACATTCTTTGCTGAACATGAGCAGCAGGAGAGAAGGCAAGAGTAATCAACTTGGTCACCCATAAAAGGAGATTCGGACCTACCTGGAGCACCTGACGTCAGCAGCAGCCTCCGAGGAGTCCCCACACCCAGAGAGATTTCACTTTGCACTCTGGAGCTTGCACACGGAACCGGGCGGCACGGGGCCCCCTGGGGACGGCAGGCCCTGGACCCCGTGGCCGCCCGCCCCCCGCCCACGCCCCCGCCGCCGGAGGCCTGCCGGGACCAGGACGCTTTCCTGAGGCTGCAGCTTTCCGTTCTCCATCTGAGAGCAGCTTTTCCACGTGCAGCAGCATCTATAGCAGTGGTTCTCAGACTCTTTCAGGGGAAATGCATGATCAAGACTATCTTCAAAAGAATCCACAGTGTTTCCTGCGCTCTCCCTCTCCCGCGAGGGCGCAGGGGCGCGTTCCTGCAGCGAGCGGGGCGAGCAAGCGCCCCGGCAGAGAAGCCGCCCGTCGTGTGTCAAACGCACAACAGCGCCACTCTTCTCCAGTACATTTTTGTGTTTCGGAAAATATAATTGTTTCTTTAAAAATATGCTGTTTACTACACTGACGAATTAATGAGTGTGTTTTTTACATCTCTCAATTGTTTCTAATACTGACGGATGTACCCAGTAAACAATAGCTCTTTGACGACCTCAGTGTTTTTTTAAGAGTATAAAGGGGTTCCTAAGACAGAAAACTTGGGAACCTCTGATCTATAGCAAATTTCTGAAATTCTTCCAGACAGTTCCAATTTGATTTCAAGGGATGATTATTTATATATTTCATCCAAGGGTGGAACTTTCTGCCATAAAAAGAACTTGTGAGCAGGACTTGATCATTTAAGTTAGCCTAAGATGCCTCTTTGTGGCCCACTCCGGGGGGGGGGGGGCAGGCTCCTGGGGCCCACCACGCACCAGGGCAGGGTTAAGTCCGGCTGCAGGGCACTGCCGGCTCAGACCACACAACACAGTGGGAACGGCATGAGCTCTGGGATCAGAGACCTGGGTTCGAGCCCAGCCCGTCCACAGGCTCACAGAGATGCAAGAGAATGTCAACGAAATGCAGAGAAACAACTGGGGCTGAATAAGACTGGGTATTAAATAATACTACCAAATGATTCTGTTTTGGTGAGTGTAATAACGGCATTATGGTTACGTGTATTTTTTTTTAAGGTTCTTTTGACCTTACACCTCTAGGGATATTTGTAGATGAAATATTATATCTAGCCAGCAGTGGATGGGAGTGGGAAATGGGGGGGGGGGGCAGAGGTGACACAAGGCTGGCAGAATGGGGATGTGGACTGAAACCGAGGATGGCACAAGGGGCCTTGTTATCACTTTTCTCTCTTTTATGTATGTTTGAAATTTTCCACTATAAAAATATATTTTTTAAAGAATCTTTCAGTTTGATCGCATATTTAGCTGAGTGGCCTTGGACAAGTCACTTAGCCTCTTAAAACAGAAACTAGCACACCTTCTAGGGTGTAAAGAGGATCAAACAAACAAACAAAAGACAATGTATCAAACACCCCTGGAATCTGGCCCAAAGTGACTAATAATAGCCAATTTCACTGAACACATATGAAGCCCATATATTATTTATTCCTCACAACCATCCCATGACACAGGTGTGATCATCTCATTTCTCAGACGAGTAAACTGAGGCACACAGAAGTTAAATAACTTGCTCAAGGCCCCATGGTAAAAGGCAAAGCCTGGTGGTCCGCTCCGGGTCTCATGTTCTCATGTCATGCTATACTGTCCCCTGTGCACGTCTGATAAATGGGAGGGATTCTGTTTTTGTTTTTCACTATTTCATACAAACGCAACTGACAAATAGTCTCTGGTAAACAGATGATATATAAAGAACATCAGGACAATCAAATCAATTGGCCTCTGTTTTTAAAATTTATTTCTACTAGGAAACAAACCCACATACCTGCTAAGTGCAGATGTTAGCCTGAATCCAGGATGCTTTTCTTCTTTCCAAAGAGGCTGCTGCCTTTAGGAACCAGGACAACACAAAAGGAAAAGAAGTTCAAAACACAGGGTGCAAAGAAGGGCATGAGAGCTGGGTTTGAGAACTGGGTCTTCTCACTCAGCTGTGCAGACTGAAGAAAGTCACTCGAGCATGCCCTGTGTCTCTCCCTGCTTGCCATTGTTCAAACAAGGTTAGACTGAAGCCTCTCTCTGGTTCCTATAATTCCCCATCTCCATGGTAAAAGCTACTGCAAGTTCATGCGTCTAGGATGAGCTAGCTGAGCACATAGCCGACTTTTCATTTGTTTTAACAAAAGCAAACAAGTATGTTTAAATACCACTAAAAGAGTGAAATCTACGATGACTCCTCTCCAGGGGCTGAGGGTCTTACTCCAGGTGTGTATAAACCCTTCCCACACACCCCGAGTGTGAGTGCAGATGCCCAGGCAGCCCTGGACACAAAAGCTCTGCATTCCCACCTGGACAGCCATGGAGAACACGGGTGCTACAGCTACCTGGCTATGAAACTATTAATCTGAACAATTCTAGTGCTCTGGAGAGGATAAGGTATTTTTCTCGGACATAAATAAGAAGAATCTCAGTTTGCAAGTGTCCTTTTCCGATTTAAAATATTTATTTATCCTGCAATCTTAAATCCCACGTTAGTTCTTGAGGGGAGTTGAAAACCTTGTGATAGAGCCCAGATGCCATACATCTTTCTATCATTGCCCAGTGTGGACTCAAATATCCACAGGACCAGTCAAGAGTTCCCCAGAGAATGGAAGGGGGGGACCTTAACACAGTTAGTTTTTCAGGTCCACACATTTCCAATGCCCCTTTAATGTGACCTGGTGATCTGAACAGAATTGTGTTCTGCCGTCTCACCTGGGTACTCAGACTATAAGTTATCTCTGCTGTCATTTTAGGAGTCTTTTGTTCCTTTCAAAAGCTTATTAAGACACCCAGAGAAAGAGCATTTCATCTTCCCATGTCTCAAACATAAGGATACAGAGTATTCTCTCCGTAGATATTTCAAATACATTTCTACTTGGTTTTAAATGCAGACTTATTTAAGTAGCTTCTCAACTGAGACTTTCATGCAAGACTTTACAGTTCATATTAGACATTTCTAAGACAATATTCAAGGTGGATAAAGTAGAGTCTTCCAACAATACTATATGCCCATCATATCCTTTAAAATATGGCTTGCTTACCTTGGCCAACTCTCATCCAGAGGCGGTGAGGAATAATTGGTTCCAAAAGTATTACCATCAATGTAGAATTTTTAATAAAGGAAAAATAAAATCAATTGAAAGTTGAAGCAGAATTAAACAGCTGGAATTGTGGAGCTGAACGCCTGAGTCTGGGGATCTCCTCTTCATCTCTATACCCCATGGGGCTTCCTCCATGCTTTTTCTTATCAGCTTCCTCTAGGACAGTGCCCTCCCTACCTTCCCACCAGCATCTTCTCTGCAGGATTCGCTTGGGCGTTCCCTGCTTTTTAGCCTGCCCAGCATCTTCTGTTTTTAAGACCTGCTCCCGCCCTCACCTGGAACCTGCTAAGAGTGCCGTCACATGCAGGCTTCCTGCTCCAGGACACCTTCCCCGGGGAAGTGATGGGTTCAGGGATGGGCTCATGACAGAAAGAAGCAGCTCTAAGGAGTCTTTCTGAGGGGAAAATAAAGGGGTGTCCCCAAGTGAGATGGTGAGCCTGAGGACCAGTGAACCTGGGTTTTTCTCCTAAGAAAAAGCTTGTTTAAGCATGAAACCAGCCCAGAAGAGAGACCACAGAGACACACTCTCAGTGATACTGTATGAAACCCTGCATCCAGCCCGTGGGCTTCCAGTGACATAAGCCAGTAAATGTCCTTTTTCCACGTTAAGGAGGGTTTCTGTCACCTGCGATCGAAAGAGAGCTGCAGGAGATTTGTGGACAGCTGTAAGTTTTCAGGTGTGGGCAGAGGCTCTGTTTCCTCAACCCTGCATCCTGCAGCAGCTCCAGCATGCCTTAAACGTATTAGAGAGGCATGGAGATACAGAGGTGATGCTGAGGGCAGTAGAGCTGTTTTAGTTCATTTAGTTAATTGTACCCATAGAACAGTTTTCTTAAAACATTTTTTTGCCACACTATTCTCTGGTTCAAATATCTTCTGCAATTCTCTTGGGCCCAAAAAGCAAAGTCACACTTTTTTTGTCCAGCCTTTCAGGTGCTCTACAATTTGGTCACAGCACACCTACCTGCTTTGTCTCCACTCCAGCTGTCTGGGTTCCACAAAAACATACTCTATTTTCCTGCCTCTCTGCCTTGCAGGGCTGCTGCCCTTCCTTGGAGGGTTTGTTCCCATCTCTGCTGACCTGGAGGCAGGCTCCTTCGAAGCCTGGCTTGCTGCCTTATCACCCTCACCATAGCCAACGCCGTTATTTTGCCACCTAGATCAGTGATTGATTAGCTGAAATACACATTTGGCCAGTACCGATACTTTTCACCCAAAACCTGTATTTCTTATGGTAGAAATAATAAAGCAGATATAAGATATACATTAAGACATCAGATATTTGAAAAATGGATGTCAGAGCACCTCTCTGGGTCAGGCCTGTGCTGAACGAGTTTACACTCACATTTATTCCAGACAATCCTGGGAGGTAGATGGGATTATCTCCATTCATACACTGAATAAACGGGTCTTAATTCTAGAAGAACTGAGAAACCCAAGATCAGAAAGCAAATCAGGAGTCAAACCCACAGCTCACTTGCCTCTAAAGCTCTGCAATGAACTGTGCTGCCTCTCGGAAGCGTGAGCTAACACACGGCACTAGAAAATATAGAATCTACCTCTGGGAATGTGCTGGGAAGAAGGACGGCAGCTATGAAGGAAGCCATAGGCCTGAGCTGGGCAGCTCAGGCGACTAAAGAATCGGGAATTAGTACAAATGGGCACTAAGGGGCTCTTAATGAATTAGCCTGAAATGTATCCTTGGCTAGGAGAAGCAAAACAATTACAAGTTTTATTTTCTGTAGATTAGTTTCTTTGTCGTGTCTTATTTCTTAATCTGAATCTGAGTCAATACAATGGAATAGAGAAAATTTTAAAAAAAGAGATGTTTCTTTCATCTATTATTTTTATTAGAAAAGCTATAGGTTTACAGAAAAATCATGCAAGAGACATTTCTTAAGCTGTTAGACTTTGTGTCTGAGAAGTTCAGATTAGAATGCACCACAGCAGGAGACAGAAGAGGAGAGGTGCTGAGGAGAGAAGGCCCTCTGGCAGAGGCCCGTCAGCGTTTTAGGGGGCACAGCCATAGGGGGAGGCGCTGGCCCTCTGCCCTTCTCCTGCAGAGGCCCATCAAGGCCCACCCAGGACAGCGTCAGGGCGTGACCCAGACGCCAACTCCTCCTCTCAGTACACTGCCAAGCTCTGAGAAAAGGCCGTTAAGTCCAACTAAGATACAAATTAGAATGCCATGGTATGATATGAATGTAATGAGCAAATATTGATTACTTTAATGTTGACATATAAATGAGCATCTTAGCCTTTCTGATAGATAACAAGAAAATGTAGTAAAATTCCTGAAAATTTTAGTAAAATCTGCCAAAGCATAAAAAGTCAAAAGATGTGTGACCTCTAAGCTCTCTTGAATTCTCATTCTCATCTAATTTAACGGCTATTTAAAACCCAAGGGCTCTTGTTATCAAGAGAACCACAACTGCTATGCGGTTACCCGTAACTCAACAGAGGGAAAACCTACAAAAGGTTTTCTTGTTCTTTTGAAGATTTCAGAAAACTTCATTTGGGTGGTCGTTACTCAACACCAATGTATCCTAAAGAAGGAAAACACTTATTCGTAAATTTGGATTTACCAATGTAACCCAGCAAACACCATAAGCAAGCCTGCTAGCTGGCAGCAAAGCACGAAAGCAGCACTGGTTTTTTAGTTAGTTAAGCCTAGATTTTGGCTCAAGGAACATTGTCATACCAGAAAAGAAGATATAATGAAAAGGATAGAAAAGGAAGAGGTTACCAGGACAGGTAGACACAGGAACTAAAGTT
Source organism: Tamandua tetradactyla (assembly GCF_023851605.1). Classification (NCBI taxonomy): domain Eukaryota; kingdom Metazoa; phylum Chordata; class Mammalia; order Pilosa; family Myrmecophagidae; genus Tamandua; species Tamandua tetradactyla. The sequence continues at coordinate 98,736,000 of NC_135338.1, forward strand.
TAATAGGCCCGACCCGTGGGTAACCCCTGCACTCCAGCTGAGGCTCCTCTGCCTTCCCCCCGATGTTCCTGGGAACCGATGGCCTCAGGCCCCCAGCCTGCGGTGTGCTCACTGCACAGAAGAAATTCTCAAAGGGACCTGCTGGGGAAGAGGCACACTCAGAGCCACCGGGGACCGGGGCTGCTGCACAGGGCGGGAGGGTAGGGACTGTGACAATGGACAGTGCAGGGAGAGCTCCCCGGTGCACGCTGGGCACCCCACATGCTCTCCTGGCCGACCCACCAGGTCTGAGGCTCCAACGATCCCCCAAAGGTCAGCTGTTTAGAAGTCCACATCTCCAGCTCCCAGTAGTTCTCCAAGCCCACATTTCCAACTGCCTACTCGGCTCCCCACCGAAATGTACCCCAGACACCTCAGACTCTGTCTACAATCTGACTGATAACCTGGCCCCTCCCTGCTCCTCTTGCTGTGGTCCCTCTTACTTAATGGGCATGCCACCACCCAGTGCTCACCCAGCCCCTTCCCTGTCTCCCCAAGTCCCTGCAGTTCTGCGGACGGAAATCCTTCGGCTCCTCTGTTCCTGCCTCAACTCAGTGACCAGAGGCCTCCTACTCTTTCTTAACTCGGGGTGGGGGGTGGGGTGGTAGAGGAACAGCGCTTACTGACTCTTCCCCAAAGGAAGGGGAGCAGCTCTCCTGCTGATAAAAGAACACATCAGTTGGTGCCTGCCAGCGGGTGGGTCGCTGAGCCACAGAAGCCAAACACAAGTTTCACCCTGTCTCTTTCTGGAGCTGCCTGACCATGGCTGGGAGAGCAGAGCCCCCTTTCTTCTGCGGTTGTCTGTCCCCTTGGGGTAAGCACCACCTCAGGCAGGACCCAGGAACTGCCTTCTGGAAGGTTTTTAAAAACAAAAACAAAAACAAAAACACTTTTTGTTGTGAAATATAACATACATACAAAAAAGCAAAAATTTCAAAGTACATTGTAACAAGTAGTTATAGAACAGATTTCAGAGTTGGGCATGGGCTATGGTACTGCAATGTTAGGTTTTTCCTTCTAGCTGCTCCAAGACACTGAAGACTAAAAGAAATATCAGTATTATGATTCAGCAGTCAGACTCATTGGCTAAATCTTATTTTCTCTGTTGTAACTCCTCTTTCTCCATTGATCCTTCTCCCACTCTTTAGGGGTATTTGGGCTATGCCCATACTAACTTTTTCATGTTAGAAGGGGCTGTCAATACTATGGCAAAGGAGGATGGAACAGCTGATGTTCTGGAAAGGCTGGGCCCTCTGGGTTTCAGGACTTATCTGGTCCAGGGACCCATCTAGAGGTTGTAGATTTCTGGAAAGTAATCTCAGTATGTGAAACTTTTGTAGAATCTCTGATAGAGCCCTAGGGTTCTTAGAACCTTTACAGTTAACAGGAATGGTTTTGGTTGTAACCATTCTGTGATAATTAGCAAAATCTAGCTGAAGCTTGCATTTAAGAGTTGCCTATTTGAGAGTGAGAGATGACAGACAACAGTCCCTCAACTCTGTTTGAACTCTCTTAGCCACTGATACCTTATTTTGTTATATTTCTTTCCCCTCTTTTGGTCACGAAGACATTGTCAATCTCACGGTGCCAGGGCCAGACTCATCCTTAGGAGTCATGTCTCATGTTGCCAGGGAGACTTTCACCCCCAGGTGTCATGCCCCATGTAGGGGGGAGTTAATGGACTTAGAGAGAGTGAGGCCACATCTAAGCAACAAAAGAGGCTTTCTGGAAGCCACTCTTTGGCATAATTATAGGTAGGCTTAGCTTCGCCGCTACAGAAATAAACTTCACAAGAGCAAGCTTTAAGGTCAAGGGCCTGGTGATTGGCCATTTTTAATCCTATCCTCTGGAACTGTGCATCTTGTCAGGGACAGACCCCGGAAGGCAGCCTGTGGCCTTCCATGTAGCTGGTGGGGTAAGTAACAGAACCCATTTAACATGGAGAACAATCATAGTTTGGTTCCTTTCTAATTTCTCTGCCACATCTTCATCACTCCGTTTCCTGTTCTCCCTTTACCGCCATCTTTAACTATGTCCTGCAAGGAAACGTATTAAAGTCAGCTTTTAAAGGCAGAGCACCAGCACGGCCTTTCTCAGGTCCTACATAGGAGAACATCTTCCCCTTGCCCTCCACATGAGTGGCAGATATGTTGAGGGGAAATTTTTTTTAACTTTTTTTATTAATTAAAAAAAAATTAACAAACAAAAACATTTAGATATCATTCCATTCTACATATACAATCAGTAATTCTTAATTGTTGAGGGGAAATTTTGAAGCCAGGAATATTTTTACCTTAAAACTACCATTTTCTAGTCCTTCAAGATGAGTTAGGTAAAAACTGGGTTTTGTGAACTAAGTAAGTTTTGGAAAATCTGGGTTAAAAATAAAAAGTTTCTTAACTGCAGGGCTCTTCAGAGCTCAGATATATACTGGGAACTCCCAGAGAGGGCAGAAAGTGCAGCGTTTCTCAAATTTATGGGCCATGGAATCCTTTCCAGCAAAGCATTTCAAGGAAATTCTATAAACCAATGTCCTAAAATTTTCCACTTGTGATTCAAAGAATCAAAGCGAAGCCTGTTCCAGAGAGGAGAGTCATTCTTAACTGTGCCGTCCTTTAAGGGCGCTCTTCCTGGCTGCTCACTCCACTCTCCTGGCTGCAGCGACCCTCACACCTTGTCGGAAATACAAATCAGAAAGTCTCTGAACGTTTCTTTTCCTCTCTTTCAAAACACACATTTCTTTTAGAGGAAAGCATGTTCTGTGACTCTCTAGCGTGTCCCCTTCTTTGCAAGGTATTACCCACAGGTCTGAGGAAATACTGCCTTTGCTGTACATTGACGTTAACAGTTCAGAAATTCAACAAGGCGGTGTTTGGGATACGTGTTCGCTGCTCTTGAGGAGTAAGGAGGAATGCTGAAGACAAAGGCAGCTGCACAAAGTGCTGTCTCTTCCCAGAAGAGCTGCCTTCCCTGCCAGGACCAAGGCCTGGCAGCACCTGCCGTCTGCCCGAGCGGGGACCCAGGCTAAGGTGCCCTGAAGCCCTGGCCTGGCCACCACGCCAACAGCACAGCCCGCTGCCCGGGCCTTCTCGGCAGTGACAGCCGCCCCCTGTGGAGGGAAATCTCCTTGTGCCAGAGCTTGTGGGGGCTGCCCACTCTGGGAGGAAGCTGGACATGTGCTAATAAACAAGGTTCATTTTATTTGAGGTCACGTATCATAGGGTGAATCCTCATCTAAGACAGTTTTCCCATCCTAAAATAACATCCAAGCCAAGACATAGCTGTTATAAAAGAATTCCAAATACATTCTTTTTGTTCTAACGAAGGTTCAAACTAGTTTTAATACTTTCAAATGATAAAACTTTATTAAGAAGCTAAAAGATAAGCATAAAAGTCAACAATTTTAAGCCTAGTATTTAACAACCCACCGAATGCAGGCCACAGAAGGAGGGATGGAATCACAACCCTCCTGCTCCAAGTTCTCCTGAGTATATTAATAAGTTTGATGGAAAGTTATCGCACTCTCATATCTAACAAGTGGAGTACGACCCCTTGATTCCTCAGAAGGAACTTTAGCTAACAAACTGCCTCCTTCTTCGGGGACAGGCCGAGACCTAAAAATGTGCCCTGCATCAGCAGGTGTCCAGTCCTGGGCCCCGAGGAGGGCTTCAGAGGAGGCCACCAAGAAGCATCTCAGGGCCACGGCGTCACACTCAATTTCCTCACGAGCAGCTTTAATTCATCTGCACATTAATCTGCCGTTGCTTTCCCCCCGTTAGGAGCTGATCTTCTCTGCTGTGGTGCTCACAAGTTGATCCAGAAATAGGGTCAGATTCTGAGAAGTCAGGGCACTCTGAATATCTAATACAGTCTCCCCTTCTGGGGCTCCTGCACATGCTGTTCCCTCTGCCTGGAACACTCCCTCCTCAGCTGCTACGCAACACTACCACCTGAAGGTACCTGCCTGAATTACCTTTTACCTGTCGTCTGTCCCCTCCCACTAGTCTGTGCACGCCCCCAAACCAGGGGCTGCCTTATTTCTCACCTAGTCTCCTTGCCTAGAACAGTGCCCGGCAGGGAAAGGTGAACAGATGGTCCCTTGCTGCGTCCTTCTCCTACAAGCCTCAGCCCTTCCTTCCCTGTGCCGCAGGGCCTGGCCAGGGTGCCTCCTAGCGCTCGCATGGCCCCTGCACCGCCTCAGCAGGAGCTCGGCCCGCTGGGCTGCGGCCACTTGCGTGCGTAGTGGCCTCTCCTGCGAGACGCCACGAAGCAGGCACCATGTTTTCTTGCACATGGTTTAAAATGGTGCCTGACACTACAAGAAACTTAACAAATCTCTTTTAAGTGAAAGAATATTCTTGTCCTTTTCTCTTTTATTCAGTTCCCTCCCCTATCTAAAATGCATTTCTTTGGTTAATAAAGCTGTGTATATTTGTATGTATTTACACTACACTTATTTCAAAGGACTTTAGATTTTATATATATATATATATATATATATATACTTAAATATGTATGTTATATATAATATACAAGAGGGAGCATCTGCAAAAGAAAGAGGAAATTGAGAAAGTAAAAAAAGACATTTTTGAATCAAGCAAAGAAACATTGAAAGTCACTTCCTTGGAAACTTCAAGCAATTTAATCAACGACTGACACAGGACCTCAACCCCCATGCAAACACAAGTCACTGAAGAATTGCCATCATTTCCCTTTTCCTTTTGCCGTCTATGTAAAAGTTACCACACATTCCAGAAAAGCATTCTCAAGTCATTTATCATCTTCACTCTCCCTGAGAATAGCCACATAGTACACAAAACCGGAAGTCAGGACCACGTGTGCTATGTCCCTGAGGCGAAGGGCAGAAATAAACATCCCTGAGGTCATTTCATCCCTCCCTCCAAGTAAAGAGTAAAAACTGCAAGCAGCCGGAGGCCAAGAAGAGCAGTGGCTTCCTTTGTGCACCCCCTCCCCCCCAGGGGCTCTGGCACACAAGAGCAGACCTGGAGGGGGCGGGCGGGGAGCACAGGCTTGGGGGCCAGCTTGGGCTGGGCTCAATCTCCTTGGAAATGTGGGTGAACCCGGCCGCGGGGTGACCTGATAGCACAGTGGTGATAAGCTCCAGGCACTGTGCCTGGCAGGGGCGGGCGCTCAGCAAGCACCGGAGCCCTCCCGGCTTCCCAGTCTCCAGGCCCCTGAAGCCCACTCTGAGCCTGCTGCAGGGGTCCCCAGCCCCAGGGAGGCGAGCACACCAGCCTCCGCGGCCACTTCCCTGCCGTCGCTCAGGGAAGCTGGCTCAGCTCCCCCCAGGCCTGGGCACGCGGTGGCTGCACAGACCAGCCCTCAGGAGCGCTGGCGACCTGAAACCGCGAGACCAGCGTGCGGGCCCTTTCCTTTACCTCTGCTTCACAACGCGGGTTCCGGGTGAGTGCTCATCCCTGTCCAAGAATTTCCTAAATTTCAGTTTCTATTTCAGTTGTCATTTACTAAGTTTGAAATGCCACAAATCAAAAATCATTTATAAAAAGAAAAACGGAATTTTTTTCCCGTCAGTTCTAATTGCATGTCAGCAGGCGGACAGAAATCCAAATAAATCCAGTACTTGTATTTCTGCTTTGGCAAGATAGCCTACCCTCTCTTCAACGTGACCCAAGCCAGGTTTAACTCTGACTTTGGAGATTTCAGAAGGAGATGCTAAGCTTCTGAAGAAAATGCCACGAAGGCCTTGCGGCGGGGCTGAATTAATGATCTTTGTCACGTTGTCACTGCCCTGAGCGTGACGGACGCTTGCACAGAGGGAACACCCACCAGGAGCTTTCCGAGCGTGGGCTGCAGACACGCGCCCAGCCTCCAACTCCTTCCCTTTCACCGCCTCGGTCCTCAGGCAAAGTGAAGACGCTGAAGCCCCGCGCAGAGCCTGAAGGCACTTCCGAGCCCCTCCTCCCCGCGACGGTGGAAAAGGATATCTGGCGCCCGGGCTTGTCTGCAGAGCGCCGGTGCAGCGGGTGGAAGCGGCTGCGGGCCGGCCTCTCCACTAGCCCGTGGTGCCGGGTCCCCCGCGCGGTGTCGGCCGGAGGAAAGGACGGCTGCGGAGACAGGAGAGAAGGGCCGCTGTGACAGGCACCGGGCAGTGCCCACCGCGCCCGCAGGGCGACCACTGACAAACGGGGGAGGACACTGACTCCTGAGACAGCTTTCTTTCCTAGTTAGAAAATGTACAACATTCACTTTTTTTTCTTCTGTTTCTTTGAACTATTATTTCTATTTCACTCCTCCCATGGAAGTTTCTCCTCGTGTGATGCGATTTGACGACTGGAGTATTTTTCCTTACCCCGTCACACATCTCTGCCTTAAAAAGTACGGGTATATTGGGATTTTAACAAATTTTTAATACCTGTGACCATAAACCTTTAAGTATTAAAATATACCTTCTGAATTTTTTTCAGTCTGTTCAATTTATTTTAACTTTTGTTCCCCCTATTGTCAATTTTTCCCTACTCATCTGCCCACACCATAGATAAAAGGAGCATCAGACACAATGTTTCACAATCACAGTCACAGTCACATTGTGAAAGCTGTATCATTATATATTCATCTTCAAGAAACAAGGAAACAAGGCTACTAGTTTCACTGTAGCCACTCACTATATAACAAAAACTAAAAGGAAATATTTCTATATAATGCACAAGAATAACCTCTCGACTCTGTTTGGACTCTCTCAGCCATTGACACTTTATTTTGTCACATTTCTCTCTTTCCCTTTTGGTTGAGAAGGTTTCCTCCATCCCTTGATACTGAGTCTCAGTTCATTTTAGGATTTCTGTCCCACACTGCCAGGAAGGTCCACACCCCTGGGAGTCGTCCTACGTAGAGAGGGGGAGGGTGGTGAGTTCGCTTGTCGTGTTGGCTGCAAGAGAGAGCCCACATCTGAGCAACAAAAGAGGTTCTCTGGGGGTGACCTTCAGGCCTAAATTTAAGTAGGCTTAGTCTATCCTTTGCAGGGATAAACTTCATGGGAACAAACCCCAAGATTGAGAGCTGGGCCTATTGATTTGGTTGTCCCCACTGCTTGCAAGAATGTCAGGAATTTTCCAAATGGGGAAGTTGAATTTTCCCCTTTTCCCCATTTCCCCAAGGGGATTTTGCAAATACTTCTTTATTCACTGTCCAAATCAGGAAGACACTGATTTTTATACTTTTACGGCTGTTTATTTCTGTGCCTTGTGTCCGGATAAATAAAACAATAGTAGACGTAGAGCAATTTCTATGTAATCATGAGACAACTAAAAACAGTCTTTAGTGTAAAGCTGCAAGATGCAAGAATGGCATAATGAAAAATTGTCAAAATTAGGAGGTGGAGAATCAAGGCACTATGGATTCATATTCCAAATTCCAGACGCTAGGAGTACATTAGAATGTAAAAGGGGTATATTTAAGGAGGAAATAAACTGGCAAGCCATGGAGACCAACAGACTGTCAACTATCTGTCCTGCACATGTCCTTTGAAAACATGTGATTGAACGGACAACTTGGAAAACTCAGACCAGAGGCTTCTAGTGAGAAATGAGACCATTCTTGGCCACACTGGTCCCATATCCCCACCTGGGGAGCACGGACCGCAGCGAGAGTGGCCGTGCCCTCCAGATGGGAGCCTGCGCTCCTGTTTCAGCCCTTACACCTAGGTCCTCACCGACACATCGTGTTAGACTCTGGAGTCTGTTAAAGAGGAAAAGTATCAGTGGGATTCTTCTCCAAGTGGGAATGTTTGGGGGAAATTCTAAACATTTTTGAGATTGATGTCATAAAGGGTAATAACCTTTCCAGTCATCAAAGACCAATTCTAGGCTGGACCACTAAATCTCACATAATGGGGAAATGCATATAAAACAATTTACAGTGGACATATTTATGAAATATATAAAAACAGATTTTTTTGAGTTATCATTTGTATAAATCCACAGCATAATGCAAATTTGATAAAACATACATATAGTGCATACATATAGTACATATACATACACAGAGTCTAACACAAATTTTACAGTATAATTTTATTATACTAGTTACACAACAAAGCAATTCTCAAACTGCCGTACCTCGCCTCTTCCTCAACACAGCGGTCCTTCCAACCCCTCAAAGACAGTTTGTTTTAAGGTAAACTGAATCATATATATATAATAGCTAGCTTATTATGAAAGGAATCTTACGACCGGGAATTTTTATAGGTGAGATTCCTTTAGCTAAGAATTGACCCCTAGGTTTTCTTTGTTAGACCCAGATGTTCCCATATGGAATTTAGAGATATTTCTCCCGAGGGGCTGATAAAAAATGGCTGGGCTAATTTAGTCTAACAATTTCAATCTATTTTAATAATTCAGATCCTAAATCTACTCTCCTAAAATAACAAGATCTCAGTGAAGAACTACTTTCGGGCTTGGAGGACAGATATACGTTGTGACAGGTAAGGGGTGCTGTGCTGCTCTCAGACAATCCAGCCTACTGTTCTAGGGAGAGCAGGAACTAAAATGCCTTGTCAGTCAAGAGGATGCATGCCTGCAGCACACTTGATTAACAGAAACTTGATTATCCAGGATAGAAATAATTTTAAGAGACAGATGGCTTCCTTCCAAGATAAAAGAAAAGGGAAAATTCTGCCACTGTAATTCTGTATTCACTACAGTGATGTTAAATGTACTTGAAAACCTAAAATTTTCCTGTGGGAGCCCTAGGACAGGCCTTCCGAGGTGGCCCACAGAGCAGGCGCTGGAGGTTTCTAGGGGGTGCCAAACGCAGGACGCTCCTGTAATGTCCTAAACACATGTTTTCTATTTACATTTACTCTTCTGCGTCAACACCTGCCGGCCCAAATGACCACTGAACTGTTTGAGGGGCTAATCTCTGCTTAAACGTAATATTTTCACCTTTACCTCACCCTGGCCCAACCTCATCTCTCTGCCCCTGTAGTATCAGATCTTAATCCAAACTACATTTGGCTTTCGTTTCCTCCCTTCGTAGGGACCTGCCTGCTTGTCAAATGAATTGGAACAGTTGTTCAATCAGGGCTGGGGGCTGAAGTGGGTTTAAGAGCAAAGGAACCTGTCAAACATTATATGGTTTTAAGTATTTGACCTAAATCTGTGTCCCCAAAAAAAGCTAGTAGTAAATGGACACATGATTTATTCATTCCCACCAATTTCCAATCTATTGCTTGCTGACAGTTAAAATTCAGTTATTTAAAAAGGTATTTGCTAAGACAATTTTAAAACATAAAAAGAAATAAAACGCTGCCACCCTGAAGGCCAAGTATTTCATTTTTTACTGGTCCTTTTCAGGTTCTATCCATATACAGATTTATCCTAGGTTTTGTGTCTTCAGTTTTGCACTTAACACTATTTTGTAAACAATCTTCCATATTTTACACGTTCGTTGCAGTTATCAATTCAGTAAGTTCACAGCATTTCATTTCTAAGGTTCCTGAGGCCAACATGCTAGGTTGCAGCTCAAAGCACCTATGATTTGGAGTCAGAGAAACAGTTCGGGTCCAGGATCCACGCATTACAAGTTATCTCACCTTTCTGGACTGTTTCCTTATCTGGAAAATGGAAATGACGACGCTAACCTCTTCACGGGTTTGTTGAGAAAATGTAATTAGATTTCACACAGGACGGCTCAGCACCACAGGGGGTGGGGCTCCAGGTGGTGGCCAGGTGGCAGGGGCGAGGCACCTGCCGTCCAGTAGCCAGGCGGGGCATCCGTTATGGGCCTGCTCGCACGCTGAGCCTCTCAAAGTCCTCACAAGGGACCTCCACCTGTTAGGCGCCAAGCGCTGCCCACAAATGTTGCCTCTGAGACCTGCAGCCTGGGAGAATGGCTGAGCAATGAGGGCTGGACCACCTGATTTGCTTTGGCCAATGGCTTGCGAGCAGGTGTGACAGACATCCAAACAGAAAGCTTCACTGCCTTTCTTCTATCAGGAGAATGTCATATCCCAAACACAGGATACTCCTTCAGCCTAGGTTGCAGAAGATATATAGGAGAGCCAGAGCAGGCGCCCTGTAGCCCCTCACAAGGAAAATAAGAGAAAAATGATGGTTTGTTGGAAGTCCCAGGGTTTTTGGATTGGACCAAATAGCAGCAAAGCTGACTGATAGAAGAGCAGAGAAAGACTACATTGGGATAAAGAGTTCCATTTTTTTTAAGAGAAGCAAAGGACGAGTAAAGTAAAGAGCTCGCAAACTGGACACACATATTTTGAGGAGGGCCTCGGGCTCAGGCTCTGCGCGGCACTGCTCCTGTTTCAGAACAGGGGACCCAGGTGCTAAGTGAGGAAGGGGTCCGCCTGTGCTGGACGGCCCACACGGAGACCACGCTCGGCTTAGGGCCCTGGCCAGGCAGGGGCAACACAGGTCAGGAAAACGATTTGAAAGACTTTCCAGTAAAATTCAAAGCACTTACCTTGGGGAAAATCAGAATTTAACTGGATTTCTCTACTTTTTTTTTTTTTTAAGATGGCTGTTATTATTACAAAATGCATATAAGGATGGGAGGTGCAATAATCTCTTTTGGGCCCTGGACATGGGCAAGCAAAGAGGAAGGGGCCCCCGAGGTAACACAGAGATGCTTCCACAGCCTGACAGGGAGGTCTGGCAGCAGGGGCCTCGAGCACTAACAAATGGTCAACTGAAACCTCAAGGCCGTTGACTGACCAAGCCATGCTTCTCGTAAGGAATTCCTCAGTTATTCCAAATTCCAACACAGACTTGGGAACGCTTGTACAGGAAGAGGCAGGTGAGAAAGTTAATGCCCGCCGGCCTCTCACCTGGAGAGGCTGTAGGACTTTCTGCGGATGGAGCAGGCTGCACAGAGACTTCTGATCCTGTCCCCAGGGGAGACCCTCTTGGCAGCCATGGTGCCAGTGACATACTGGGTTCTAAGAAATGCCTGGTGAGTTATTATAATGTTTCTAAATAATCAGGCTCCAAAGTGAGCGCATATACTCCAGGAGATGTACATGGGACGTGAGAAAAACATCAGAACTTTCTATTTGCATTTAGTTTTCTACCTTTTTTGTGTAAAACCATAGCAGTAGAATAGAATTGCCAGATTAGGAAGACACAACTCTTTTTTACTACTTAGGATGCACAATCAAAAGTTTAAATGGCAAAATGTTGACAATTACTGAAAATGGGGATGGGAACAGGGAAATTTATTAGCCTATTTCTTTTTTGGTGTATATCTAAAATTTTCAAAATTCTATGAAGAATTTTGACTTCAGAGCCTCAGGAGGGGCAGGTGCAGACTTTTAAATTGCCCTTGCACAGCCCCCTCCCTGCCAGGTAACTGTTGAGGCAGTTGCCCTTTTAACCGTGACGTTAATATAGTGACTAGAAAAAGCGGCTTGGAGTTAGCTGGGTCTGCCTGCTTATCTCCCCCAAAGAAGCTGATTTGCTCTTTTTTCTGTGAAGATGGCACCATGGAAAGGAGCCATGGAAGGGGAGAACTGGCTCTGACGTACACAGACTGCAGCCGGGGGCTGGGTGACAGGAAGACTACTGGCCGCACATGAAGCCAGAGGAACACGTGGAGGCCAGAGGGCCAGGCGGGCCCCTTGTCTGACAGGGAAGGAGTCCAGGCACCCACTCCCCTCTTTCCGAGTTTTGGAACAGCATAAGACTCACCTGCCGGGACTGGCCTCCCTCCCCTTGTTCCTTCCAGACCCACTACATTCTGGATCTCACTGTGATTCAACCTGGCAAGACACTTCACTGAGCTTAGGGAAATACAGAATTTGTAGTTTAAAAAAAAGGTAAGGTGGAGATAGACGAAACAAGACTGGAAAAATGTTGAAAATTATTGAAATGGTGATGAGTATATGGGGTTCATTATTCTATCCTTTACTTTTGCATATTTAATATTTTCCAAATAAAGTTTGAAATATTTTGTTAAAATTATGACTTCTAAATTAAAGGTGCTGTTTTCAGCTTTGAATCAATAACCTCCAAATGCACGTAAATAAGAGAACACAGGGTAAAGGACGACATGGTGCATATTTTAAAACTTCAACTTCTGTGTGAGACCAAAGGGAGAGATGTTTACTTGGGGTGAAATGTATATTTTGGGTAGTGCGTTTCCTAATTTAACTTGTATGGTCAGTTTAGCTGAACACCATAAGTACATGGAATCCTGAATAGGGTGTTAGTGTGATGCCCTGATATATCCCCGAGTAATTTGGACAGTAAATAAAAAAGTATTTGCAAAGTCCACCTGGGGGACTGGGGAGAAAGGAGGAAATATTCAACTTCCTCATTTGGAGACTTCCTGATATTCTCACAAGCAGTGGGGACAACCAAATCCATAGGCCGAGTCCTCGATCTTGGGGTTCATCCCTATGAAACTTATCCCTGCAACGGGTAGGCTAAGCTACTTAAAATTAGGCCAAAGAGTCACCCCCAGAGGACGTATTCTGTTGCTCGGATGTGGCCTCTGAGCACAGACGTGGCAGGTGAGCTTGCTGCCCTCCCCCACATGGAAGGGTGGAAGTAGCAGGGTTAGTGGTCACTGGGCTGCACCCCTGGAGGAAGAGCTCTGGACAACGGCAGGACAATGACCCTTCATTCCCATTCTGCCTCCCTTCCCCCGAAGACCAGCTGGGGGGCCAGCACAGACTGCAGCCAACAGGGCCAGGCCGCTTTAGGCCAAGGCTTCACCCCTGCCCAAGCCCAGGCCTGCCCACTCCCCGGGTGCTGTCCCCAGCGGGGAAGGGGGGACTAAGGGCAAAAATCTGCACCGCCAGTTTCCACTCCCAACGACTGACCTGATTATTAATTTCTTGTGACCCTTGCAAATAATGATAATGCATGTACAGCAAACATAAACATATATTACTTTTGCTCACTTTTTACACAAACGGTAGCATATGAACCACTGTTCTTTACCTTCATTTTTAAACTTAATCTCCAATTAAATTACTAAAGCTGGCTCCAATTTCTTAAAGGTCCTTTCTCTAAATTTTCAAAACATAAAAATCACCAAAAGAAAATATAAGAAAACACCACAAAAGTCAAAACTGTCACTGTAAGAGGGCTACTCTCCTGAGACGTCCCCACTGGGCAGCTTCTACCAGCCCTTCTCAGCATCTCAGCACCTTGGCCCACCCTTCCTGGGGCCACCCAGCTCCCTTGGAGCAGGCTCACAGGTCTTGGCCTCTCCAGGGGCTCCCTCCTGTCGGTGTTTAAACTCAGCCCCTCTGGGTGACCCGAGGAAAGGAAGGGGGTCGAGGGAAGGGGAGAGGGAGGGTGGGAGGGGGAGAGGGAGGGAGGGGAGGGGGAAAGGGAGGGCCCTATAATAATTAATTAAAACTGTGGTACTGTTTTATCACAGGAGAAGGAGGGCGGGCAGGGAGGGGGAGAGGGAGGGGGAGGGAGAGAAGGGGAGGGAGGGAAGGAGGGAGGGGGACAGGCCCAGCGGGAGGGGGAGAGGGAGGGAGGGGAGAGGGAGAGGGCGGGTGGGAGGAAAAGCTGTACTATGGCTTCACCCACCCTCCTGTACGCAGCTGTCCTCTTGTGGTCCAGGCAGCCACCGCAGGCTGCCTCCTCTTCCTCCCTCCATGTGCCGCCTCCTCTTCCTCCCTCCTCCACAAGCTGCCTCCCGCGCACACTCCCAGGCTTTAACTGCGGGCTGCCTTGGAGCCCTGCACCCCGCTCCTCAGCTCCCGCCCAGGCCTCCCCGAAAACTGCAGACTTGGTGCTCAGCCGCCTCCTGGGAACCTTCCAGAACGCCCGCAGGCATTTCAAACTCCACTCGCTGAGGAGTGAATCTGTCACCTTCCTCCCCACCCAGCCATCTCAGGAAAGGCAGCATCACCCTCGAGCGCTTCCTCCCGGCTGCCCCACACCCACGGCCCACTCACGGCCAAATCCCGTCATTTTACCCTCCACACCTCCCAAAGCCACTGCCACTCGCAACCCCCCATGCATCCACTCTCTCCGGGACTGCTGAAACAGCCTTTCAGTTGCGTGCAGTCTTGTTTCCTCCCATCTATTTCCATGCTGCAGTCAGAGTAATCTTCCGAAAACAAATCTGACCAATCACCAGCTGCATAAAACTCATTAATGCCAGAGTTTTTTAAAAAGACCCTATGAAGTTGATTTTGAAACTCATCTGGAAAAATAAACATGCAAAAATAACCTGGAAAATCACTGAAAAGAAGCATACTGAGAATGAATTAACCCTATTAGGTTTTAAATGCATTACAAAGCTATAATAATTAATTAAAACAGTGTGATACTGGTGCTCAAATAGATACATGGCACAATAAAAGACAACAGGAATCCTCAAAATATAATCAAATACATGTAGGAATTTGGTTTATGGTAAAAAGTGGCATTTTAAATTGGTGGAGAAAGGATGATTATTAAGGAGTGTTGGGGCAACCGGCTAGCTAACTGAAAAAAAAATTAAGTCAGACCCACACTGCATATCTTACATCAGCACCAATTCCTAATGGAACATTGATTTTTTAATTTAAAAATGAAGTCATAAAGTACTTAAAAAGAGAAGAGGCCTTTCTAAGTACAGCATAAAACCTAGAAGCCATTAAAACAACTGATTAAATTTTGATATGCAAAATTTGTTAATGTCTGCATGGAAAAAATAATATCCCCTCACAGGAGAGCCGAAAGACAAATGGTAGTAAGCTAGGGGAAAATATCTGTAATCAGGATCACAGAGAATGGCTATTTTTTCTAATTTATATAGAAAAATCAAGAAAAAGATCAACCACCTAAAAGAAATATGGGCAAAGGATATTAACAACTTGTTCACAGTAAAGATAATACAAATGACTCATAAACATAGGAGAATTTACACTCGCTCATAACAGGAGAAATGCAAATTAAATTAGACTGAGAGGCCGCGATTAAGATGGCGAGGGAGGTGCCCCAGGGCTCTGTCCCACCGCGGGAGCTGGCAGGCATGTCCTTCTCCAAGCCCTGAGAATGGCAGTGGCAGGGCCAGTGCCAAATCAAGAGAAAGGCCACTGACGGCAGCCGAACCTACAGCCACAGGCTCCGCCGACACTCCCAGGGCAGGTCCCTGGTCCTAGCACTCGAGGGAGCAGAGTAAGCCTCACACACGTCTGGAAACTTGATCGTCTGTCTGGGGGTGGGCTGCGGGACTCACTGTCCCAGAACTGGCCCTGCCTGTAGAAGGCAGCTCGCCAAGTCCTCCCACAGAGCGCTACGGAGAGGAGTCCAGTGGCTGTCTGGGGCAAGGGACGTCCCGTGCAGTGCCCAGAACACACAGTGCAGGGCCCGGGACTGTGAGGAAATTGCGTCCTAGGGAAGAGCGGACACTTGTAACCATGAAAACAAGGGAATTCCCAAGGCAGGACGTGGGCAGAAAGGAGTAAGGCAGCCTCCAGCTCTGGCCTCATTGGACAGAGAAGCCCTGAAGGAAAGCACTCACACAAGTTCATCCGCAAAGACTGGGAAAGGTGTTTTATTTTTCCCTTTTCAACAGTTTTTACCTTCTGCCATTCAAGGAAATCTCTTTGTCGTAATACCAGTTGAATACAAGCTCAAGGAACAGATGTCTCCGAGTCTAAATTCCAGTGATAACACACTAAAATATCAAAATGTCCAAAAAGAATACAAAACATATAGAGAAACAGGAAGTGATGGTCCAGGCAAAGGGGAAAATTAAGACGTTAGAGACCCTCAGTGAGGAATATCAGACCTGGGGTACACCAGACAAAGGCTTTTTAAAAAATGACCCTAAATATGCTCAAAAAGCTAAAGGAAAACATGGACAAAAGACTAAAGGAAATCAGGAAAACAATAAACACAAAGAGAATATCAGCAGAGAGATGGGGTTTACGAAAAGGAACCAAACACAGCTGAAGACCACAGTAGAAGAAATTTTAAATTCCCTAGAGGGGTTCAATAGCAGATTAGAGCTGGCAGAAGAATCAGTAAGCTTGAAGATAAGACAACTGAAATCATCTAGTTTGAGGAGCAGAAAAAATAAAGAATGAAGAAGAGTGAACAGAGCTTGAGGGGCTTGTTGGACACCATCAAGGGTGCCAATAATACACCACGGGGATCCTAGGAGAAGAAAGAGATAAAAGGGGAAAGAGAATATTCAAAGAAATAATGGCCAAAACCTTGCCCAATTTAGCAAAAGATATGAATATACACACTCAAGATGTTCAACAAACTTCAAACAGGATAGACCCAAATAGAACTTTGCCATGGCATACTGTCAAACGCCAAAGACCGAGGATTCTGAAAGCCATAAGAGAGAGGCAACATGTCAGAGGAGCAACATGTCACGTACAAGGAATCCTCAATAAGATTAAGTGCCAGTTTCTCATTGGAAATCATGAGAGGCCAGAAGGTAGAAGGACGACATATCTTAAATGCTGAAAGAAAAAAAAAATTGCCATCCAAGAATTCTATAGCTAGCAAAACTATCTTTCAAAAGTGAGGGAGAGGGTGGGCCACAGTGGCTCAGCAGGCAGACTTCTCACCTGCCATGCCGGAGACTCAGGTTCGATTCCCAGGGCCTGCCCATGAGAACAAACAAAAAGTAAAAGTGAGGGAGAATATGAGACATTCCCAGATAAATACAAGTTGAAGGTGTGGGCCAGCACTAGACCTGCCTTCCCAGAGATGCTACAGAGAGTCCTACAGGTTGAAAGGAAAGGACAGTAGATTAAAGCCACATGAAGAAAAAAGAGCTTCAGTAGGGGAAATGATGGCTAAATACAAACGCCAGTACTGTTGTACTTTTGGTTTGTACCTCTACTTTTTACTTCTTACAGGATCTAAAAGGCAATACATAAAATGTGATGAGAAATTAGTGGGTTTGGACTCATAATGCACAAACATGTAATTTGTGACAAGAACTACACAAAAGTGGGGGAGCAGAGGGATACAGGAACATGGTTTATGTGTCCTGTTGAAGTTAAATTGGTATCAAAGCAAACGAGATTGTTACAGATTTAAGATGTTAAATTTAAGTCCCAATGGTAACTACAGAGAAAATATCAGAGAACATGCAAGCTCAAACAGACACAAATGAGAGTACAGGTTGCCTGGGTGGGGGGCAGGAGAAGGGGAAGTTAATGCAAAACGATGCTGGCTGTGGGGCTTCTGTGTGGGGAGACTGGGCAGTTTTAGTGGGTGAAGGGGATCAGGGGACCACAACACAGTGAATGTGATTAATCCCACTCAATGGTACGCTTGGGAGTGACTGAAATGGAACATTTATGTTCCTACAATTTAAAAACATACAAAAAAAACTACAGCAAATGAAAGAGATAATAACAATGAAAGGTAATGCATGATCCTGAACAAGATCCAACAAGGGAGAAGAGAAGGCTCAAAAGGACATTGAGACATATTAAAAAATTGGAATATGGACTGTAAGCTTTATGTTTAATTTCTTAAATATGATAACTGCATTTAAGGTAGACACATACGAAGATCCTAGCTCTCAGGAAATGTACATGGCAGTAATAAGTTGTTCAAGGAACCCAATATATACAACCTACACTCATGTGTTCAGGAAATAGATTGATAAATAGACAGATATGTGGATAGGTAAATCGAGGGATAGAAAGAATGATGCAGCAAATGTGGCAAAATGTTAAAATCAATGGTTCTGATGTTTATTTTCTTCATTCTCCTTTTTCCTGACACAAATCGTAGCATACAAAAGAAAATCTTTTGTACTTTGTGTTACTCATATAACAATTTATCCTGGAAATGGCCCACAGCATTTTTAGAACTTCCTCATTTTTTTCTTTCAATTTTTATTTTGAAGTAATTTCAAAGTTACAGGAAAATTGCAAAAATAATAAAACTCACAGAGAGTTCTTCAAAATCCCACCCCACCGAGATCCACCAAATTTAATATTTTGTCACATTTACGATATCATTCTATTTATCTATCCGTCTTATCTACGAATCAATTTTTGAACGTTTGAGCGTAGACTGTATACATTAGGCTCCTTGAATACATAAATCTCCCACATATATTTCCTAAGAACAAGGACATTCAAGTACGTAATCTTCAGCAGTTACCATGTTCAGAAATTTAACAGACATAAAAAGCTTATAGTCTATATTCCGATTTTTTTCACATGTCCCAATTTTCATAATGTCCTTTGAGCCTTTTAGCCTTCATCATTAGATCCTATCTAGGGTCAGGTATTGCATTCCATTGTCTTCTCCTTAGTTACTTTCGTTTTTTTTTCATTGTGGAAATATATATACAACTTAGACTTTCCCATCTAAACCACTCCCAAGCATACTCGACTATTTCGTTTTTTAGTTTTTGGGTTTTTTTTTTAAACTTTTTTTATTGTATAGTATAACATATATACAAAACAAAGAAACAAAAAAGCAATAGTTTTCAAAGCACTGTTCAACAAATGGTTACAGGACAGATCCCAGAGTCTGTCGTGAGCCACCATATGATCCTCTCAGATTTCTCCTTCTAGCTGCTCCAGAATATAGCAGGTTAGGGGACTTAAATACCTTCTTATCATCACAATCGACCTTTTTTCTCCTTTTTTTGTGAACAATAACATATATACAAAAAAACTATAAATTTCAAAGTACACCATCACATTTAGTTGTAGAACATATCTCCACTTAAACATGGATTACAATTTCACAATTTAAGGTGTTTAGTGTAGCTGCTCTAAAATACTGGAGACTAAAAGAGATATCAATTTAATGATTCAGCATTCATACTCATTTGTTAAGTCCAATCTTCTATGTATAATTCTATCATCACCTTTGATCTTTCCATCCCTCTCTTTGGGGTTGTCTGGGCTATGGCAATTCCAAATTTTTCATATTGGAAGGGTCAAGATGGAACTAGCTGATGTTCTGGAGAGGCTGGGCTAGATTTTAGGACTTATCTGTACCAGGGACCCATCTGGAGATTTAGGTTTCTGGAAAGTTACTCTAGTGGATGGAACTCTTGCAGAATCTTAAATATTGCCCTGGGTGTTCTTTAGGATTGACTAGAACGGTCCTGGTTGGGGGTTGGCAGGTTATGATAGGTAGCAAGGTCTACCTGAAGCTTGCATAAGAGCAACCTCCAGAGTAGCCTGTCGACTCTATTTGAACTCTCTCTGCCACTGATACTTAATAATTACACTTCCCCTTTTGGTCAGATGGAATTGTTGATTGTGTTTTAGTTTTTTATCCTGTTTTTAAATGACAGAAAATGGATTTAATAGCCAATAAAGTATTGATGGCTGTGAAAGCAGTAGAGAAAAATATGAAAATTATCTTAAAACTCATTTTTAATAGATGTTGACCTATTTGTACAAGGACAAAAACTTGCATTAGATGAGTGGCCATAAGCCTCTCCATAGTTGGCATCCAATAAAAATGTTTTTAAAGGCCATGGGAAACTTCTGCAAGACACATACAATCGCCCACCACAACTGGCTGAACGTCTGTACTGTCTGGTTATAGGTGGTGCATTTGGATTAAGTCTGAATATGTCACACGTCCCCTCATCACAGGCCTCAACACATGTGACTTGTCTTTGCTGAAGTGCTACGAGTCCTTCTCCCTCTCTGCTGCTAACCACTGACATTTTTAGACTCTTATTATGTAAAGCAATAAATTCACTGATATAAAAAAAATTGATGGATCTGGGTATCCAGAGAACACTGGAGTTCTCTGAAAGGGGGTTGTATTATTTTTTTTAACTATGATGCAAGTTCGTAAGTATTTCAAAGTAAGAAGTTTAAAAAAAAAACTTTACAGAGATATGATTATCTGTAAGATTGACAAAGATGAGAAAGTTTGATAAGCAGTGGGTTGGAGAGGATGTGGGCAAACAAGCACTTCATACACAACAGGGAGGGATGGTTTCTATGGAGGGCAAACTGGCAATATCTATCAAAACTACAAATGCATATATTCTTAGCCCTAGAAATTCTACTTCTAGAAATTGAGCTGGCAGAAATACTGCGTATGTATGAAAGTACATGAGTATGAGCTTGTTCATTACAGCATTGTTTGATTAAAACGTCTATAAATAATTTAAATGTTCATAAATACAGAACTAGCTAAATAAATTATGGTAAATCCATAATATTGTGCACTCATTAAAAAAATAAGGTGCAGTATGACAGTGGCTCAGTGGCAGAATTTTTGCCCCCCATGCCGGAGACTCGGGTAAGATTCCCAGTGCCTGCCCATGCAAAAAAATAAATAAATAAAAAATAAGTATGCTCTTTGTTAAGTGGAAAAAGCAAGGTGCAGAAATGCTATGGTCTGCTGCCTTCTTATGAAAGGGCTGGGGCAGGTAGACAACGATTCACATGCGTTCATATGTGGGTAAAATATCCCTGAAAGACGAAGCAAACCTGACAAAATTGGTTGCCTGTTGGGAGGGAACTGGGGGGCTGGGACACAAAGATGGGAGGGATGCTTTTCATTGCATACCCTTTGTATATCTTCAAGTTTTAACCATAAAATGTATACATATACACACACACACACAAATAACTAAAATTAAAATCAAAGAACACACTGTATAGCCACAGTAACGAAACTGATGCTGAAATGGACAGACGAACAGCAGCCAAATCAATGGAACAAAACAGAAAATACAAAATAAATGCTAACATAGTGCGGTAGTTAGATTCGTGTGTCAACATGGCCAGGAGACGGTGCCTAGTTCTGTTGCTGTGGACATGAGCCGATGGTACGTGAACCTCATCCCTTGCTGATTACATCTGCAGTGGGCTAGGAGGCGTGTCTGCTGCAATGAATGAGGTTTGACTTAACTGGCTGGTGCTTAAATGTGAGACTCAATGTAGCACAGCCCAAGCAGCTCAGCACAGCTCATCTCAGCACTCGCAGCTCAGCCCAGGCCATGGGAGATGCAGAAAGGAATCACCCCGGGGAAAGTTGTTGGAACCCAGAGGCCTGGAGAGAAGACCAGCAGAGACCATCCTGTGCCTTCCACATAAGAAAGAACCTCAGTGGAAAGTTAGGTGCCTTTCCTCTGAAGAACTAATGAAATAAATCCCCTTTTATTAAAAGCCAACCTGTCTCTGGTGTGTTGCATTCCGGCAGGGAGCAAACTAGAACACAGAGTAGTAATAACAGTACTATAATAACATATGGATTAAAAATGGATGAATGTTTAGGGAATTTTGGAGTGATGGCCATTCTAAATACACCACAAATCGTAACACAGAAGATACAAAGACACTAAAATACCAATAAATTTATGTCATAAAAATTAGAGAAAAGTCCCCCAAACTGAAAAAAAGAAAAAGAAAGCACTACTGATGGAGGAACTATTCTGGGGGTAGGTGGCCGTTTGTGGGGAGAGCCCAGGCGCCCCCCGTGATGGCTGCCGCTGGCCTCCCCGCGTCCTGGGAAACCCTCTCCCCGAGGGTGGGCGGGGACGTGACTCGCTTCCGGCCCACGGGAGGTGGCGACGGGACGGTCCCTACACGGCTCCGGCCCGCCCGCAGAGGCGCTGGCGAGACTCGCAAGCAGGCTGCCCCGAGCGTGGCTGCGCGGAGAGGCTCGGGGCAAGGAGCCGTGGGGCCTCGGGGCCCTCCCGCAGGAACCCCTGCCGAGGCGGGGACAGGGCTCTGCCAGCGCCCCGAGGCGGCTCCGGACCACGGGGGTCTCGGCCTGGGGAGACCTGGGGTGCCGCTCCCGGGTAGCCGGCCCGGCCGGGGCCCACGGGAACTGCGAAGCACGAAAGTGTGCCTTGTCTGACGCCACTAAGCGCGTGCTAAGTTGTTTTACGGCGTTACACTAACACACAAAAAGCCAATTTCCTCATGATTCAGTTATCAGAAATCAATGAAGAGAAATTATCCAAAGGAAAATGGGCAAAGCCCCATAGATTCACAGTCTACAGACCAGGAAATCCCGACGGCCGAAGAAACAGAGACGTCCCACCTGCTGGGCTGCGTCCCTGGCAGTCAGAACACTGCCAGACACACAGGGGCCACCCGATATTGATTTGTTGGATAAATAAATGAATTTCAGTCATAACTGAAGAGATGGCGACTCAATGCAGCGCCGGATTTCACCCCATAGACTGGCGAAGACCAAAAAGAGCTGCCGGCAGGGAGGCCGCGCAGAGAAAGCCCGCGGAGGCCCGAGGAGGCCCGCGGAGGCCCAAGGAGGCCCGAGAAGGCCGGCGGAGGCCCGAGGAGGCCCGAGGAGGCCCGAGAAGGCCCGCGGAGGCCCGCGGAGGCCCGAGGAGGCCCGAGAAGGCCCGCGGAGGCCCGAGGAGGCCCGAGGAGGCCGGCGGAGGCCCGAGGAGGCCCGAGGAGGCCCGAGAAGGCCCGAGGAGGCCCGAGAAGGCCGGCGGAGGCCCGAGGAGGCCCGAGGAGGCCCGAGGAGGCCCGCGGAGGCCCGAGGAGGCCGGCGGAGGCGCGAGGAGGCCCGAGGAGGCCCGCGGAGGCCCGAGGAGGCCCGAGGAGGCCCGAGAAGGCCGGCGGAGGCCCGAGAAGGCCCGCGGAGGCCCGAGGAGGCCCGAGGAGGCCGGAGAAAGCCTGCGGAGGCCCGGGGAGGTCCGGGGAGGCCCGCGGAGGCCCGAGAAGGCCCGAGAAGGCCCGACAAGGCCGGCGGAGGCCCGCGGAGGCCCGAGGAGGCCGGAGAAAGCCCGCGGAGGCCCGGGGAGGCCGGCAGGCGCCGGGCCCTGCCTCCGAGGCGACCCGCTGTGGACGTGGACTGAACCTTAGCCCGCATTCCTGTGGGCGGGAGCTCTTGAAGATGTTACTTTAAGATGTAGCCCAACTGAAGGCGGTTACGTCTTAATCTGGATTCCTGGAAGCTTCATGAAGAGAAGACGCCGGACGGCCGGGGGCAAGCAGGGAGTGGGGGGCCCAGGTTGGGGAGGAGAGGCCGGCAGCGGGGCTGGGGGTCCCAGGAGCCCCACGAGCCACCGCCCCAGGGAAGCAGGCCCTCCAACCTCCAAAGCTGCAGATGTCTGGAATTCCCTAGTTTCATCCAGCCCATGGCTGGGACCTGTGATAGCAGCGCAGGAAACTGTGACAGCCTCCGAAGGGGAGAGTGTGGTCACATCCACCTTTAATTTTAAATTCACAAATCCACTGACCCAG
Organism: Tamandua tetradactyla; assembly: GCF_023851605.1. Taxonomy (NCBI): domain Eukaryota; kingdom Metazoa; phylum Chordata; class Mammalia; order Pilosa; family Myrmecophagidae; genus Tamandua; species Tamandua tetradactyla. The sequence continues at coordinate 98,759,170 of NC_135338.1, forward strand.
CTACTCTGCTTTTAGGGGGGCACCCTCAAGTGCATTTACAGAAATAGCCCAAGGTATATATAACAGGGATGTCTTCTGCAGTTACGCTTTATAACAGGAAAACACTAGATATAGTCTAAAAGTCCCTCAACAAGTAAATAATGGGACAGCTATATAAAGGGGTAAGATGTAGCTATTAAAAAGAATATACATCTTAATGCAATGATATGCCAGGATGCATCGTTCTATTTCTAAGGCAGAAGTTATTTAGTATGGTATGAAATTATCTGGGTAAAAAAAGAGTGTGTGTGTGTGTGTGTGTGTGTGTGTGTATTCTTGAACATATATAGAAAACTTCTGAAAGGATGAAGCAGAGAAGGGGAGACTTTTACTTTTCATTTTTAATGCTTCTATATCATTTGAATTTTATGGCATATACACAAATTAATCTGAAGAATGAGTACGTAAGCAAGCCGGCAAATAAATAAACAGACATTCTTCCAATAGCTTCCCATTGCCCAAAGGACAAAACCCAGATTTCTTAATAAGCAAATAAGGTCCTTCGGAGTCTGGCTCCTGAGCCCCCTCCAGCCTCATTTCTTACCAGCCCCGGGTCTTACTCCATCCTGGCTCCTGTCCCACCAAACTTTCAGTTCCTCAAGCCGGGCACGCTTTCTCTCTCCTCGAAGCTTTGCTTGGTTATGCATCCCCCAGACCTGGCTTAGCCATCGGTCCCCCAGGCAGCTGTCCCCGGCCCCCCGCTAGGACCTCCTCTATCGTGGATTTACCACAAGGCTCAAAGAGACGTGGAAACTCATCCATCCGCCACCAGACTCAAGTTCTGCCAACAGGGCCGTGGCTGTCTGGGTCACTCTTGTATCTTGTGCACAGACAGTGTTTGATAAATCTTGTTAATCTGAACTTTCATTCCAAAAGAAATTTAAGCACATTATAGATAATTTAGGTGTGTGTGTGCATATGTGTGGAATTATAGTCTTACTATCCAGCTACAACCACTGTTTCCGCTCAGTTTTGTTTTGTTTTGTTTTGTCCCTGTGCGTGTTTCTCATAGCTATATTCCCAAGCTGCATATTTTAACAAGACCTCTCTGACACAGTCATTTTGGAAAAGGAACATTTTGTTGCACCCCATCAAAACCTTAGGTTTTTATAAGGCAAAGTACAAAATCACTGCTTTTACTACCTAGTAACGTGTTCAACTGACTACAAACATCCCAGGTCCCTTCTCATCACTAGCCCATCTCTTATTTCTCAGAATTTTTACTTCATACTTCATTTTTACTGGATTGCCTGAACTTTTATGACAATGTATTACTAAAGTAATGACAAAAACGGCAACGATTCTGTTTACAGCTTGCTGGTTAATGTCTAAAGAACTACTATTCCTTCCCCAAACAACCGCTGTGAATATAAGGAGCTTTGGAATGTTACTATAATGAGGTACTGCTGGAAAACTGTCAGGAATTTAACTGAGGACACCTCGAACAGTGGTGAAGTCAAGAGTGACAAATCAAACCAAGGCCCACACGCTTCTCCCCACTTTCCACTAAGGTCTCTAAGGAGGAGTCCAGGAACTGGAGATGGAGCCCACCACAGACCCCAGTGACGAGGGGCTCTCCGCGCCTCTCTGACCCTACCCTGCCGTTCACGACCCCTCCAACTCTTCCTGAGACCAGCGGTGGGCAACGGGGCTACAGCTCAGCCATGGGATTGGTCTCCCTGTTTTGCTCATTACTTGATAATATTTGGGGGCACATTAAACAAAAAGGTAGAGTCGGAGTGACAATGTCAAAAGATCCTGGGAGAAAAAACAGCTATTTCCTAGCTGCTGTGTGAGAATTTCATATACTCCTATAGTAATCAAGGCGTACAATTTTGTTCTACCTTTTAAATTTTTTGCTTAAAGCACAACTATTTTTCCATGTAGCCGCAGGGTCTTTAAAATCATAATTTTAAACTGCACTCAGCAGATATAGCATATATTACTTAAATTAATTATTCATTATGATAAATAATACTACAACAACATTATCAGGCCTAAAGTGTTTTTCCCCTCGTAACTTGGATTATTTTCTTAGGATCATCCCAAGAGTAGAATTCAAAGATGATGACTATTCTTAACACTCGTCATACATATTTCTAAACTGCTTTCAAAAGGATGTATACCATTTACAATGCCTGTAATAATATACGTAAGATCAAATTTTATTACTCCTTCACCAACCTTTAGAATTATATGAAAAATATCTTCCTCATAAAATGGGTAAAGAAGGCTAAATTATTACTGTGACATAAGTGACCTTTACTTGCAATGTTCCAGCAGTGCTAGACACTTCACGTACATCATCTTATTTAATCCTTACAACTACCCTAGGAGGCGAGTACTGTTATTATCTCCATTTTATAGATAAAGAACCTGAGACTTACTTAGAAAGCTTAAGTTCTTAGACGCAAAGCTCAGACAGGGTGGAGACAGGACGTGCCCCCAACTGCCTAACTCCTGACCAGTACTCCAGCCACTCCTGCCAGCGGCACCTCGTTATGGTTTAAACCCACATATCGCTGTTTATAGGAACACACATTCTCCCAAATGCTTCTTTCCTAGTTGAGTTTCTATTTCTTGATTTGTCTATCTATGACAAATATGAACAAGTCCAAAGGGTCAGAGGTAGCTTGAAATTTGGGGTTTCAGAGCTGAGGGTTCAACAAGGGCCAAGACAGCCTGTGTAGCAAAGGTAGATCAGAATCAAGAAAACAACTTGTGCAGTCACTGCAGGGCCCAGGCTCCGTGCCTTTGCAGCATGCCTTTGTCCAGTGGCTGGGATGCGAGTCCCGTGGGCTTACAGGGCCAGATGTGGGGCAGAGAAAATAAAAGAAGAGGGTCACCTGAACAACCTTAGTTCTGAGAGAATCATCTTCACTCCTTGGTTAACCTTTAGCTGTGTGTGCAGGGGAGAGCAGCGAGCACCAACCCTGTAGATGCCATATGGTTAACAAATGAAGAAATCAGGAAATGGTTTTTTCCTTCTTCTTCTTCTTCAAAAAACAATACTTGGGTTAAATTTCCTCAACGGGTTTCAACTTCTGCATTCAGAGAAATAGTTCTGTTTTAGTAATCCAACAAAAAAGAACAAAACATGGCCATAAGTATGGCTAGTAGCTACAAGCAATAAACTCCAGAATCAAAGAACCCTAAATTCATATCTGGCACTGCTGTGTCACCTAGGGAAGCTGCTTAATTCTTCTTAGCCTCCATTGTCCCAGTTGTAAACAGGCAAAGTAGCAGCACCTGCCTCGTGGGGCTCACAGGGTGCAAGGACCTTGGCCACAGTGTCAGCACCTGGTGAAAACCCAGGGCCTTTTAGCTGGTGATGGGCATGGAGAAGCAGCTGCATTAACACTAAAGGTAGTAGTCTTGGGTAAAGAAAGGAAGGGTTTAGCCATTGTGACATTAAGCTAAGTCCTCTTGCTCTCAGTTTCCTGATCTGTAAAATGTGTTACATCGAAATAGCTGCTGGGTCCATTCTGGTCTGAGGAACGCTGATACGTCCGCGAGGTCAATGGAGAGGTGCCTGCCGATTCAGTCATCTATTACTGGGAGAAGCCTAGTTGAGGCTATGCTTTGTATCCCATAAATGTTTTCCTGTTAACTACTATTCCTTCTAGTATGTTTCATTTGGACTTACACTAAACTTACAAGCTGCTGCAAAACTTTTTAATGAGAGTGTGTGAATGCTAAATGAGCCCTCCAAATTACTGAGAGGAATAACAGGCACAGGCTAGCGGGAGACGTCTCTTGAGCAATTCTATGAAGGATGAGATGGTGAGCGGGAGATACTGGAAGAGATAAGCACAGCCTCTAATTCAACGGCCGACAGCTGAGCCCCAGCACGTTCGCGCCGTGGGGCTCAGCTGTCGGCACTTGGCAGCTACAGTGAGGGGAAGGCGTCCCAAGTTGCGGGCCAGGCCTGCTGGTGCAGCTTTCTGTTCTTTCAGACGCTGCTCGCCTTCCTGGTCTTGCCTGGCCCTTCCTTTGCAAGCTGAGCCCCCTTCTTTGGCCCTGGCTGCAGTTCCGGCCTGTGTTGACCAAGTTCAGGGTGAAGAATTCAGTTCTGAGCAGAATTATGACTAACCCAAGGACAGATTTCTTAGATACTCAAGGGAAGGAAAGTTTGCTTTGGACCCAGAGTTGCATGAAAACTGGCAAAAAGACTTCCCAGGCGGCTGGGGGAGTGAATTTACAGAATACAATCTAAGCGAAGGAGCCAGGCCAAAGTTATACTGAACTGGGTATCTGAGGACCCTAGAGAACCAGAAAGAGGAAAGGAAAAAACAGGCAGAAAAAGAAAGAATAAACCCGCTTTTCTAACTAAAAATGAATTGATTTTGTGTGTCTGTTCTTATTTAATTTGCAAAATAAGAGCAAAGGCCTGGGCGAGATAAACCTGGGTTTGAATCCTGTCTTTGCCATTTCCCCCTTGGGCACGTCACTGCTAAGCAGCAGCGAAGGTGGGGAACAGCCCCTACCTCAGAGGCTACGGTGAGGGTTCATTCAGGGCTCACAAAACAAAGCCCAAGTGCTCCACAGCTGCCCTCCCTCCTTCTCTCCACCAGCGCTGACGTTCCACTGAACACTCGCAGGGAAGAAAACCAGCACAAAAGGTGGCGATGACGACTGCCTGGGAAGGCTTTCTGAAGTCACATGCCCAAGACACCGGGATAAAGGCGGTAAAGAGCTAAGATGTTAGCCAGCTGTTGCTGAGGCAGTCCATTTCTAAACCAGGGAGTCCCTTAAAGCCTTTGACATGGGGCCACTGCAGTGCCTGGCATCGCGGTCTGGGTAGAACCTTCCACAGATGTTACTGTGACTCTTGGAAAACTTGCAAAGTATTAATATCTGGCCAAACAACAAAAGCTTCATTTTAAAATTTAAAGTATAAAAACTGGATGTTTCATAACATGGGGACCAAGTCTGCCTCCTGACTATTGTGAAACTTTATAGAGAAATGGAACTGAACTTTGGATGGTTCTACTGCCAAATAATGTGGGGGACTGAAACCTTCAGTAGAGATAACAGCTGCTTTAAATGCAGCGCCTCTTCTCCCACTCTTTTGTGACTTGGGAGTCACGGGATGGATTCGAGGAGAGAGGTAAAATGACTGCTTCATAATGTGTTATCCAAATGTAAGCCGGGATCAAAATGCGAGGAAGCCCAGAGCCCTGAAACCGTTCCGGTCCTGGCTGCGTACAGCCGTGGCCCCTCTCTGAGTGCTGCCCTGCCCAGGGCATTGCATGCAGCCTGGCTGACCTCGGAGGAGGCCCAGGAGGACATTCAGCAGACCACGTTTTCACCCCGTCAGCTGGGAACCAGTAGGACGTAACCAGCCGGCACGGAATTTAAGAAGCTTTATAAACAGTTGGGATGTGTCCCACCTCGGTCAGGATGGTCTTAATCCTTTTACAGGAGTCCTTTATAAGGAATGAAATTCACACAGAGAGAAAGCCACAGGAAGCAAGAGGCTGAAACAGAGCGAGAAGAGACCAAGAGACCCGGCCGTGTGCCTTGCCATGCGGCAGAGGAAGAAGGGTCACTGGCAGCCAGCCCCAGAAGGCCAGGCTTCAAAAGCATCGGCCTGATGATGCCTTGGTTTGGACGTTTCCCCTGCCCTGAAACCATGAACAAATAAATTCCCTAAGTTTAAGCTGAAAAACAAATCGAAGCTTTATATAAAGAGCAAAAGTTCAGTTCTCTATGCTAGATAAGGTACCTGCAAGGATGGATGGAAAAAAAAAGGTACCAACAATTTATTCCGGTCAGTTTAGAGACTGGAATGCCCAGTTTCCAGTGGGAGCATCATTCAACAGGAGACTTTATACTAGGACCTTCGCAACATTTACTGAGCAATAACTCTGTGTTGGGCATTGTTCTAAGCAATTTACATGTATTAACTAATTTAATCCTCACAATGTTAAGTTAGGAACTATTAGTAGTCATATCTTACAGATGGGTGAACTGAAGTACAGAGTGGTCAAGGCCCCACTGCTAGTCAGTGATGAAGCTGATAATCAGACCTCCACTGCCTGACTGCTAGGACTCCTCTCTTATCCATCATGCAAAGACAACAAAGCAGAGCAGCAAAGTTTTGTTTAAAAGTCAACTCAAAATGGGTCAAGGACCTAAATATAAGAGCTAAAACTATAAAACACTTAGGACATATCATACAGGCAAATCTTCATGAGTTGCAAATCAGCAATGGATTCTGAGATACGATACTAAAAGCTCTGAGATATGACACTAAAAGCATGTGCAACAAAAGAAATAAATGCATTCATAAAATTAAAAACTTGGGTGCACTGAAAGAAATTATTAAGAAAGTAAAAAGACAACCTACAGAACTGCAGAAAATCATTCCAAATTATGTTTCAGACAAGGGCTTAACATCCAGAATATATGAAGAACTTTTACAATGCAACAAGAAAAAGACAAACAACCCAATTTTAAAATGGGCAAAAGACTTGAATAGACACTTTCCCAAAGAAGGTATAAAAATGGCCAATAAACACATGAAAAGATGTTTAACATCTTTTATTAGGAAAATGCAAATCAAAACCACAATGAGATATGACTTCACACTCAAAAGAATGGTGTGCTGATTTGAATCGTTTATGGACCTCCAGAAAAGCCATGTTTTAATCCTAATCTATTTTGCAGAGGCAGCTGTTTTTTTTAATCCCTATTCAGCACTATAGCTTGGAAACTTGATTAGATTATCTCCACAGAGATGTGGCTCCACCATTCCAGCGGGGCTTGATTAGTTTACTGGAATCCTGTAAAAGAGGAAGTATTTTGGAGAGAGTCCCTTTTAGAGCCAAGAGAGAGCCAGGAGAACCACGAGAGCCCACGCAGCCAGAGACTTGTAGAGATGAAGAAGGAATATGTCCCCAGGGGAGCTTCATGAAACAAGAAGCCTGGAGAGAAAGCTAGCAGATGTTTCCATGTTTGCCATGTTTCTTTCCAGCTTAGGAAAAACCTGAACTTCATCAGCCTTTCCGGAGTGAAGGTAACCTTTTGTTGGTGCCTTAATTTGGACATTTTTATAGACTTGCTTTAACTGGGACATTTTCATGGCCTTAGAACTGTAAACATGCAATTTAATATATTCCTCTTTTTTTTTTTTTTTTGAAGAGTTAACCAACATTGTTTTATTTTCTAAAATCAGATTGGTAAGTCTGTGTCTCGGGAGAACAAAGAACAAGATTCCTATTCTTCAATAGAAAGTGAAAAGAAACCAGAAGTGATAGCTCCAGCCACTTGTGCACGTTTGAACAAGCAAGCCCTTCCCCGTGATAATCTTCCTGCAAATAGTCAGCCATCTCGGAACGGCCGCTGGGTGAGGAAGAACAGAAAAACCCAGGACCGTTATGGTGATAAAGATTCTAAACTGCTTTTGGAAGAAACATCATCAGCTCCTCAGAACAATATGGAGAATGCGAGGAAAAACTGGAAACCTCCCAAGAACGATACACTGAAAGTGAGGAGCAACCAGGAGCCTCTCAGTAGCAGCCAAACCAGGATGGGAAGCCAGACATTCCCAAAAGACGACTAAGTGAAGGGGCTGAGCTATGGCGAGGACAGCTAAAGAAAAGCCCTGAGGCTCTGAAGTGCAGATGACCTGAAGGAAATGATGGACTTCTGGACTTCGTCGCTATAGTGATGGCGATAGCGCTCTCAGGGGCTTCAGTGAGAGCAGAGAGGAGGAGGAAGAGCCGAAAGTCCTCGCTCCAACTCACCACCTATTCTCACAAAGCTGACACTGAAGCAAAAGGTATGGCCTTTCTCTCACATGTCCTTCCGTCTCCGTCTGCAGTTTAGAACTCTTAGTTCTACTCTAGAAAGAGTAAAATTGGAAATCCTTAACATGTAATTTTTTTTTACTTTTTTTTATTTATTAAAAAAAATTAACTAACACAACATTTAGAAATCATTCCATTCTACATATGCAATCAGTGATTCTTAATATCATCACATAGATGTATGATCATCATTTCTTAGTACATTTTCATCAATTTGGAAAAAGAAATAGCAAGACAACAGAAAAAGAAATAAAATGATAATATAGAGAAAAAATAAAAATACAAAATACAAAAAATATATAAAAAAACAAAAAAACATACAAAAAAAATTATAGCTCAGATGTAGCTTCATTCAGTGTTTTCACATAATTACATTACAATTAGGTAGTATTGTGCTGTCCATTTTTGAGTTTTTGTATTCAGTCCTGATGCACAGTCTGTATCCCTTCAGCTCCAATTACCCATTATCTTACCCTATTTCTAACTCCTGATGTCTCTGTTACCAATGACATATTCCAAGTTTATTCTCGAATGTCGGTTCACATCAGTGGGACCATACAGTATTTGTCCTTTAGTTTTTGGCTAGTCTCACTCAGCATAATGTTCTCTAGGTCCATCCATGTTATTACATGCTTCATAAGTTTATTCTGTCTTAAAGCTGCATAATATTCCATCGTATGTATATACCACAGTTTGTTTAGCCACTCGTCTGTTGATGGACATTTTGGCTGTTTCCATCTCCTTGCAATTGTAAATAATGCTGCTATAAACATTGGTGTGCAAATGTCCGTTTGTGTCTTTGCCCTTAAGTCCTCTGAGTAAATACCTAGCAATGGTATTGCTGGGTTGTATGGCAATTCTATATTCAGCTTTTTGAGGAACCGCCAAACTGCCTTCCACAGTGGTTGCACCATTTAACATTCCCACCAACAGTGGATAAGTGTGCCTCTTTCTCCACATCCTCTCCAGCACTTGTCATTTTTTGTTTTGTTGATAATGGCCATTCTGGTAGGTGTGAAATGATATCTCATTGTGGTTTTGATTTGCATTTCTCTGATGGCCAGGGACATTGAGCATCTCTTCATGTGCCTTTTGGCCATTTGTATTTCCTCTTCTGAGAGGTGTCTGTTCAAGTCTTTTTCCCATTTTGTAATTGGGTTGGCTGTCTTTTTGTTGTTGAGTTGAACAATCTCTTTATAAATTCTGGATACTAGACCTTTATCTGATATGTCGTTTCCACATATTGTCTCCCATTGTGTAGGCTGTCTTTCTACTTCCTTGATGAAGTTCTTTGATGCACAAAAGTGTTTAATTTTGAGGAGCTCCCATTTATTTATTTTCTTCTTCAGTGCTCTTGCTTTAGGTTTAAGGTCCATAAAACCGCCTCCAATTGTAAGTTTCATAAGATATCTCCCGACATTTTCCTCTAACTGTTTTATGGTCTTAGACCTAACGTTTAGATCTTTGATCCATTTTGAGTTAACTTTTGTATAGGGTGTGAGATACGGGTCCTCTTTCATTCTTTTGCATATGGATATCCAGTTCTCTAGGCACCATTTACTGAAGAGACTGTTCTGTCCCAGGTGAGTTGGCTTGACTGCCTTATCAAAGATCAAATGTCCATAGATGAGAGGGTCTATATCTGAGCACTCTATTCGATTCCATTGGTCGATATATCTATCTTTAGGCCAGTACCATGCTGTTTTGACCACTGTGGCTTCATAATATGGCTTGAAGTCCGGCAGCGTGAGACCTCCAGCTTGGTTTTTTTTCCTCAAGATGTTTTTAGCAATTCGGGGCACCCTGCCCTTCCAGATAAATTTGCTTATTGGTTTTTCTATTTCTGAAAAATAAGTTGTTGGGATTTTGATTGGTATTGCGTTGAATCTGTAAATCAGTTTAGGTAGAATTGACATCTTAACTATATTTAGTCTTCCAATCCATGAACACGGTATGCCCTTCCATCTATTTAGGTCTTCTGTGATTTCTTTTAACAGTTTTTTGTAGTTTTCTTTGTATAGGTCTTTTGTCTCTTTAGTTAAATTTATTCCTAAGTATTTTATTCTTTTAATTGCAATTGTAAATGGAATTTGTTTCTTGATTTCCCCCTCAGCTTGTTCATTGCTAGTGTATAGAAACACTACAGATTTTTGAATGTTGATCTTGTAACCTGCTACTTTGCTGTACTCATTTATTAGCTCTAGTAGTTTTGTTGTGGATTTTTCAGGGTTTTCGATGTATAGTATCATATCGTCTGCAAACAGTGATAGTTTTACTTCTTCCTTTCCAATTTTGATGCCTTGTATTTCTTTTTCTTGTCTAATTGCTCTGGCTAGAACCTCCAACACGATGTTGAATAATAGTGGTGATAATGAATATTCCTCCTTTTTAAAAGCCATTCCATTTCTGGTATATTGCATTCTGGCAGCTAGCAAACTAGACAGACGGCTATTGAAAAAGCTGAAAAGAACAAGTGTTGGAGAGGATGTGGAGAATTTTACATTACCACCAACAATGCATTGTTAGTGGGAATGTAAAATTGTACAGCCACTGTGGAAAGCAATATGGCAGTTCCTCAAAAAGTTAAACACAGAATTACCATATGACCTGGTGTGCCAGTTTGAATCTGTTGTGTACCCTAGAAAAAACAAGTAATTTAATCCGCATTCAATATTGCTGGGTGGGATATTTTTTATTGTTTCCATGGAGATGTGACCCACCCATTCAAGGTGGGGTTGCTTCATTCAAGGTGGGGTTGCTTATTGGAGCCCTTTAAGAGGGAACCATTTTGGAAAAAACTAGAGAGCTGAGAGAGCCCACCCAGACAGAGATGTTTCGGGATGCAGAAGGAGAACATCCCTGGGGAATCCTTATGAAATGAGAAGCCAGGAGAGAAAGCTAGCAGATGTCACCATGTGCCTTCCCAACTGAAACAGGTGTTCCAGACCCACCAGCCTTTCTTGAACCAAGATTATCTTTCCCTGGATGCCTCAGTTTGGACATTTTCACAGCCTTAGAATTATAAACTTGCAACTTAATAAATTTCACTTTTTAAAAGCCATTTCTGGTACATTGCATTCCAGCAGCTTACAAACTAAAACACGTGGTAATCCCCCTTCCAGGTATATACCCAAAGCAAGTGAAAACAGGAATGGTCATAGATACCTGTACACCAGTGTTTATAGCAGCATTATTCATAATAGCCAAAAGCTGAAAACAACCCAAATGCCCATCAACCAATGAGTGGATAAAGAAAATGTAGTACAGACACTTCGTAGAATATTATTCAGCTCTAAGAAAATTGAAGTTCTGAGACTTGCTGCAACATGAAGAACCTTGAACACATTATACCCAGTGAAACAAGCAGGACACATGAGGTCAAACCCTGTAAGAGATCACTTAAAAGCGGTGACCAGAAACAGCAAGTTCACAGAGACAGAAAGCAGGGGGTGGGGTGAGTAGGGGAGCATTTGTTTGTAAAAAAATTTTTAAGTATGTTGTAATTTCTAAAAAAAAAACCCAAAAACTACCAACACAAAATGGAATAGAATCATTGGCGAGAACCATTTAAAAATATATTTCACTGGGCAGTAGTGGTTTTGCTCAAAAAGAGAGAAAGTTTTATTTTGATGCTTTGGATGGCAGATTATAGAGATTTATGGAAGAGATTTACTGACGCTGTTTTCCCAGAACAAGGACCTTTTTGGTATTAAAGATATCCAAGAAGCCCATTTTGTTGAATCCCCAAGTGCCTTACAAGAGAGTTCTCATGTAAGACATCTCCACAACTGCGGCTGAAATGGGAGGGAAAAGCAGACACTGGGACTCATTCAAGGGGTGGATTATTTGGACAGACTGGACCTGTAGCTCAGACAGGCAGCAGCTGGTAGCACAAAGATGTGTGAGGCTGTGCAAAGCTGGTGACTGATAGGAAGTCCCGTGACTTCAAAAGAGCCGCCCAGATTTTGACCATAAGAAGTGTGCATCTGGTTTCCAGGGCGGCTTCTGGAGCTCACCCCACAGGGGTATCTGAAGTTTCCTTCAGCTGCCCTGCTTACGCCTCACAGTTGCAGGGAGAGTGGAGAAAGCTGAAAGCCACTCTGCCCACAGAGAAGACAACGTATGCCTGATCACTCGGAGATAAGCTTACACATTCCAGAACTCTCCTGAAATTTCAAGTCTGGGAAAGTTTGGTTCTACTTGACTCTAAGAAAACACATTCTCTTTCAAGAATCTGCTAAAACCAAAGCTGAGAGCCACCCACCAGGGACATAAAACTGGAAGTCAGAATTCAGATCTGTCCTAACGCATGAAGGACAGACAAAACTGCTAATAAAGTTAGAGCACTCAGTAAACACTTGTTGAATGAATGAACTCGTATTCTCATTCACCTGCTCAATCACTAACACTGGACCTCTAACTATATAAATAAAAGAAGTTTCCAAGAACATTATCAGAGGATAAATGATTGGGGAAACTATTCATAACATATCATTATCTTATTTCTAAGATTCAAAGAAATTCCTACAATTTGATAAGAAAGAGACCAAAAAGAAAAGGAAAGCTGGGTAAAGGATACAAACAGGAAATTCCCAGAAGAGAAAATCTGTATGGCCAGTAAGTATGTGAAAAACTTTCAATCTCGCCAATAATCAGGAAAATGCATGTAAACATAACATACCCATGCTATATCATGCATCCCTTTCAACAGCCTGAGAGGTAGAATCATTGTTTCAGTTTTATAACTGAGAAAATCAAAGCCTGGAGAAGTTTTAAATCAACCAGTAATTGTAAGAGCTGGAGCCTGAATGCAGCTCTGCCTAGTAGCCCTCTGGATCCTTCCCAACGTACCACCGTGTCTTAATATTCGCAGCCAGAGCTGTGTGGGGTGGGCCAGGCCATCCTGAACAAACCACTCAGCCTCTCTGATCAATTCAGTCTTCTCATCTGCAGGATGGAGATCACAGAAGTATCATCACATGAGGTCGCTGTGAGAATGAGATGAAACGATGCACACAAAATGCTCAGAAGACTGCTGACACCAGACAAGCATCCCGCTGTCTGAGTCACACACTCAGCAAATATTTATTGAATTCACCCTGGCCAGGCACGGTTCCAGGTTCTGGAAGCACAGCAGAGAACCAACGCTCCTTGCCCTCATGGAGCTTAAATGGAATATAAATAAGATGAGTAAATAAAAATGTATTGTATGTTGGATAGTGACAAGCAATAAGGAGAAAAATAAAGCAGAGAAGTGGAAGGGTAGAGGAGGTTACAATTTTGGAGAGGGAAGGCCTGGCTAGTGGCTGACATGTGAATAAAGAGCTAAGGGGAGTGAGGGAGTTGGGTATTCAGCTTTCTGAGAGAAAATCACTCCTTCAGATGGCTCTGAGGGAGGATTCGGGCACGGAGTGAGGTGGGTGGGGAGCGGGCGGCGCGGGTACGGGGAGGACGGTGGGGAGGACGGCAGGCAGGAAGCGGCCGGGGCGGCGTGGGGGCCCGGCTTTACACGGAGTGAGAGGGGAAGCCACTGTGGGCTTCGAAGAGGAGGAGTGACAGACTCTAACATCTTTAAAAGGTCATCTCACAGCAGGACTGAGAACACACAGAAGGGGCGAGAACAGGGAGGAGACAGGAGGCCGCCGCAAGGGTCAGCGGGGAGGCGGGCAGCGGCTCAGACCCAGGCAGTCGGTTCTGGACATTTCTAAGGTAGAGCCACAGAGTTTGCTTACGGATCAGCCGTGGGATGTGAGCGAATGGGAGGGGTTAAGAATGACCCCACGTTTTGGGCCAGAGAAGAATGGAGTTTCGCTCACTGAGATGAGTCCCCAGGGCGCGGTCTCCCAACCCGCAGGGCTGCACGACAACGAGAAGTCAGGGGCACTCTGCAACACAGTCCGAAAGGCCAGCGAGGGCTGACCCTGAGAAGGGCCTTGGCCACCGTGTCTCAGGGCAGGACTTCAGTCCCTGGGAGAAAGGTGACAGAAACAAGGCCCAGAGGCTCTGGGACAAGAGGCAGGTCACCCCTGGATCCCGGCCCCGTGAAGAAGACGTGCGTCCAGTGTCAGCACTGAGACCCGAGGCCCACGTGGTAATGAGAGGCCACATCACAGAGCTGAGGCGGCCTGGTCCTCTGCCTCTGTCCTGCTGGGCCCGAGAGGGTGGCGAGAGGCCAGCCATTCAGGAGTCGAGTGGCCCTGGGAGACCGGACAGACGTGGTTCCCCTGCACACAGCTGTGCCTCGGGCAGCAGCCGGCATGCTGTAGGCTGTGCCCTTCGCAAAGGACTGGGAAGGGTCAGGGGGCTGGACCACCAAACGGGGAGGCCCAGGTGTGCAGGAAGTAGGAGTCACCATCTGGTATGGTCTGAGATTTGGGGAAACTGCAGGCCCCAGGAAAGGAAGGGCTGAGATGCCAGCTTGCCAGAGGTCTCTGAAATGAAAGCAACAGAACTTATGGGGGCCGGGGGCGGGGGGAGCAGCCGTAGCGAACACCACCTCCCTGTCACCAAAGGGAGAACAGTCCAACGGGGTGGGGGTGGGGTGGGGCTGTTCCTAGGCTGTGACGCTGGGGGCTGGTGGGGTGGGTCGTTCCACTGACAAGTGCAGAGTTAAGCAGAGACATTAAACCAACTCGTGACTGGGATAAGCAATGTCTGTTTTGCCAATTGTGTTCTTTGACTCCCAGGCACTGATTAAACTGTTTTCCACACGCTTTCTTTTCTTGCTAAAGTATAAGACCATTAAAGTACAAAGTACTTCCTTTAAAAGTTAAAATAAGGAAGGAAGAAAACATCTATAACGGCTCATTGCCTGATGATTTCACTAATGTATTTTTTTGTACTGTATTATAAAGATATATAATTATTTCATGATTTATTATAAAGAATAGTTCTTTCAGTTCATACTAAAAAAAGAAATTGAATTTATTTTCTACAAATGATAGGGTAATACATTCTATCATGTACTTAGAAAGTAGCAGACCTTCACAAATCTTCAATTTTGTTAATATGGACATATTTATAGAAACCAGTTTTTTTTTTTTGAGCCATATTTCTCCAAGAACCAAAGTTCTTCTTTCACAAAAGTTCTCTATATTCAAAGAAATAGTTTTAAAAACCAATATACTTGGGTGGTGCAATGGTGGCTCAGTGGCAGAATTCTCGCCTGCCATGCCAGAGACCCAGGTTCAATTCCCAGTGATATACTCAAGGGATTGCACAGCCCCAGGCAGACATCTGTTATGGTCACTCACCAGCCAAGGGATCCCATCTCCACCAGCCTGTAAGCCCACGTAATTACATTTTGTGCTTCAGTAAACACGTAAACAAATTTACATCATAAACTTTGGAAACATTTTTGAATAGTTCACACTTAGAATGT
This sequence comes from Tamandua tetradactyla, assembly GCF_023851605.1. Taxonomy (NCBI): domain Eukaryota; kingdom Metazoa; phylum Chordata; class Mammalia; order Pilosa; family Myrmecophagidae; genus Tamandua; species Tamandua tetradactyla. The sequence goes on from NC_135338.1 coordinate 98,774,404, forward strand.
TAACTCTGCAAAGGCTGAGGATGTCCTATAGTAAGGCCATTAGTACCCAAATAAATCAGTGTCAGAAATGTTGTTAGCTTAAATCTCTGCCCCAAATCAAAGACGAATGAGCAGACGAACGGACTGTTTAGCTGAGGTCTACATGGACCATGGAACATTACTTGAAGAGGAGTGAAATTCTGATGCAAGCTGCTACATGGCTGAACCTTGAGGACATCACATTGTGTGGAATAAGTCAGACATAAAGGAACAGCTACTGCATGCTTCCACTTGCATGATTCCACTTACACAAAACAACTAGAATTAGAGATTCATACAGTCAGAAAGTAGAGTACCAGTTACTAGCAGCAGGGGAGGGGAACAGGAGTTAATGCACAACGAATGCAGGGCTTCTGTCGGGGTGATGGGGAGTCTTGGTGGTGGGGGGGTGGCGAGGGAATCAACATGGTGAATGGATGGCAGGCTTGGGAGAGGGTGAGACGGGAAAGGCTGTGTTGTCTGTGTTTCCACAATTTAAAAAAAGGAGAGAGAAAAGATAATGAAAATTAAATGCGATACATGATCCTGGACTGGATCTAATAATGAAGGAGAAATGTCACCAGGACATATGAAAAAAATGGAAGACAGACTGTAAGCTTTATATCAATGTAAAATCTCTTGAACTTGAAACTGCACTTAAGGTGGCTACATACGTGAATATCCTTGTACTCTGGAAATACACATGGCAGTATTACATGCTGAAGGAGCAAGATGCATACAACCTACTGTCAAATATTTAGAAAACAGATGAACAGACAGATGGACAGATGGACAAACAGACAGACAGAATGACAGGGCAAATGTGGCAACGCTCAGAACTGGCGAATCTGGGGGACTGTGGGAAGACAGCAGGGTAGGAAGCTCTGGAATCGGTCCCTCAGCAGAACTACTCCTGAACAGGCAGGAACCATCCAAACCAACGACTCAAACCCCAGAGTCCAGTAGTACATGTCCAGGGGAGCAAGGGAGGAAGATGCTAGAAAACAGCAGTGAGTACTGTAGACTGCTCGCTCGCTGTGGCAGCACCGGCCCGCAGCCCCACGCTGGCGGCAGACCACGGGCTCTTGCTCCTGGGTTGACTGCTGATACCAAAAAGGGATATAAAAATCCACCGCCCAAGATCCAGGACTGGTGGGGCCTAGGGGCCGACTGCCCATCACAGCTTTGACTGCAACTTGGGGTCTCTGGAAGCCTGGCTCTGAGGGCCGCCGTCGTTCCAAGCCACCTGGATAAAGGGCAGAAGACAGCAGACTTCCCCAAAGCTCTGGAAGAGGGCTGGAGGGCTGCCTTTGCTGGGCAGGTCAAGAAAGACAGCTTTGGGAGTGTGGAAAAGCTCCTGGCACCCTCCCAGGCCCCTTTCTCCAGGACAGTTTAGAGGTGGCTGGCATCCTTTGTGGGTCCCTGGCTTTGTTCTGGCTGGGAAAGGCTGACTTGAGAAACTCTTCCAGGGAAAGCATCTTCCCAGAATTTGTCCTCCAGGCAAAAGCAACTCAAGAGGATAAAAGCATATAGGAAACCACTAAGGCACAGAGCCCAGAGCCCTCAAACTCCTACACTCAGGGAACCCCTCAGCCACTAGCAACACAAGTGAACCGGCACTCAAACTCCTGTACAAATGGAACCCTCAGTTACTAGTAAGCAGAGGCCCAAGACAAGATACGAGCCCAGTAAAGGCACAGAGAACACTGCACTTTGCATTCACCTTGTGCGGACCCTCCTGTTAGGAGGCTGATGCGCAAAAAAATCTCTACCACCAGCTGATTACAAGCTCAAGAAACTGACATTCAGGGAATAAATGCCAGACTTAACATACTAAGATACTAAAATGTATATAGTGTGCAACAAAAGATTACAAGACAAACAAAGAAACAATGATGCCTCATCCAAAGAAAGAAGATGAGACTGTGGTCATAATGGACAAAGACTTTTACAAAATTATCTTCAATATGCAAAAGGAGATGAAGGAAAACACAGTAAAAGAACTAAAGGATAGCAGGACAACAATGAATGAATAAGAGAATCTCAATAAAGAGATACCTTTATAAAGAAACCGAAAAGAACAACTGAGGTTGAAGACCACAACAAGTGAAATGAAAAACTGTCGGGAGGGCTTTAACAGCAGATTGCAGCTGGCAGGAGAAAGATTCAGTGAACTTCAAGACAAGACAATCGAAAATCAATCAGGCTGAGGGGCAGAAAGTAACAGAATTTTAAAAAGCGAAAAAAGCTTGAGACGGCAGGAACACCATCAGGCATATCAATATGCTTACGGGAATCCCAGGAAACGAAAGAGAAAAAGGGGTAAAAGGAATAGCCAAAGAAATAATGTCTCAGAAATTCCCAAATTTAGCAAAAGAAGTGAATATGCACATCCAAGAAGCCCAGTGAATACCAAACAGGATAAACTTCAAGAAGAACATGTCCCATTACATATTGATCGAACAGCCCAATGCCAAGAACAAGGAGAAAGTTCTGAAAGTTACAAGAGAAAAGCAATGTGTTATGTATGAGGGAGTCCAACTAGGTTAAGCGCCAATTTCTTATCAGAAATCACAGAAGCAAGAAGGCAATGGGTTAAAACACTTGAAGTGCTGAAAGGAGGCGACTGCCAACCAAGAATCTTACATCCAGCAAGACGTTCCCTCAAAAGAGGGTAAGATTAGGACATTCCCAGGCAAACAGAAGCGAGGCGAGCTCATCACCCCAAGCAGGGCTAAAGGGAGTGTTCAGACTGACAGGAAAGGACAGCAGTCGGGAGGCCAAGCGGCCTAAAGCCAGCCCTCAGGCAAAGGTGACCATTTGGGGAACTGCACATGCCATTCCTAATGGGCTGTATTCTTTGGTATGTAACTCCACTTCTTACTTCTTAGAGTGCTGAAATGCAAATGCACTAAAAGTAGTGATAAAGCTATGATTTTGGACATACGATGTTTAAAGATATAATTTATAACAAGTTCAAAAAAAGGTAGGGGGACGGAGGTAAAGCAGCAGTATATGTGTACGCTAGTGAAGTCGAGCTGGTAGCAAATCAAGTATGACTGTCACATAGTTACGACGTTAAATTTTAACCCCACGGTAACCACAAGGAAAATATTTAAAAATATATCCAGATAGAAATGAGAAGGAACTCACACATAAAAAATCAAATAGATATGGAAGTAGGCATTAACGTAAGGCTTGAGGGACAAGAAAGTTATAAGACTTGCAAAGGTGAAATACCAAAATGGCAGAAGTAACTCTTGCATTATTGGTAATGACTTTAAATGTAAATGGATTGAACTCCCCAGTAAACAGACAGAGATTGGCAGAATTAATAAAACAGCATGACCAAATACATACTGCCTGCAAGAGACTCAGCTTAAATCTAAAAACATAAGTAGGTTGAAACCGAAAGGGTAGAAAAATATATATCATGTTATTAGTAACAAAGAGAGCTGGGGTAGCTACATTAATAAAATAGTATAGATAACCATAGACTAAGTAAAAAACAGTTACGAGGGACAAGGGCGATCATCATATACTGATAAAGGGCTCAATTCAACAAAAAGATGTAAAAATTATAAATATATTTGTACCTAATAGCAGAGCCCCAAAATATATGAAGCAAATTCTGACAGATACGAAGAGAGACACTGACGATTCTACCTTAATAGTAGGAGACTTTAATACGCTACTTTCAATAATGGATAGAACACCTACCCAGAAGTTCATCGAGGAAACACACGGCTCGAATGATACTCTAAACCAACAAGACCTACCAGACACACAGCGCTTCACTCAACAACAACAGAACACACACTCTTTCCAAGTGAACATGGGTCGTTCTCCAGGAGGGGTCATATGTTAGGACACAAAACAAGACTCAATCATTAAAAAATATTGAAATCATATAATGCTTCCTCTCTGAACACAATGGAATGAGCTAGAAATCAAAACAGAAATCAAAAGGGAGATACGGAAAATATGTGGAAATTAAACAACAAACGCATTAAAAAGGAAATCACAAGGGAAATTAGGAAATATCTTGAGACTAATAAAAATGAAAATATAATGTTCCAAAAGTTATGAGATGCAGCAAAGGCAGTGCTGAAAGGGAAACTTATAGCTTTAAATGTTTACATTAAAAAAGAAGAAAAATTTCAAATCAGAGACCTAACCTCAAAACCGAAGAACGAGAAAAAGAAGAACAAACTAAATCTAAAGGGACTGAAGGAAGAAAACAAAGATTAGTGTGGAGATAAATGAAAGAAAGAATAACTAGGGAAAAAAAGGTTGATTCTTCAAAAATGTCAATAAAATTGACAAACTTTTAGCTAGACTGATGAAGGAAAAAAGAAAGAGGATATGAATAACTAAAATCAGAAATGAAAAGGGGGGCATTGCTACTGACCCCATAGAAATAAAAGGACTATAAGATGATACTATGAACAAATGCATGCCAACAAATTAGATAACCTGGATGAACTGGACGAATGCCTAGAAACACATAAACTACTTACACTGACTCAAGAAGAAATGAAAGATCTCAGCAAACCAATTACTGAGATTGAATCAGTAACAGGAACCCTCCCAACAAAGAAACGCACAGGCTCAGATGGCTTCACAGGGGAATTTTACCAAAGATCCCAAGAAGAATTAATACCAATCCTGTTCAAACTCTTATAAAAAATGGAAGAGGAGGGAACAGTCCCTAATTCGTTCTATGAGAACAACATCACCCTCATACAAAAACCAGATAAAGATACCACAAGAAAAGAAAACTACAGACCAGTATTTCCTATGAATACGATGCAAAAATCCTCAACAAACTACTAGCAAACTGAATCCAACAGCACATTAAAAGAACTGCACACCATGCTCAAGGAGGTTTTATCCCTGGAATGCAAGAGTGGTTCAATGTAAGGAAATCAATTAATGTAATACACCACATTAACAGAACAAAGGGAGAAAAACACAAATGATCATCTCAGTTGATGCAGAAATAGCATCTGATAAAAATTCATCACCCCCTCTTAATAAAAAAATCACTTACAAACCCAGGAATAGAAGGAAACTTCCTCAACATGATAAAGGGCATATATGAAAAACCCACAACTAACATCATACTTAACGATGAAAGACTGAAGTTTTCCCTCTAGGATTAGAAACAAAACAAGCATGTCCACTGTCACCTTGTGATGTCTGCTAGCTTTCTCTCCAGGTTTCTTGTTCATGAAGCTCCCTTGGGGATGTTTCCTTCTTCATCTCCAAAGGTCTCTGGTCATGAGGGCTCTTGTGGTTCTTGTGGCTCTGTCAGCTCTCTCGTGGCTCTTTCCAGAATGGTTCCTCTTTTAAAGGATTCCAGTAATCAAAACCCACCTGGAACGGGTGGAGTCACATCTCCATCTAATCAAAGGTTAATACCCACAATTGGACAAATCACATCTCTGTGGAGATAATCTAACCAAGTTTCCAACCTACAGTACTGAATAGGGATTAAAATAAATGGCTGCTTCCACAAGATGGATCAGGATTAAAGGACATGGCTTTTCTAGGGGTACACCATAGATTCAAACCAGCACAGCACCCAAATTGGAAAGAAAGGAGTAAAACTTTCCCTATTTGCAAAGAAAATCTCGGAAAATCCACAATGAAGTTCAAAGAGCTAATAAATAAAGTCAACAAAGTGGCAGGGTACATGATCTACACCCAAACAAACAATCAGAAAAAGAAATCAAGGAAAAAACTTCATTAACAATAGTAACTAAAAGAATTAAATATCTAGGAATAAACCTAACAAAGGAAAACAACGGACTTCTACACAGAAAACAACAGAACATTCCTAAAAGAAATCAAAGAAGACCTAAACAAATGGAAGGACATTCTGTGTTCACGGATTAAGCGACTACATACTAATATGTCAATTCTACCCAAAGCCATGTATATATTCAAGGTAATCTCAATTAAAATTCCAAAAACCTTCTTCATAGAAATGGAAAAGCCAATCATGAAATTTATATGGAAGTATGAGGGGCCCCTAGTAGCCAAAGTCATCTTGAAAAAGAGGAAGAAAGTTGAAAGACTCACATTCTCTACCTTAAAAGTTATTGCAAAGTCACAGTAATCAAAATCGCATGGTACTGGCATAGGTACACACGGACCAATGGAATTGAACTGGGAGCCCAAAAATCAACCCTCACATTTATGGCCAACTGATTTTTGGGGGGATGGTACATGGTCCAGCTAACTGATTTTTTTTAAAACTTTTTTCATTATATAGTATAACATATAAAAAGCAAAGAAATAAAAAGCAATCATTTTTCAAAGCACTCTTCAACAAACAGATACAGGACAGATCACAGAGTTTGTGGGACCATCACACAGACCATCCTCTCAGATTTTTCCTTCGAGTTGCTCCAGAATATAGGAGGCTAGAAGGCATAAATATTTTTTTATCATCACAATCGACTTTTTTTCCTTTTTTTGTGAAAAATAACATATATACAAAAAAGCTATAAATTTCAAAGTACAGCACCACAAGTAGTTATAGAACACATTTCAGAGTTTGACATGGGTTACAGTTCCACAACTTTAGATTTTTGCTTCTAGCTGCTCTGAAATATTGGAGACTAAAAAAGATATCAATTTAGTGATTCAGCATTCATATTCATTTGTTAAATCCTATCTTCTCTGTATAACTTCACCATCACCTTTGATCTTTCCATTCCTCTCTTTAGGGGTGTTTGTGCTATGGCAATCCTAGATTTTTCATACTGGAAGAGTCTGTCACTAATATGGGGTAGGGAGATGGGACTATCTGATGTTCTGGAAAGGCTGGGCTAGGTTTCAGAACTTATCTGGACCAGGGACCTATCTGGAGGCTGTAGGTTTCTGGAAAGTTACTCTAGTACATGGAACCCTTCTGGAATATTACATATTGCCCTAGGTGTTCTTTAGGATTGGCTGGAATGGTTCTGGTTGGGGGTTGGCATGTTATGATAGGTAGCAAGGTCTACCTGAAGCTTGTTTAAGAGCAACCTCCAGAGTAGCCTCCTGACTCTATCTGAACTCTCTCTGCCATTGATACTTTATTAGTTACACTTCTTTTCCCCCTTTCAGTCAGGATGGAATTGTTGATCCCTGGCTAATTGATTTTTTTATTTTATTTTTTATTAATTAAAGAAAAAAAAGAAATTAACACAACATTTAGAAATCATTCCGTTCTACATATGGCTAATTGATTTTTGACAAGACGGCAAAGACCACTCTACTGGGAAAGGATAGTCTCGCCAACAAATGGTGCTCGAAAACTGGATTTTCATTTGCAGAAGAATGAAAGTGGACACTTACCTCACATCATATGCAAAAATGGATCAACGACCTAAATATAAGAGCCAGAGGTATAAAACTAGAAGAAAACATAGGGAAGCAACTTCAGGACCTTGTATGAGGCAATGGTTTCTTAGACTTCACACGCAAAGCACAAGCCACAAAGTAAAAAATAGATAAATGGGACCTCACTGAAATGAAAAGCTTTTGTGCCTGTGCTGGTTTGAAAGGAAGTATGCCCCCTAAGAAAAGTCATGTTTTAATATAAATCCCATTTCATAAAGGTAGAATAATCCCTATTCAATACTGTATATTTGAAACTGTAATGAGATCATCTCCCTGGTTGATGTGATTTAGTCAAGAGTGGTTGTGAAACTGCATTAAGGGACAACATGTCTCCACCCATTTGGGTGGGTCTTGATTGGTTTATTGGAGTCCTATAAAAGAGGAAACATTTTGGAGAATGAGAGATTCAGAGAGAGCAACACTACAAAGCAGAGAGTCCACCAGCCAGTGACCTTTGGAGATGAAGAAGGAAGATGCCTCCCGGGGAGCTTCATGAACTAGGAAGCCAGGAGAGAAAGCTAGCAGATGACGCCGTGTTTGCCATGTGCCCTTCCAGCTGAGAGAGAAGCCCTGACTGTGTTCGCCATGTGCCTTCTCACTTGAGAGAGAAACCCTGAACTTCATTGGCCTTCTTGAACCAAAGCATCTTTCCTTAGATGCCTTTCATTGGACATTTCTTTAGACTTGTTTTAATTGGGACATTTTCTCGGCCTTAGAACTGTAAACTAGCAACTCATTAAATTCCCCTTTTTAAAAGCCATTCTGTTTCTGGTATATTGTGTTCCAGCAGCTAGCAAACTAGAACAGTGCCTCAAAGGACGTTATCATGAAAGTAAAATGTCAGCTTACATAATGGGAGAAAAAATTTAGATACCATATATCCAATATGGGTTTAATATTCAGAATAGATAAAAAAAATCCTTCAGGTCAACAACAAAAAGACAAATAACCCAATTTAAAAATGGGCGAAAGACTTAAATAGACATTTTTCCAAAGCAGATATACAAATTGCCAATAAACACATGAAAAGATGCTCGATATCACTAGCCATCAGGGAAATGCAAATCAAAACCACAATGAGGTACCATTTCACACCCATTAGAATGGCTGCTATTAAAAAAAAGTGGAAAGTAACAAGTGTTGAAGAGAATGTGGAGAAATAGGAACACTCATTCATTGCTGCTGGGTATGTAAAATGGTACAGCCGCTGTGTAAGACAGCTTGGCAGTTCCACAGAAAGTTAAGTACAGAAGTACCATATGACTCAGCAATCCCACTCCTAGGTATATACCCAAAACAACCAAAAGCAAGGACTCAAATGAGATATTTGCACACCAATGTTCATAGCAGCATTATTCACAATTGCCAAAAGATGGAAGCAACCCAAGTGCCCAGCAACCAATGAATGCGTAAACAAAAGGTGGTATTTATACCCAATAGAATATTATTCGGCTATAGAAAGGAATGAAGTCTTAATACAGGAGACAACATGTCTGAACCATGAAGATATCATGTTGGGTGAAATTGGCCAGACACAAAAGGACACATTTTGTGTGATCTCACTGATAAGAAATCATCAGAATATGTAATACGACAGTCAGAATCTAGAACACAGGTCACCAGAGGCGGAATGGAGGTAGGGAAGAGGAGTTAAGGCTTGACATGTACAGAGTTTCCTTTTGGGGTGATGGAAATGCTCTGGTGATGGATGGAGGTGATGGTAGCACAGCACTGTGAACATAATTAACAGGACTGCAGTATATATTTGAATGTGGTTAAAAGGGGAGATTTTAGGCTTATGCAGTACTAGAATAAAAATTTTTGAAAAAATCCACGGAACTGCACGATACAAAAAATGTTACATTTAACCTTAAGTTAAACCTTGGACTATAGTTAATAGCACAATTTTAAAATGTGCTTTCATTAATTGTAAAAAATGTTCCACATCAATGCAAGGTGTTAATAAAAGGGTGTTATACAGGAACCCTGTATTTTATGCAGATTGCTCTGAAACCCACAGATTCTCTAATAAAAAAGTGTGTGGATCTGGGTTTCTGGGTGGAGTGTACGTTGGGGTTCTGTATGAGTTTTGTATTATTTTTGTAACTCTCCTGTAAGTTTGAAAGTATTTCAAAATAAATAGTTGAAAAAAGGCAATGAAGTCATATGTATTAATAACCTTGTAAGTATTTCTACCCTTTGACTGAACAATTCTACTTTTGGAAATCTACAATCAAATACATAGATGACTACTATATGAAAGTATTTATTAGTATGTTATTTATAATAAAGAAAAGTCAGAAGCAATTAAAATGTACAACAGTATTTTGGGGTGACTGTATATTATAAAACATAATGTTGAAATTTTATAAGTATTTTAACAACATAGAGAAATAATCATTATATAGTGGCTGAAATGAAAAAAAAAAAAACAGGATAGAAGCATGGAAAGCAATATCACCTGTACAGAAGGTGCATGAAAAATTACTAAAATGAAACATGAAAATGGTAATTAAATATGATCAATCGTTCTCCTTTTTAATTTTTATATACTTTCCAATTTTTATATGATGAGAATGTATTTCTTTATAATGGAAAAAAAGAACTAAGGATCAAGGTACAAACAAATGCAAAGTATTAACTTTCCTATATGTAGAAGTTTAAAAATGAAAGCTAAAAAAGATAAAGGACACTAGAGCTAATGTTTTCCCACTACGGTTATTTTATACACACCCTATCTATCACCCTTGATTATAAGCTTGTTTAATGGGCCCTCTCCTAATTATCTCCATAAACTCAATAACATCTTACTCATACCAGGCACTCGATACATATTAATTTAATGAGAACACTGGCAATTTACAGGAGCTATTTAATGAAACAGAAAAGAGGTTTTAAAAGTCAAAACAAAATATTTTCCTGGTAAACCTATTCACATAGGTTTGAACAGGATGAGAACAACTGGGCTTTGGGCTTGGGGAGCTGGACTGGCCTGGGCAGGAGCAGGCCTGCACACGGGGACAGCACCCTCCACGGCAGGAAGGACCGCACCCAAGGTTAGGGCCCTCCCCCAAGCCCTCAGCCTCACGGGCGGGCGTCGTATTCAGCGGTGCGACCCCTGGGCCATCTCCTCCAGCTGCCCCCCCGCGTCTCGGGCCAGAAGGGAACAGCAAGAATGGACGCTGGGGGTGGGGCTGGGTGGGAAATGACCTCGGTTTACCTCTACGTATTTTTTTAAATAGTTTGAATTAAATGAATATTGAGGCCACCCCTTCTGTGCTGGCTGCTCCATGAATGCCACTGCCCTTCCCCTCGCATCCCACGGCATGGGCACTGCCAACACCCCTACTTCCCAAAGCCTGGGCCCGGGAGCAGCCCCGGAAGTGGCAGAGGCCCTCCGGGTGGGACTGAGGGTACGAGTGGTGACAGAAACAACAGCAGCAGACATCATAAGAGCTCATCTTGTCCCAGGCGCTGCCAGGGGGCACTTCATATAACAGCTCACTCAATCATCACAGCACAGCTCTGACGCAGGCACTGCTGCCACCTTCATGTTACAGGTGAGGAGACAGAGGCAGAGATGCTAACGCATTTGCCAAGACCACGTGGTGAGAGAGAGGCAGGACCCGCTTTAGGATTCGGGCTGAGCTCTGAGCCCTCGTGCTCCGTGTGATGCCTCTGTAGCGCCCTATTTTAGGGTAAACCGCATGCTATCACCTTGGCCCGCTTGGTATTTCTTTTCAAGTAGCCCACTGGTGTTATCCAGTAGATGGACATCTCGTGAGAAGTTTCCATTGCTTCCAACTTTTCTGGCAAAAGAGTTTTACCTTAATGGAATCCAGTTCAGTCTTTGAAAGCACTTTGCGGTTCTATCTGAGAGACCTCACGTATCTGCTGTTCCTCCCCCTCCATGCATGGATCGTGGAAAGAAGAGTGAAAGTGGCACTATTCCAGCTCTCTTGTTCAAGTTCTCATGGAAACAGATGCTCCAAATCCAGTGAGTGGGGCCGATGTCTCCTTGCCTCTTCTATAATTTAAAAGACATTTACACCAACTTCTAGAGAGTCACGAGTTCTCATCTTTCCTCTCATTCTGGAAGTCTTCTTGTCAACACAGATAGGAGGATAAATGGAAGGGGAAAAGTGCTACTTAAATCTGCATTTAAAGTATGACAACTACATCCTATTTTGGGTCAGATACACATTCCAGAGCTATTAAGTAACCCCCTAGCTTTCTGTGCTTCTCACAATTCCTTAGGCAGAAAAGAAGAACATGCTGCTGGAAGTAAAAATCAAAGGCAAACCAGTAAGCGAATCAAACACAGAGAGTAAAAAACTACAGTTGCAAAGTGCATGTAGTTTGGGAGGTATGGCCTCCGAAATAGAACTTAGAGACAGAAATGTCATTCTCTGAAAAAGAAATGGAGACACACATAAAAGAAATGACATTAGCAATCAGTGAAAATTTTTCCTGGAAATAACACACCAAAATAATTTGTAAATGTGGTCTCCTAAATCTCATGCAGAAACCCAAGATCACTGCCCTATCTCATTACATCTAATGTATTTGGATAAAAGGGTATTGTTTCAGGGCTGGCAGACAGCATACTATGCCCAAGAGCAGAACTGGCTAAGGTTTATGACCTGGGGAACAAAATTCCCTCTCACTTTTAAGTTAAGAGCAGATGGCTATGCCACAAAAGCCACAAACGATGACAAATGAGTATACACAAACGGAATGCAGCTAAAGGCCTGGAAGGAATCAGTTATCTTACACCCTGATTCTGTCAACTCACTCCAGCCCCCCAAACCCCTTGGTCAATGCCTCCATGCCTCCCATTATCTCAGCTCATCCTCTGGGTAATTATTATGATACTTGTCTTACACATGAAACAAAAGGCTGAGAGAGGTTGAGGAAATGCCCAAGGTCACAGATCAAAAGGAGGGGCCAGGACAGGACTCAAACCCAGGTCTCTCTGGCTCCCAAGAGCATATTCTTTTCACCACACCACAGCCTCGTCTTGGGCAGTATCCGGAGGAAGCAAAGATTTAGGGCCAAGTTTACCGGGCAAGTCACTGCCAAAACCACAGGAGACAAAAGAACTAGATGAGGAATGGGTCAGGAAAGATGAGGGAACTGGGAACTGAGGGCAGAGATGTAGAAAGAATTTCTGAAGACCCTTTGATGGCACAGGAAGCTTTGAGGTCTCCATGGAGACTCCCTGAGCTATGACTCAAGACATAACCATCCTGGGACAGTCTCCAAGATTCCAAAGTCATTCACAGCTTAAGGCAGTGCAGCTCTTCTCACTGAGGGCCAGCGGTCACATGTGGCTGCCCAGGACTCTGATGCTGGACACAAACCTGACAGTGTTAAACAAGGGCTAAATGGGCTACAATCTTTCGCGTAGGGGCCGACAGTCACTTTTATGTCTCCTGCCTAACAGGTGCTTAAGAGTAAATGCTGAATTTACTGATTGATCATTAATCAATCAGTTAATGAGAAGTGAAGGACAGCAGTCGGTTCCTCTCAGGGGAGGAAGGGAACCGGAGAAGCAAAGCCTCACAGGGCCAATGTGCGGCGTAGAGGGCCACCTAATTTCTGCAGGTGCTGTAATTTAAGGGGGAGGCCTGATGCGTACACCTTTCAGAGTAAATGCCACCGCTTACAGTCTGAAATTGTGTTATCTGGAGGTTTGATTAGCAGGCACCCTCTTTTAAAATGTACATACTTCAGTCAAGTGGAAGTTAACATAGGACATTGCAACCTATTAATGAGCTTACTTTTCTATTAATTCAGATGAGCTCTTTGCTGACATAAGAAATCAGACTGGCTGATGAAAGAGAGGGAGGGAAAGACCATCTTAAAGCGGCTTTTAGGGGGAAGGTAAGGACTTAACATGACACGAGATGGAGGACCGCTAAGGGTGCTGGCCAGTGAGCGAGCCACCAGCCACAGGTGACACTAGGCACAGGCACTGTGGTTTAGGTGACTGAGGAACTGGCATTTTACTTTTATTTAACCTTAATTTATTTAAATTTAAATTAAATACATGCAGCTGTCGATTTCCATTTTGAACAACACAGATCAGTCAGGGTGGTGCGTGTGTGGAGAGAAAAGAGACTAAAGGAGATACATAACAAAAGAAAAGGAGATACGTGATAAACACAAACTTTCCACATCAAAGCTGTTTCTGAGCATTATTTATGTTAATAAATGATGTTTGCTTAGTACTTCATAGCTTCCAAAGCTCTGCATTTTTTCTGCACTCATTAGATCCTGATAAAAACCCTCTCGTGCAATTATCATTACTGTATTTATAAAGAAGATTCAGAGGATTCTCTGATTTGTCCAAGGAGATTCAGTGGAGATTGGCTGCAGCTCCTTGGGTCCTTTCTCTCCAATGACGGCATCAAGGAGCCTTTCGGGAAAAGGCAGTACAAGGCAGAGAGCTCCTAGCTCATCCCACAGCTCTGCTTACCCAGTCTGCAAGGAGGCTCAGTGAAAACCAGTGTCTCCTGCTTCACTACAAGTTTCAGTTTCCCAGCTGCCAAAACAAAGACCATACAATGGGTCAGCTTCAACGATGGGACTTGATTGACCAGTGATTTTGAGTCTGGGAGGACTCCAAAGTCAAGGCAACATCAAGGCTATGTTTTCTCCCCAAAGTGTGCGGCAGGCTGGGCTGGCGGCCGGCGATCCCTGGTCCTTGGCTTGTCCGTCTCATGGCAATGCACACGGCAAGGGCTTCTCCTTTCTCTTCTGGGCTCTGCTGACTTCCTGGCTACTCCCCATGGCTTTCCTTTCTGTGTCCACCTTCCTTTGCTTATAAGGACTCAGGCGTATTGGATTAAGGCCCATCCTCATTCAATTGAGGAACACTTAACATCTTCCAAGTCCTGTTCACATCCACAGGGCCAGGGGACGTGATTCAATCCCAAACACGAGATAAGCTTCTCACCCACGTGGACTTCGGCTCCTTGATGCTGGGAATGCACTGCACTGTGAGATGGACAGATCTCTTCCCTCCATCCAAACCCTCTGCTCCTCATTCCCCTCTCCCAGGCCCTCCCAAACCTGAAGCAGAGGGAGCCCGGGGGAGCTCTGAGGCCCGAGCTCTGACGGTGCAAAGTAAAGATGCTTTAGATAGTACACGGTGGTACCTAAAATGCTACTCATGATATTGATTTGAGAGTCTAAGGAGCAGCTCTCAAGGTCCGACATGCAAACATGCATACATGACTGATTTCCAGAATGAGGACTGAAGAGATTTCAAAGGCCGCTGAAGGACGAAGGGAAGATAGCAAAGGCGCGGCATTTCAAGTAACTCCTTTCCTGCCTGGTACCTAACTTGTACCAGGCAACTGAAACATTTTCCACAATTTTCTTGGGATACACTTTACAGATTTAGAAAAGCAGGTATGGGAGGAAGAGGGAAATGATTTTTTATTATTTAATACAAATTTACAAACTTAAATCATCCTAGACCAAGAGTTCTTAATGTGGGATCAAATATATACAAAAATGAATATATTCGAAATTTTCTCTAATAAATGTTTTTTAAGTAAATGAGAGTTTATGTACATGTGTATACATTTTTCTCAGGAAGGGTTCATAGCTTTCATTAGATTTTCAAAGTGACAGCAAGCTTCTGTTTCTTTACTGTCTTTCATATTTCATATTTTTTAATACAGTCCTTGCAAATCTCTTGAGTAAACAAAGATTTTATATGTGTGGGTACACAGATTTTTAAACTAGTATTAATGTAATCTTTTCTCTCTATGCATTCTAACTGGCCACTGATAGTATACTTAATTGGTTTTTTTTTTTAAGGATTTAAATTTTTTTCAAGTGGTTAGATTTTAAAATCTAAGTTTGATTATTGACAACAATTTATCACATTCTGTCAAGATTCAATTTCTACTTTTTAAATTTATTGAGAATTTCTTTGGCCTAGTATATACTCAATACACACACACGCACACACAGACATCACATTCTGTGAACAAAGAATGTGAAACCAAACATCCAACAACAAAGGAGGAGTTAAATAAACTGTGGTATGTCCAGGTGACAGAATAGCATGTAGACACCAGAAGTAATGCTTCTGAACGCCACTTAAATGTATGGGAAATTGTCCATAATATTTAAATAATGCTGGCAATTATCAAATACCTATACCAACACCAGAGTTGTTGTAAAGACTTAATAACTTAGTAGAAAGCCTGACTCAGTGTCTGGGACACAGCAAGTGCTCAATAAATGCTGGCTAGTAGTAGTAGTATTTTGAGGTTAATATTGCCACTTACATTTTCCATCTGTTTGAACTTAACTGATATATCTTTTGTCAGTCTTTGTTATTTAAAGAACCTTATAAAAATCTGAAAGAAAAGTCAGCAAAGGAATGCATCAAAATTGGACCAGGAGTTAAAGACTTGATTTTTAAGTTCTGGTTCTCCTACATACTTACCATGCAAACTCTGGGCCTCAAGGAAATCCCCCCCAACAGGGCTGTCTCCCTTCTGCTGCCAGACTGTCCTCTGAATTAGCTAGCACTTGCAAACCCTCAGTTATAAATAAGATGATGCAATTCTGGTAAACTGCAGTGGCCAGAAACGTAAAAAGTGTAATGAGGTTTTAGTGACATAATTTGACAGGACCAGGTGGGTTACAGGGATGCCGTGAAGGCCACACCTAAGCTCAGACAGGTCCACGCAGGGAGGAGCCAGTCCCTCTTTCCGTGGCCGCCTGGCCATCAGACCACACCACCAGCAGGTGCTGGCTGTTATGCTGGGAGCCCTGGAGCGGAACAGCTACCCTTCCCCGAACCACAAGGGACAGCCACAGCCCTCAGAAAAGATGATGCCACTTCCTCCTCTATCCTCAGTGTGTAAGGGCCAGGCCCCGCCTAGAGACAGAAGGGCTGGCCCTGAACCACCCCTGGACAAATGCAACCAGCCCCTCCTCCCCTCCCTGAGGATTATCAGATGGCAGCCTGAGGCCTGCCGTTGTTTACCCTTCTGAAAGGTCTGTGTTCTCTGTATTATGAGCCCACTGTCTATACATCCTCCACTAGAACAGAAATTTAGTCTTTAACCATATTCAAATAGTACTGTGCTTACCAATGTGGAGATCAAGCAAAATAACATGAAAGCATTTGATAAACTCAAAGGAGGAGGATTGTACAAAAGTGATTACACGCAAATTAACTTGAATTTGTGCTTCATACCATGTTCACGGGTTGGAAGACAGTATTATTAAAATGTCAATTCTCCCCAACCTAATCTATCAATTCCATGCCATTTCAACCAGAATTCCAGTATGCACTTTTGTAAAAATCAACACACTGAGTCTAAAATTGTATGGATAAGCAAAGGAACTAGAATAGTCAAAACAACTTTAAAAAAGAAGTTCAAAGTTGAAGGACTCTCACTCCCAGATTTCAAGCCCTCAGATAAAGGTGCAGTAATCAAAGCAGTGTGGTGTTGATAAAATGATAAATAAACAGATCAAGGGAAGAGAGAGCTCAGAAACAGATCCACAAATATACGGTCGACTGATTTTCAACAAAGCTGCCAAGGCAATTCAATAGGAAAAGGAAAGTATTTTCAAAAAATAGTGCTGGAGCAATTAGACATCCAAATGCAAAAAAAAGAAAAGAAACTCAACCCATATTTAGCACTATATAAAAATTTAACTCAACGCTATCTAAGTGTAAAACCTAAGACTATAAAACTTCTAGAAGAACAAATAGGAGGGAAATCTTTGTGACCTTGTGTTAGGCAAAGAATTCTTAGAAAAAACTATGAATCGTAAAAGAACAAAATTGAAACTGGACTTTATCAAAAGTAAAAACTTCTGGTCTTCAAAACACATTGCTAAGAAAATGAAAAGACAAGCCACAGACAGGGAGAAAATATTTGTAAACTGCATAACTGAAAAAGGAATGGTATCCAAAATATATAAAGAACACTCACAAATCAATAATAAAAAAACTAAAAAAAACTATTTCAAAACTGGGTAAAAAATTTTCAGAAACACTTCACTAAAGATACAAAGATGGTAAATATACAGAAAGATGCTCAATATCATTAGTCATCAGGAAAATGCAAATTAAAGCCACAATGAAATACTTCCACTCACATACCAGAATCATTAAAATTCCTTAAACTGAAATACCAAGCGCTGACAAGAATGCAGAGCCACTGGGACTCCCATACATTGCTAGCAGGAATGCAAAAGAGTACTGCCACTTTGGAAAACAGTTTGGCAGTTTCTTATAAAGTTAAATATATACCTAGTATATGACCCAGCAATTCCATCCCTGGGTATTTACACAAAACTGCAAGTGAATGCTTATGACAGCTTTATTCATAACTGACAAAAATGAAAACAATCCAAATGTCCATCAACTGACAAACAGATAAGCAAGCCACAGTATCTCCACACAAGGGAATACTAATCAGCAATAAAAGGGACCCAACTACTGGTAAATGCAACAACACGAGCGACTCTCAAATGCATTATGCTAAGTGGAAGAACTCAACAGACGATGATGACATACTATATGATTCCATTTATGGGATACTCTGAAAAAGACAAAACTACAGATGAGTGGTTTCCAGAGGCCAGAGGTGGGGGTCGAGGTTGATACCCAAGGGACACAGGGAACCTTGGGGGTGATGGAACTATGCTACATTTTGATTAACTGCACACCTAAACAAAGGTGCATTTACTGTTACATAAATTAAATCCCAACAAAGTTTAGTCTTAAAAAAAAGTTTTGCTTCTGGGATTGTCTTTTATTCTCAGTTTCTCAAGAATTCTGGGAAGAGGGCTCCTATGGTCTAGTTAGGGACAACGTGAGATCAAAATAGCAATGATAGTTTCAGATGACAGTTCACGGAATATAAGAGGAAACCATAAAACCATGCACACAGAAATAAATAAATGAATGCAGAAATTGTAAGTTTGATGAGAAACAGGATAAAGTACCTCCTCAAAAAATATTTATTCTTTACAAAAGGAAAGAGTAACTTTAGAGTGGAGAAGCTTGGCCGACGCCACCTTAATTATCCAAGTGAGCACCATCGGAGAGGACACCCCAGGGGCTACCCTCCCAGTGATGCACGACCTGAATCATCACAATGAAACATCAGACTCACCCCAACCGAGGGACATTTTACAGAACAACTAGCCTGTAATCTTCCAAAGGGGCAAGGTCATGAAAGTCAAAAATGATATTTTAATGTCAAAAGAAATATAAACAGGCTGAAAAACTGTGCCAGACTGAAGGACACTGAAGAGAATGACAACTGAATACATGCGATTCTAAAAAACTATTTGCCAAGTCCCCTTCAGGGAATGGTTGAGAAAGGGGGAAAATTCAGCTTCCCCAAATTGAATTCTTGATATTCTCAAAAGCTATAGGCTGAGCTTCCAATCATTTTTTTCTTTTTTTTAACATGGGCAGGTACCGGGAATCGAACCCAGGTCCTCTGGCATGGTCAGCACGCATTCTTGCCTGCTGAGCCACCACGGCCCGCCCTGAGCCCCTACTCTTGGGGCTTGTTTTTGAAACTTAACCCCACAAAGGATAGGTCAAGCTACTTAAAATTAAGCCTAAGAGTCACCCCCAACAGAACCTCTTTTGTTGCACAAATGCGGCCTCTCTCTCTAGCCAACACAACAAGCAAACTCACCACCCTCCCCCTCTCTACGTGGGGCATGACTCCCAGGGGTGTGGACCTTCCTGGCAACATGGGCCAGAGATCCTAGAATGAGCTGAGACTCAGCATCAAGGGATTGAGAAAACCTTCTCGACCAAAAGGGGGAAGAGAGAAATGAGACAAAATAAAGTGTCAATGGCTGAGAGATTCCAAACAGAGTCGAGAGGTTGTCCTGGAGATTATTCTTACGCATTAAATAGATATCACCTTGTTATTCAAGAAGTAATGAAGAGGCTAGAGGGAACTGCCTGAAGATGTAGAGCTGTGTTCCAGTAGCCATGTTTCTTGAAGATGATTGTATAATGATATAGCTTTCACAATGTGACTGTGTGATTGTGAAAACCTTGTGTCTGATGCTCCTTTTATCCACCTCGTCAAGAGACGAGTAAAACATACGGAATAAAAATAATAGGGGGAACAAATGTTAAAATAAATTTAGATTGAAATGCTGGTGATTGATAAGAGGGAGGGGTGGGGAGTATGGTATGTCTGAATTTTTTTGTTTTCTTTTTATTTCTTTTTCTGAAGAGCTGCAAATGTTACAAGAAATGATCATGATGATGAATATGCAACTATGTGATGATATTGTGAATTACTGATTATATATGTAGAACAGAATGATCAAAAGTTATGAATGTTTGCATTTGTTTGCTGTTTTTTGGTATTTAAAAAAAATTTTAATTAATAAAAAGATAAATAAATAATACATGTGATTCTGAACCGGATCCCTTTGCTACAGAGTACATTATAGGACAGTTCATGACATCTGATGGGGTCTGGCAATAATTTCTGTTAATTTCCCGATTTTGATGGCTACATTTTAGTTACGCAGGGCAACGTCTTTGCTTGCAGGAAATACAGTGAAGTATTTGGGGGTATCAAGGTATCAGGTGGGCAATCTCTTCTCAAGGAAAAAAAATGTTATTTGTACTATTCTTCTAACTTTTCTATAAATTTGCAATTGTTTCCATTTTTTTTTTAATTCTGGAAAGG
This sequence comes from Tamandua tetradactyla, assembly GCF_023851605.1. Taxonomy (NCBI): domain Eukaryota; kingdom Metazoa; phylum Chordata; class Mammalia; order Pilosa; family Myrmecophagidae; genus Tamandua; species Tamandua tetradactyla. The sequence goes on from NC_135338.1 coordinate 98,794,539, forward strand.
CCAAGGATAGTCACTTCACCCCGTCCCCCAAGAACAGACTACAGTCGAGAAGCTGTCACATTCATGAGCCACAACAACCGAATGACCGCAGTCTGGGAACAGGGAGCAGGAGAGGGGCATCACAGTAAAATCTCCACACCTCTGAAGATGAGGAAAAGTACCACAAAATTGGCATCTCAAAGAGAGCAAACCTTGACCTTGCTCTGTTTCCTGAAGAATGTGTTCCTGCTTCATTGCTGGACCTGGGTACCGAGTGACCCAACAGGTCAAGGCGCACAGTTTGGGCTGTGCAGGCGGACTCTAACATGAGCCGTGTTATGGTGTGATTCCAAGTCATCGTTACATTAAAGACAAGACTCCACTGTAAACAGAACATAAATATGTTCATACTGAACTTTTTCTAACTACCATTATATTTACAAATTGCTGTTACTAGCATCTCAAATGGAGGTCCCCAAATTAAATAATACTTTTGCTTTGTTCAACATCATCAAACAAGTAAACCCAGTTGCGGAACAAAGACAGACAATACCTTAAAAATGGCTAGCTTGGTGTTTTTTGGTATTTAAAAAAGATAAAATAATTTTTTAAAAAAAGGCTAGGCATCCAAACGAATCCAGTTATGCTTTATCTTAAAGTTTATATTTAGTCTTAAACCACAAATCGTAATTACGCGATTAAAATGACAGGATCCTAATTTTTCAGACTAGGATATCTTAAGTAGGTGCAATTCGGACCATCGTCTGAAACATCAACTCCACACTGCTTTGAGCGTCTCGTCACTGACATGAATTCTCAAAACACCTCCGGCACTGCGCTAAGCCAAACCCACGACAGGCCGCGGCCCAGGTCTCAGAGTGCACTTTCCAAAAGGCAGCCACCAGCCACATGGGGCTGCGAGCACTTTAATGTGTCTAGTCCGAACTGAGATGTGCTTGAAGTATAACACACAAGCCAGATTAAAAATAATTAGTACAAAAAAAAAATGTGAAGTATCTCATTGATATTTTCACACTGATTACTTATTGAAATGGTAATATTTTGGATATATTGGGTTAAATTAAAATACATCATTAAAATTAATCCACCTGTTTCTTTTTACTTGAGTGTGGCTACTAGAAAAATCTAAATTACACCTGTGGCTCACACTGCACTTCTACTGGACAGTGCTGCCTTCGGCCACTTGTGCAATAACCTTCTCTCAAGCGGTAGAAACTACGGAAGGGAATGCTGATGGACTGCTCAGAAGAATACTGGACTTAAGATCTAACCCAGAGAAGCCCGCCTTCTTCTGATGTGCCTGCCTCTCTTGTCCCGCTCCGTTCGGCTTGGAGAGAGTGCAGAGGTGGACATACCTGGAACTCCGAGGCACTGCTCCGCAGCTGGCTCACGTTGGGCAAGGACCCTCCATGGTACTGGGTGAGGCGCAGCTGTTGAAGCTTCTGAAATTGAACCTGGAAACAAAGCCATTTCAACAAGGTTGAGAGATGACAGCACAGCTCGGAAAGAAGCCTCAAAGTACGGTACTTCGTAGTGACGATGGTTCTAGAGGAAAAGTCTTGGTTTCAATTTCTGAATCACAACCTTCAGGTTTCCAGTGTTTTCTGGTTTTGGATTACTCTGTTTTTTACCCAGGGTTCAAATGTCCCATGTGCTGCGATAATGGGGTGCCCTCTTTGAGTGTGTGTGCGGGCATGCAGGCACAATCTTTAATAGTGACAAACAAGCATCTTAAAGAAAAGCTAAGCTACCATCTACAACCTTAATGCATCGACTGTTTTTCTTTCTCAGTACTCTTCTCCAGTGTACTAACTGATGGTTATGATCATAACACAGATACAATCCTGCATGCTTACATCATAATAAGCCTTTTCTGTTATTACATAATCATTTCTAATGACTACATAAAATTTCTTCTTCTAAATTATTTCCTTAGAACATGTTCCAAAGAGTGATTATTAAGTCCCTGAGTATGGGCCTTTTGATAGCTCTCGATACATACTGCCAAAACGCTTTCCTAAAGGGTTTACCATTTTAATATAAGAAAACAGTTTCACCAAAAACTCAATAATGTTAATTGGAGTAAGGAAGGAAGCCAGTTTAACAGGTATGAAATGGTATCCCACTGTTTTAATATGTTTTTTTCTGCAAGTTATTCCTTACTTCATTTTTCAAAAGGCAGTAAACTGATTATAGTTCTTGTAAACCCCAAAATGGTTCCATCTGGTCTTTAAGAGTTCTCTTTCTAAAATAATAAATTAGCTTTGTAGTTATATAATCCTTGGCACTCATAATTCATATAGAAAAAAGAAAGAGGTTTTAAATGGGTGTCCTGAGGCAGACTTTTATTCTTTCATTACTGTCTGCTTCACTTTCTTGTCTAATAAAATAAAAACTACGGACCTGAGCCCGTAAGCTCGGCCAGGTGCTGTTCTAGAACGCCTTGCAGGCTTCATCCCTAGCACGCATTCATCCACCATGCAAGGGAAACTGTTTTCTCTCTCCTAATCCGGAGATCCAGATTCAGAAACTTGCCCAAGATCATGCAGCTAGCAGGAGGCCAAAATACAGCTAACTCAAAGCCCACTCCTTTTGGCCATGCTCTTTTCCTTTGTTCTGTTTCTCCCTTTATTCTCATATCATGTACTAGCTCAGAGAAAAGTGAAGTTTAGTTGGCCCACTGCTGAGCCTAAGAGGCTTCTGATTTTGTTTTGTTTTTACTTTTCATTATGAAAAAGTTTAAATATATACAAAATATAGAAATTAGTATAATGAAATACCTCCTACCTATCACCCAATTTCAACAATTACCAGTTTATGCCCAATCTCGTTTTAGCCATACCCTCCTCTACTACTCCGTGCTGGAGAAAAAAAAAATCCCAGACATAACGCATGTCCAAAAGATAAGGATTGATATCTAGAAGTTTTAAAAGCATACAGAACTTAACTTCCGTAAACCCACAGTATATGATTTCTCACACGTAACTGCACTGGGAGATAGATACAACCCATTATCAAAAGCCAGATCTAAGAGCCAAACAAGAGGAAGACATGGTAAGTTTCTTCTATCGATGACTGAGTGAAATGAACACAGTCTCTCAGTTTTCAATCTTCACGTTCCAAAAGCACTCGACTGAAGCACTGAACTCTCTACCCTTGAAATTCTCTCAACGAAATTCCTCGCCACCTTGATTCGAAGCCTTTTACTTCTTCTTCCATCAGACCATCCATTTATTCACTTTTACAAAAAACTTGAACTGTGTGTAAGGTACTGTGCCAGGCCCTGGCAAGTTGAAATGAATATGTGCCAAAGTTCCTGCCTTCAGGGAGTTCCCACAAAGTCTTCAACTCTCACCCATAAGCCTTGACACTTCAGTAAGCTAAGTTCTAAATCGAGTAGAGCTCTGCCTTCAACTGAGCCCGCGCTCACATCTGCTCTCCCTCCCAAAGTCTTATTTTCGGAGCCTTCAGAGACTTGGGTACTGTAGCACCGAAGGGCCTGGATTTGGAAAGGGACACCTGGCTGTGTAACCTGGGACTCCCATGTGGGTGGACAAATTATTCTAACTCTATTTCACAAAGATGATGTAAGGAATAAAAGAACAGTGGCGTGTAAGACGTAAAGCTCGGGAAATTTCTCAAGATAGTCGTACAGTATCGTTGACAGTCTCAGTTACCGTTTAAAACCTTGAGCATTTTAATGTTTTTCTCTTTTGAAATATAAAATGATTGAGCCAGAAAAACCAGAGAGACTGTCTTCAAAACTTTCACATTTACAGATGATGGAAATGATGAGCAAAGAATAATGAGACTAAAGCTGAGGTCGTGGACTGAGAGTCCAGGAGCCCATTGAACCTGGCTTGCTCTGCTGGAGCCACATGATAATGACCCCCTCGATGCTGAAACTTCTAATTTTAAAATTGGGAGACTGCACAAAAATATAAATTTCCAAACTATCTTGACTGAAAGATCAAATTCACACTGAACCCCCTGTTGTGGATGGGTCTGGGAAGTGGCTGCCCCTTTACGGAAGGCTGAGGGCCCCATTTTGCCCAGGTTCTTACTGAACTCCACGGCCCAAGGTCAGCTGCCATTGACCATTTCATTCCTGGATTTTCCACTCACTTTCCTTACCTGCCTGACCCTGTAATTTGAGTTAGCAATCTCTGTCCTAAAGCCATACTTTTTTCTGGCTCATACTGGACAGTCTCTCTGGTTTTTCTGGCTCATACTTAGGAGATTCTTCAGTGCCCATAAGCAGTAAGATCCTGGCCTCACTAATTCCTTCTTTTTAAAGGTGTCTCAAGATTCAACACATTCCCAATCAAAATCCCAGCAGGATTTCTTAATTAAAATTGACAAGATAATTCTAAAATTCCTATGAATGTGCAAACAACTTAAGCAATATCCAAAGCAATTTTTAAAAAGAAGAGCAAGCTGTAGGGTATATGTTACATGATTTCAAGACTTACTATAGCCATCAAAATGAGTGGTATTGTTTAAAAAAAAAAGATATAAAGATCAATGAAACAGAAGAGTACCCAAAAAGAGAACCAAACATATATTGGTTAATTGATTTGTGACAAAGGTACTGCAGGAATTCAACAGGGAAAGGAAACTCCTTTCATCAAATGTTGTCGGTATGACTGGGTGTCCTCCTAGGAAAAAGCGAAGTGGCTGAGTATACAGACATTCAGTGTGACGGCCAGAATTCAAGCTCCAGCCCTGCCACTTGCCAGTCATTTCTCCAAAATGAGGAAAACACTAGACACATACCCCAAAGGGTCACTATAAGGACTACACGAGATAAAGGGCTTTACACAGTGCCTGGCAATATGCAGCCCAAACCTAATCTTTCCAGACTGCTCCCTCTATTCCTCTCTGAGGTCCACTACCCCACAGCACATCTACTGCTTGTTCTCCTTACTATGAAAACAATGGTTCACTCCCAAATATTCAAGACAAATTAACAGTCCAGGCTGATGTACTGCATTTAGCCTTTTGTTTCTCAACCCCATAAGCTGCCCCTCACAGCCAAACTTCTGGAACAAGTTTCCAACCGTCTCCATTCCCTCCCATTCACTTCTTTATGCCGCACAGCCAACGTTCCCTCCAGAGCTCCACGAATGCAGCGACTCTCGCCAAGGCTGCCTGTGATCTCTGCCTGATTTGGTCACAGGGCCCGGTTCCTGTCCCTCTAGACCCCGACCGTCAACAGCAGGGGCTCTCTCCTCTCCATGGGAACCCTCCTCACTTTTCTCCTTCCTTTCTGGTGGCTCTTCAGCCCTCTCTGCTGGCTCCTGCTCATCGCCTCCCTTTTAAATGGTGGAGTTGCTCAGCTCCTCCCAGCCCCTTCGTGTCCACCCTGTAGCAGGGAACACAAACTCAAGGGCCTCCAGAGAACAAGCAGGAAAGATAAGGGAGTGGAGCAGGCTGGACTCGCCGTGAGGAACCCCAAAGAGCTCGTACCTGCCCTATCTAACGGGGGCTCCAGCAATCTCTGCCATGCAGAAATATAGGGCCAGTGTCACCAGATGACCTCATTTTTTTCAAAAGAAGCTGAAGTCCAGATTTTAATGTACAACCCCAATATTTATTGTTGGCCCTGATTTTCTTTTCAGACACATTTTAGGCCAAAAGAAAAACAAAAACATCAGAGAACCAAATCCAGAATGTGAGCCACCAGCCTGCAGTATCTGTTTTAGAAACTCCTAGGCAGCTGACTCCCCTCCCACGGCTCCACGCCAGAGACTCCCAAAGTTATATCATCAGCCCAGCCTCCCTCCTGTGCTCGCTATAAACAACCGCCTGCTGGATCTCAGGCTCAGCAGCTCCTGAGGGCAAACCTGCTTGCTCCTTGGCCAGTGTCCCTTTCTTGAAGGAAGATACTCCGGGATGGTTCAAGCTTGGGAGCTGGAGATCACCCCTGAGTCTTCCCCCTTCCTCTCGGGCCCCCATCGGTTCTCCGCCTCCATTCTCTCTGCCTCCAGCCTGGTCACTTCCCTGCCTCCTGGGGCTGCCCCTAGTTTGTGTGACTATCACAAATCCCACACTGTTACAGCCTGAAACCGTTCTTCCGCCTCCTCCTTCTCTATTCTATGCACCGCTGAAAATGCACATCTCCCCGGACAGAACCCCTTCAATGATTTTCCATTGTCCTTAAGATCACGTCCCAAATCCTGTCCCTACCACCTGAGTTTGGTGAGCCTCTCCAGCCTCATCTCAAACCATCTACCGGGTCCCTCGCTGAAGTCTGTGCTCTGTGCCCAAAACACTCTTCCTTCCTCCACATAAAATATACGCCCTCAAACGCCTTTCCCCACTCTCCATCGTCCTGTAGACCACTAGAAGAGGTGGTCTCCCTACCTCACACTCCCACAGCTCGACCTACTATTCCCCATCTTATAACATTAACCAAAATGTGTCCTTACTGTTTTAAGGAATGTCCTTCTCACTGAATCCTAAAATCTATGAGAAGAAGAGTTGTGTCTTGCTTACTACTCTATCCCCAGTGTCCATCCGAATCCCTGGCACACACTGGGGACTCAATAAATATTTGTTAAATAAACTAATAAATAAATAAGATAAATAAACTTGAAGAGAGGTACCATGCCACACCCCATTAACTAGAGAGTGGGCACTCAAGCACTACCAGGTGAATACATTAAAGAAAAAACTAAAGAACCATTTCTTCCCCAGCAGACCTGCCTCCTCTCTTCCATCTTCTTTCCATCCCAGGCATCACCACTGGTCTAATCCTCATAGTATTTCCTTCTCAGAAATTTCCCACTGCTTCCTGATAAAGCATAACCTGGAGGCTATAATGAAAAACTCTCCCTATCTTAGTCGATCCCTATTTACCTAGTAAATAGGATTTAAATACAAATATGAAGGACCGGCTGTGATTATGTAGGACCTGAAGCCCAACACAGGCTCAGAGGGGAAAGTCTGCCCCACCAGTTAGCAGCGTCTGCCCCAGGCTGGTAATGGGAGATGCAGCTACCAATAATGAAGTGCTTGGATTCTCCTCCAGCTGGGCTCTTTGGGCCCTTGGAGGTTCACAGACATGTGCTTGGCGGTCTAAGAGTTCTCTATGAAAAGCGTTTCAGTTTTGTGGTTTCGTCATGAAAATAACCCTTCAAATTTTTTAAATAAGCAAATACTACTAGGCAAATTCAGTATTCTTATTTGCATCTGTGTTTATGAACACAGTGGAGCCAAGTACTATTATTTAACTTGCTACTGGCCAAGGAGAAAAAAGAATGCAGACAGATTTCACATGTAAATGAAGGCCTGCTCCAGGTGAGGGACAAAGGGACATGATAGTTTTGTAGTAATTAGAACAGAGAAAAGTGGTGTCTGCATGGAGTTATCACAGGGGCCACAGTGGATCAGGCTGGCTACCCTCAAGAGAACCTGAGCTATAGTGCTTAGTAGCATATTTGCATTGACTGCCCCAACTGAAGTCAACAAAGTAGCATCTGTCACATTAAATTAATGTTAATTTTAATTTATTGTGTTCATACCTTTGCTTGCATTTATTTCACACCTATGTTTTGGTTTATGGTTGTATCACAGCTATAAGCGAAGGACTTTATATACACATTTTATGCCTGAACATATCTGGGTAATATAATCAAAGTAAGTGAACACTGAGAGTCTGTGTGAGATTTCCGTCTTTACGCATGGCCGCAGCTGTCAGGGGGTTTGAAAGGGGCTTGCTGAACTGGGTGAGGCCGGGGTCAACTCCAGGGACACAGACATGGAGAGCACGCACATGTTCAGAGAGGGCATGTATCTAAACAGCACATAACAACACAGGCCCCAACTCTCCGCATTTTCTTCAGTGTGCTCTGAGGGTGTCATGCTGACCCTGACTCAAACCAAGGTCACATATGTAAATGCCTATGGATGCCAGGCAGGTAAAAAATAAGGAAAGCCGGTCAGGGCAGAGAAAAGAAATTCCTGAAACCCCCAACTTTACCTATATACTTGTTTCTCAGTTTTGATAGTAATGCCAGTTAAGAAATAGTTCATGCTTCCCTTAACTAAGATAAAAGGCCATGGTGAGCATGTTGAGTGGTCACTGGCACCCAAGCCTCGGCGTGGGGACGGGGACAGGTAGGGGCGCCAAGATGGCAAACTGGACAGTCCGTGCTCCGTTTGATGGGGACAGCTGATGGCTCGGAGAGGAACGCAGTCCTGGTGCCACCAGGCCTCCCCCTTTTCGTACCCGAGCCTAGATTTTACGTGGGAACCTCTCAACTCAAAACAGGTAGGACAGACTGAGAAAGTCTCCAAACCCGCCGCGTCTGCGCTCAGCGGCCGAGGCCCAGGGGGTTGCCGCTCGGCTCCGGCTCTGCCCGAGGCTGCGCCCCGCCGCACCCCCGACCCGCACAGCCTCCCCACCCCCCTCTGCCCTTCAAGGTCAGCCCCCGGGGGCCTCAAGGCTGCCCCCCCCCCGACTGACGCCCCTCTCCGCGGGGGCCTCCACCGCCCCGCGCGCCGGTCGGCCCCGCCGGCGCTCGCCCCTCCCGGCCCCGCGCGCGCCCTGCTGGCCCCCGTAAGTATCCCGAGGTGGACGGAATAGGCTGGACCTGACCAAGCCCCGCCGAGAGGGAAGGCAAGAGCGCAGGTCCCCGAAACGTCACCGCCCCACGGTCCCAGGACCTGCCGCCACCCGGGCGGCCCCGGACTTCCACGTGCGCGGGCCCCCGACGCGGCGGGGACGCCCCGGGCCCCGCGGCCCTCCACGCTGACCAGCCCGCAGGTCGAGCCCTGAGCGCAGCGCCGCTGGCTCCGAGCTGCCTAGGGTTTCCTCTCGGGGCCCCGGTTCTCCTCCCTAGGCCGCTCTCCCTGGGGCGCCCGCCGACCCCGGCCCCGCGCCCTCTCCCCCGCCCGCGCCGGCGCCAGCCCTCACCCGCGACAGGGTGAGGTCGGTCATGAGCTGCTCGAAGGCCCGCGTCTCCTCGGCCTGCCGCTGCGTGTGCAGCGCGATCTTCTCGCTGAACTTCCGCGGGTTGGCGCTGCCCGAGCCCGGCGAGGCGGCCATGGCGGGGCCCGCGCTAGCGCGACGGCGCAGGAGGCCCGCGCGGGGCCTGCGTCTCGGCCCGCGCGTCCGCCCGCAGCCCACCGAGGCCGCCACCCGAAGCCCGTCCCCCCGCGCCGCGGGCAGAGGAGCCGCCGCGGCCCCAGAGCCAGCGAGCGGCCGGGAGCGCGCCGAGTCCCGCCCCCCCCGCCCCCGCGCGCCCGGCCCCGCCCTCGGCGCGGCCCGCCCCGGCCTCCCGCGACCCGGCCTCCCGCCGCCCCGCCGGCTGCGCGCTCGCGGACTGAGGGCTGCCCCGGCCCGCTCGAGCCCGCCCGAGGACCCGCCGCCGACCGGGGAGCCCCGGAGAGGCCCGTGAGCAGAGCGGAAGGCGCCGACGCGCGGGCGAAGATGGGGCGCGTTTCTCAGAAAGGCCCCCACCGACGGGCCCCAGGCCTTTGGATTCACTTTTGGGACAGAGTTTTGCCCAGTTCTCCCCCAAATCACGACATTTACACCATAGCGTGGAACTCGGGCGACTCAACCTGGAGCGGTCCTCTCAAGCGCGGCTTCCTCGTGGGGGGCGGCCTGGACCCCCGCGCCCACCCCCGCCCCCGCCGCGGTTCCCGGACGGTCTTCTGGGCCCACCCGGGAAAAAGTAGCCAAGTCTGGAGCGTCCTTTCTAGAAGCCGCGCCTGTTCCGCGGGCGCCGCCGCCTCCAGCGCACCCGGGACCCCGGACCCCGGGCCTGCCGCGCCCCTCGGCGCCTCAGCCCAGTCTGTGATAACTTCTGGTTGCGTCAGGTTTAGTGTTCACAGATACTGTCGTTCGCTTTTTGTACCAACTTTTCTTTTTCTCGGAGTTAGAAATGGCCTGGTGCGGGCCTCCTTTTGGATGCCTTAGCTCTCCCCGCGCCCCTCGCACGTTCCTTCCCGTGGCGTCCGCAAAGCCGTCCGGCGTCTGCCGGCGCTGACCTCTCCTCCGGGGGAAGGTCTTTCCCCGAGCCTTTTGCGCCGTTGCTGCCCGCGGCTGGGGCTCCGCAACCCCACCCACCCTGTCCCCTGGCTCTGCCCCCTGCGCCCTGGCTCTGACCCCTGCATCCTGGTTCTGACCCCTGCCCCTGGCTCTGACCCCTGCGCCCTGGTTCTGACCCCTGCATCCTGGTTCTGACCCCTGCGCCCTGGTTCTGACCCCTGCGCCCTGGTTCTGACCCCTGCCCCTGGCTCTGACCCTTGCCCCTGGCTCTGGCCCCTGCGCCCTGGTTCTGACCCCTGCGCCCTGGTTCTGACCCCTGCCCCTGGCTCTGACCCCTGCCCCTGGCTCTGCCCCCTGCATCCTGGTTCTGACCCCTGCATCCTGGCTCTGACCCCTGCGCCCTGGCTCTGCCCCCTGCATCCTGGTTCTGACCCCTGCATCCTGGCTCTGACCCCTGCGCCCTGGTTCTGACGCCTGCCCCTGGCTCTGACCCCTGCCCCTGGCTCTGACCCCTGCGCCCTGGTTCTGACCCCTGCCCCTGGCTCTGACCCCTGCGCCCTGGTTCTGACCCCTGCACCCTGGCTCTGACCCTTTCCCCTGGCTCTGGCCCCTGCGCCCTGGTTCTGACCCCTGCCCCTGGCTCTGACCCCTGCATCCTGGCTCTGACCCCTGAGTCCTGGCTCTGACCCCTGCATCCTGGTTCTGACCCCTACATCCTGGCTCTGACCCCTGAGCCCTGGCTCTGACCCCTGCATCCTGGTTCTGACCCCTGCATCCTGGCTCTGACCCCTGCGCCCTGGTTCTGACCCCTGCCCCTGGCTCTGACCCCTGCCCCTGGCTCTGACCCCTGCGCCCTGGCTCTGACCCCTGCACCCTGGTTCTGACCCCTGCATCCTGGTTCTGACCCCTGCACCCTGGTTCTGACCCCTGCGCCCTGGTTCTGACCCCTGCACCCTGGCTCTGACCCCTGCCTCCTGCTGCCCCAGCGGCTGCCCTCCTGGACCCCTTCGTTCCGGGGAAGTTTCCTGAGGAAAGGGGCACAGAGAGGTAAAAGCTTTGAGACGGGGTGCGAAGACGTTTTCTGTTGCCGGCATTGGCTAAGTGTCATCTTTGTGGGAAACCCTTTTCACTTAAAATTTTGCAGGCTTCGCCGCGGGGTTTCTCCACTCCCGGTGCTGCGCAGGGGCGCACCTTCCCACAGTCTACCCGTCCGCGGGCGAGCTGCTGGCGCCGGGGCTGCTGTTTGCTTGTCTCCCCAGCCCTGCAGGCCGAGTGTCCAGTGCTTTATGGTGGCCTGCCGCGGCTGCTTTCCTTGGTTGCGCTGGGCGATGGACACTTGTGCCCTTCAGTTGTGGGAAATTGGCTTTTCTCTTTATGATCATTTTTCCTCTTCATTTTCTTTGCTCTGTTTCAGGAATGTCTGTTAGTCACTTAATGGGTCTCCTAGGTTACGCTCTGATTTTCCTGCTTTGTCTTTCCTATTTTCTGCAACTTTCTCTTTTTGTTGTTCTATCTCCTGATAAGTTTTTTCATCTCTGTCTTCCAGCCCTTAGGTTGAACTTTTATTTTTGCCATTATATTTTTCATTTCCAAGAGCCCTTTCCTGTTCTCTTGATGTTTTTGTTTTTGTTTTTTAGTAACATCTCTACTCATTTCATGGATGTAATTGTCTCTTCTCTCTCCAAGGGCATTAATTAATAGGTTGTTTACATTTTCTTCTATTCCTTACTTGTCTCTGTTTTGTCTGAGTTCATTTTTTTCTGTTTGTTTGTTTTGGTCTCTACCTGAAGGCTTTCCTCAAACCTCCTGTGATCCTTTTCTCTATTGGTACTTAGGACAAACACTAAATTTAGATAGATTCCCTGTTTCTGGGGAAAAAGGTTTTTAAAATATATATTTGTATACATCTTGTAGAAGAGAGTGCTAGTCACCTCCCAGTATTCGTTCTCCCCTAGTTCCCTTATTAAAAGGACATTTACCTGGGCACATCCTTGTCCAGCTAAAGGCCACACTGCCCACCTGCCCTCAAACCAGCATGGCACCTGCCGTGCCCACCACCAGAGGTGAGCAGAAGTGATGCTGGCGGCTTTGGGGTTATGGCCTTAAATGGAAAGGAAAATGGCTTGTCTTCCCTCCTCTCCCTTTCTCCCTGGCTGAATGTGGGTGTGGTGACTCCCTCGGGCACAAGCCTGGGAGACCATTAGATGGGCACTGTTTGTGGAGAATGGCAGAGCAGCGGCACCAGAGGGGCTGCCTGCCTTCCCTGTGCTGTGGCACCACCGCGTTAGCTCTGAGCTGTTTCTACACCATTGCATGAAAGAGAGAGAGGCATCGACCTTGTTTCAACTTCATTATTTTGGCCTTCGTTTCAGGAATTGAACTGGGGCCTATGATACTTATGGAGAAAATTTTTATTAGCGCATCGACGTAAAGTTAACAGTAGTTGCCTTTGCAGTTGTGGGAACTTATCTTCTGCTTTGTACATTTCCAAGTTATTTCATTTTTAAAAACAAGTATGTATAACTCTCAAAATCAGAAAAAGGCAATAAAGAATGCTAGTTAGTTTTCATTAGCTACTGGGAGCCGCACGTGCAGGGATTGTTGGCTGGTCGGCTGCGCTGCTGGTGACTGAGTGGAGACCCAGCTTTCTCACCGTCCAGCCACCCAACTGGCAGTACTTCTGGGCGTATTCTTTCTCTCGGCGGTTCTGTTTCCTCCTGCCCGAGGAATCCTCTCCCTGCTCCCAGGAGTAGCAGCCTGGCGGCTGGTATTCTGGGAGCCACGTGGAAAGCTGTCTCTTGATCCCCCTGTTTTCATGTGTAGACTTGCTGTCAGTTCCTCTGTTTTTACCTGGTACCTCACTCCCACCTTTTGTTCTGCCTCAAGTCTGGACCTGTCTCGCTCAGCTTCTCCAGAGTAGACCCCCTGTCTACAGTCAGGGAGGAAACAAAAAATTGAACAATTGGGAAGAGGATCTGGGCGTCTACTCTTCATACAGATTTTCAACCAATCTTTGCGTTTTCATCCCGTTCCCTCCCTCCTCTCCTGCCTCTGGTCCTCTGTCTGGAGTTCTCTGGTGTGCATCAGCTTACCTTTGAGCAATTTCCTTCCCCCAGCCTCCCAGGCACTTTGGTTTCAGCTTCCTGCTATCGTTGGTCCATGTGTGGTAAGCCATGGCCAGGCTGGCCATCGGGAGGCCCTTACCTGGACAGAAGTTACAGGCCCAGGCCGGCTGTGCAAGTTCGGTGACACCAAAAGGGACCCAGAAGCTGGTCCCCGAATGGTTCCTTGCAGCGTGGCAATGTTATTTCCCTGCATATTACCATAACGTAAATTGTTTCCAGGTGCTGATATGGCCCCTCTGGCAAAGGGCAGAATTAAAAGCCTGGGAGTGTTTTGGTGGGTTTTTTGCACGCCTCTGGCTGGCTCTTCGTAGCGACTACCGCTGTGGGCATGTCCGCGTGAGGAATAGAAAGGAAACACGAGTGTACGCTCATGCACACGTGACCTTGGTCTAAGTCAGGAGTTGACAAACTATTTTTCTGTAGGTGGCCAGATTTCAGGTTTTCCTAAGTAATATTTACCATGTATTAAAAGCTAAAAGTGAGGTTCTGCTCCAGCTCCCCCCTTATCCAGCATTTCTCCTAATGTGTTCCACAGGGCATGGGTTTCCTGGCTAACAGGAGCTTCCTGAAAAAATAAAAGGGGTGGACTGCATGGTCAGATACATCTGAGAAAAGCTGGACATGAACTGGAATGGGTTTCTAGATTGTAGCACTTGTCAGAGCTTTTTAGTATGCTAATATGTATTGTGACTTCCAAGAAAAATGACGGAATATAGCATTACCCAAACTTTCTTGATCGTGGAAAGAATACTCCCCCGGAGGAGTGCTTGATGGCCCAGGTACCACAATGGTCGCTCATCTTTCCCCAAAATTCAGTTCATCTATTCTACTTTAAAATTCCCTCCAGAATTCACCCACCCCTTTCCATCTTAACAGGCTGTCAAATCCCTCGCTAACTGAGACGTTGCCCAGTGTGTGTATGAGTCCCACAGGAGGCAAATGGCACGACCAAACTGAGTTATTCGAAGAGAAGTTACTAAAGAGATAGAACAGGGGTTAGGGACAGTGCAGTTCCCCTTGGGGCTAGTTAGAGCAGAAGTCATTAGCATGCCAGCCTGGAGGGTGGGGTCAGTACTAGAATGAAGAGAGAGCAGCTGTGGCAAGGGCTCTGGCGTTTGGAACGACAGGCAGCCGGTTCAGTGACCAGGCAGAGCGACTCCTCACCTCCCTTCTTCCAGGCTCCTGGTGGTGCCTCCCCTTGGCCACACCCAACCAGGAGCTGGAAGGAGACAGTGATGCAGTCCGTGTGGCTGGTTTCCTCGGATGCGGAGCAGGGCAGGGCGGGGGCGGGTTGGCCTGGGTGTGGAGGGAAGCTGCCCAGCACAACCTGCCTGGCGTCCTGCACCCCCCACGTCCAGCCTCCATGTGGGACAAGCGATCCTTGTAAAGTCCGAATCATACTCGTCTGCTTAAATCCATCAGTCGATCTCCGTGATTCCTGGAATAAAACCAGTGGTTTGATACTAGTTTATGAGAGCAGATTGTTAGCCTCTTATTCCAATGCCACATTCAGTGATCAACGCAATCAAGCCGGTAGCTGGAAATGAGCTATGGAGGAGTATTTACACCATGGACTTGGTAAATGCTACCAATCAGGGCTTTTTTTTTTTTTCCTTTCAGAGGACTGCATATTAAAATGAGAGCATTTTATTAAAAAATTTGTTTTGTTATGAACTCAGGAAGTATTTTCCCTTAGAAGAAAAAAAAAGCATTTCCTAGATCTTTCATTGAAAACTTAGCAGCATTGACCAGCCTGCTGGTGATGTGCACCCCGGACCCCTGAACTGTGTTCTCTAAATACCGTTTCCCACTGACGCAATTGGGGCTCCGTGCTGACGCCAGGTCTGAGGTGAGAAATGTAACAAGATGAGGTGGAGACATGCCAGAAAGCAAGGAACCTATCAGAGAGTGCTGTGGTCATGTCACAAGGACTCAGCACACCTGAAGGGAGGGAGCCAGTGTCCTACATCAGAGCTGCCGGAACTGGAGACCTGGGAGGTTATGAGAAGCTCATCAAGTGCTTGGAGGCGCCAGCGGGTGGTCCCACATCCGCCCTGTGTCCTGGCTCCAGGGCCCTCAGCATGGCCATCTCTGCACAGCCTGGCTGGAGTAGGAGATCCAGGCACCTGCCAACTCCGGCCTTCTGAACCTCAGGCCACACACCTGATTTCATTTGTCATTCCCCCAATGACCAGATTTCACGAGTGGCAAAAACGTTAGCAGATGAGTTTGGAACTGCATCTAACATTAAGTCATGAGTAAACCACCTTTCAGATGTGGGAGCCATTATAGCTGTACAACAAAGACTTAAACGTTAAAACAAAATGCCTGCAGATGGTCTTTGTTTACTGTGGGACAATTGTAATGGAAGAAGGTAAGGAAAAGAAAGTCAACATTGACTTTGAGCCTTTCAAACCAATTAATACATCAGTCTTTGTGTGACACCAAATTCCATATGAAGGCTCTTACAGCACCACTTTCAGATGAGAGCAAGTTTGGCTTCATTGTGATAGATGGCAGTGGTGTATGTTGGGGCACACTCCAAGGAAGCACAAGAGAAGTCTGCACAGGACTCCCAGGGGTGTGGACCTTCCTGGCAATGTGGGAAGATAGAAATGAGACAAGACAAAGTGTCAATGCTGAGAGATTCCAAACAGAATCGAGAGGTTATTCTGGAGGTTATTCTTGCGCATTATATAGTTATCACCTTTTTAGTTAAGATATATTGGGGAGGCTCGAGGGAACTGCCTGAAAATGTACAGCTGTGTTCCAGTAGCCATGTTTCTTGAAGATGATTGTATAATGATACAGCTTTCACAATGTGACTGTGTGATTGTGAAAACCTTGTGTCTGATGCTCCTTTTATCTGCCTTATCAACAGATGAGTAAAACATATGGATTAAAAATAAATAAATAATAGGGGGAACAAATGTTAAAATAAATTTAGTAGATTGAAATGCTAGTAATCAATGAAAGGGAGGGATAGGGGGTATGGTATGTATGAATTTTTTTCTGTTGTATTTTTATTTCTTTTTCTGAATTGATGCAAATATTCTAAGAAATGCTCATGATGTTGAATATGCAACTATGTGATGATATTGTGAATTACTGATTATATATGTAGAAGGGAATGATCATATGGTAAGAATGTGTATGTTGGTATGTTTAATAAATAAAATTTAAAAAGAATGTTTGTGTTTGTGTACTGTTATGTTGAATTAAAGAAAGAATGTTCATTTTTGTATGTTGTTATATTTTTTAAAAATTAAAAAGAGAGAAGTCTTACAAAATGTTACTGTCGATCTGTTTCAGTTTGCTAAAGCTACTAGAATGCAATATAACAGAAATGGGTTGGCTTTTTCTAAGGGGATCCATTAAGTTAGAAATTTACAGTTCTCAGGACATGAAAACATCCCAATTAAGGCATCAACAGGATGAAACCTGGACTCTAAAGAAAGGTGCTGACATCTGGGACACCTCTGTCAGCTGGGAAGGACCTGGCCAGCATCTGCTGGTCCTTGCTCCTGGTTCCATTGCTTCCAGCTTCTGATTCCAGTGCCTTTCTCTCCTTAGTCTGCCTGTCTTCTCTTAGCTTCTCCAGGGCAAACTCTGGATTTCATCTCGAGCTTCTCCTGGCTCTCTCCAGTTTCTGGTTCTTTCCATTTCTGTGGGTCCTTGCTTAACATCTTCCAGGGTGTTTCTGTCTCCAAGAGTCTCTCTTGGTGAGCTCTCTGCAAGAACTCCAGAGAGCAGATTAAGACCCACCTTGAATGGGTGGGGTCCAGTCTCTATGGAAACAGTCTAATCAAAAGATCCCACCCTACCAATAGGTCTATCCCACATGATTGGGTTAAAAAAAACATAGGCTTTT